>NC_084600.1:25045572-25354610 GCF_033807715.1 Cololabis saira | reverse complement strand
TTTGACCATTTTTCAAGTCCTAACCTCTTTCAGATTGAAAGCCGACTTAATTAATTTTGATAAACTTTTAAGATCATTCTAGGACCTGCTTAATTCTCTTTTCAGGGGAGTTTAGATTTTTCTTATATATTTTTGAGTTAAGTTTGAGTTTTTCATTTCTGGCCTTCCTTTTTGGTTTGCACTGCTCACCAACAAGCAAGGAGAAACTCCCTTGTCCAACCAGAATCTTCCAGTATAAAGAGTCTGTATATAGTAATATATTATATATATATATATATATATATATATATATATATATATATATATGACTTTTGGTCAGGAAAACCTCTCTCCCTCCAGTTCATTTCCCGTCTGTGGGTTAGTTAGTCTAAAGATCCTACTGTATAAGTCCTATAATCACCGTATTAAGTCATGTTCTCTTCCCTATGTACATATATTGTAGAGATAACCACATTTATCCGTCTGTTTATTTGACCTTTTAATAAATGTTCCTTGAATTAATCCTTTGTGATGTTTATTTGATGTATTCAAACCAATCCAGATTAGAACCTACTTTCAGACAGTTTATTTCTCCTTTGTAATCAAAGGTGGTGCCCCAACGAGTTTAATAAATTAAGTAGGATCGCTATAAGTGCAGTAATTCAGCCGACTGGTGACAAATGTATGGATTTATACTTATTTAACTTGGTCCGCTGCCTCAGCTGGAAAAAAACTCGACTTTGTGCTGTGATCTGGCTGTCAAGCTTGAGGTCAGAATCAATTTTAAAACCAGGATTTGTGATGGTTGGTTTCATGTATTGAGACAGGTAGCCATGCACCACTTTCCCTTTTCTCCAGATACGGCTACAACAACCAAAAGTCAAAGTTATCTAGTTACAGGGAATTTGCTTGGGAGATCTTCAGATTAGATTAGATTAGATCTTTATTGTCATTGTTATATAACAACGAAATTAAAAGTGCCATCAGTCAGTGCTAAAAAATAAATAAATAAATACTATAGTATATAAAACATTTACACACAACATAAAATAAAACAAATAACTGATTAAAACCAGTAAAAAATTAAAAATAGCCTACACATGCACACAATCCTTCATATCAGTTTATAGTTTGTTTTTGAGTAGATTAAGGTTTGTTACAGCTGTAGGATAAAAACTGTCTCTGAATCGGTTTGTTATTGTTTTTACTGCTCTGTACCGACTACCTGAGGGCAACAGTGCAAACAGAGAGTGTCCAGGGTGATATGTGATATGTTTTGCCTTTTTAACACAGCGCTCGCTGTGTAACCCTGGATTCACACTGAAAGCGTCACGAGCATCAGAGGCAGCCGGCTGCCATTCATTTTTATCTTAAAATATTGCATTTTCCAAGAAAAATAAAATGTATGCCACTTCTGACACCATGTTACGTTACTATAAGCTTAACTATCTTAAAATAACGAGATAGAGTAAATAAAATACACATTTCTCGCTAGAAACATTATTAAAATGCATTTTAATGCCAAAACTATCTTTTCTTTTTTTTTTTTACCTTGTCTGCACACATATTATTGATTGATACCATGACGGTAGAAACCAAAAGTGTATATATGTGCATTATTACTGTATGTAATATATACATATATATACGCACACATATGCGTACACATACATAAATATACACATACAAACCCAGTGTTTTTTTTTTGGGGGGGGGAGGGGGTGGGGGGGGGGTGACGACATCCACTGCCAATCCAGGAAGCAGGAACACACGGAGACACACGTCAAGCACTGGAAATCTGCAACAAAAAACCACAAACAAAGCACGAAACCGGCACGGAGCCATCCAAAACACGAACAGCATCGACCTAAATCTTGAGATCTGATCGCAGTCTGAGCTAAGCTATCGCTACCGCTACCTAAACCCAAAAACTAGAGAGCCAGCATGCAGGTGAACAAGCCAGTGTGTATGTCTATGTGTGTGTGTGTGTATGTATATGATCATGCATGTGTGTGTGTGTGTGTGTGTGTGTGTGTGTGTGTGTGTGTATGCATGTGACTAAATGACTATATGTGCATGCGTGTGTGTGTGTGTGTGTGTGTGTGTGTGTGTGTGTGTGTGTGTGTGTGTGTAATAAACCAAACAAAGCTCCACCTGAAGTGTATCTATATCTGTATCTGGTGCCACGAAAAATAGTGGTGAGAGGTCGTGGGCATTTCACAGATTTTTGTATACTTCAGGTTGGACAAAAGGCACGTTGTTTCTGTATTTACATAGAATGTGCAGTGTTGTCAACTATGTTTTGCCGTTTATGGATGCAGTATGTTTTCCGACTTGTGCAACATTCTTTATACGATCAGATCCAGGGGCGCAGAGCAGGCCCCAGTACAGAGTCAATCCTCTTTGTTCAGATGTTTTGAATCACTGGATCTGATGCTGATGTTCCAGCAGATTACTGCAGATTAAACCACACTCTCTTCCACAGGCTGACTTTTATAATAACCCAACGGTCTCTAAATGGCTCAGAGTGAATGTGCTTCTTCACAGAGCATCCTGCGGAATGAACAATCCTACAATATTACATTATGTAAAATAAATTAGCTAAACATTTTGTTGCTAAAGACCACTGAATGACTATTTGTATAGAAAAGCTGTTATGAATGGGTGCCGATTGTAAAACATGACAAACGAGCATTTGTTCTCATTCAAATTCAGTAAGTAGCAAAATAATAAAAACTCAAATTGTACAGCTCCTTACCATTTCAAAACAGGCTTTTGATCAAAATAATTTTCCACATATGTCTCCTCTTTATTCGACAATTTTGCAGTCACCACTTTCACTCAAAGAATGAAACTCCAGACAAGAGTTGATGAATTGAGTAGTAAGAATACTTTAAAGCTGTTTAAAAAACATACTTTTGACATTAACCATTAGAGCTCAAGTGGCACAGTTGAGTGCCAGAAGGACACCCTTTGCACATTTCTGTAGAAATAATAGACAACTCCTTGTTATAGTGTGTGCGGTGGGGGGTTGCTCGGTCTCTCTTACAAAATGCATATACATTAATCCTGAATTAATATTTAGAATCATCTTCAGGATACCTTCTCTGAGACTGTGGCTCTGCTGAAGATCATCATCACAACTCCTGTGACTACAGCTGAATCCACAGCTAAATCTGAGAGGTGCTTGCACTGAAGAGAATCAAAACCTTCCTCAGGGACACAATGACACAGCATCGTCTTCATGCATTGGCCATGCTCTCTGGAGAAGAAACTTGTCAAAAACATTCCTGACTTTAACCATAGAGTCATTGAGAAATGTGCTTCACTTAAAGGAGCCGTCTGTAAGAAATGACCAAAACTGGTACTGCAGTCACTTTCAAAATATTGTCGAGCGGCGTGTACCCTCCCCCTCCTCCCCCCGACCAGAGGTTGCCAGGTTGGCTGCAGAATGCAGCAGGAACGTAGGCTGAAATGGCTGCAATAATTCGAGCCGAGCTGGCAACCCGGATGCCGAAACAATACTGACTTGGTGATTGGGAGATAGGTGGAGGGTGGAGCTTCAGAAACAATACTGACTTGGTGATTGGGAGATAGGTGGAGGGTGGAGCTTCAGGCCAAAACAAAAAATGACAACATAAACATCAGTTGAGGGCTGCAACTCCTCTTTTTAAACTGGAATATCCTGGCTTGAGTGCTGTTGTCAGTGACAAACAGTAAGTATTTGAAATGAACATGATTTTTAAATGTCTGTTGACATATCGGGGTCATTTTATGATTCGTTTTATTATTGCTCTTACATACAGCTCCTTTAAGGGTAGAAGGCATAGGCGCCGGAAGTGGGGGTGCGGCAGGGGCTGCAGCACCCCCTGAAAAATTGTAATGACAATAAAAGATTGTAAATATATAAATATTTGTGGTTGCTGTTTCTGTTCCACAACATTGTAAGCCACATTTGAGATGAAGGCTGAATATAGGGGTAATTTTAATTAAAAAAAGAAAGAAGAAAAGTAGCCAGTCACACCCCCCTGGTCTGCGGACCACTCAGGTGATCAGAACCGCAAATGTTGTTTGTAAACATCCGCATTTTTGCCCACCGATTACAAATGCACAGCCAGCAGCGCTCCTTTCAAAACACAACATAAAGCTCCAAGTCAAGACCAAGATGGATATACGTTCATTTTTTTAAACCAAAAGAGAAACAGACGCAAAACATTGCCGAAGCTGCTGCCAAAAGCTGTGCTGTGCTACCAGTGACAGTGAGTCGGAGGAGAGCGACTGCACCTGCAGCCACCGCGTCAGCGACCCCCCCAGTGTCTAACACCGGCTCACCTGGCAGCCGGCCATATGATCAGCGATGACCCGGGAGGAGGAGGAGACTGCACTGCCGATAATATTGGTCAAATTATGCTCAAATCATTGTTACGCAACTGTTTTGGGTGAAAAAAAAACTCAAAACGAGGATTCCTCCCTGTGGCTTCACCAAATATTTCAGTCACCCGCCACCTATGTCACTATGATAATAATTATAGTCATGTTCCTTTTTTACTGTAGATGGTTGGTTCGCTATGTTTTGGTAGAGCTTGTGCGCACTGCCAGCTGTTCTTCATGCAGGGGAGGGGCAAGGGATTTCTTAAGGGAGAACCGCCGCACCCCGCACCCCCTGGCAAAAAGGTCTTCCTGCGCGCCTGGTAGAAGGGCAACATTTATGTACAAAAAATAAAACACTGCATGTCATTATAATATTGCTATTGTTAATTAATTTTTGGGGTTCGGTATAGCCCCCACCGGAGAGAGAACTACATCAGCCACCAGTGGTTGTAACAAATACAAAAAAATACACACATTTTAAATCAGTCGCCTTCCACAAACCTGTTCTCTGATTGGTTAATCGTTGCCAGTGATAGCAGACACAGAAGTTAGTGTGAGGTTGGATTATAATTGGATTATGATGTAGATTTAAAAATTGGCTCTTAAAACCTAATGTTGGCTTGACGTCTAATTATAGTAAGGTAACATTGAGTAAATGTTGGATGGTTGCTTGCCAGCACTACAAAATTAGTTATCTAATGTTGTCTGAAGTTGCAACCCGTATCCAACCAAGGACCGACTTTAATACAACATCCCTGTGTCAGCTGGGAACAGACCGACAATCAATCAAGTGGAGCGGGTTCGTCGCTTACCAAAGTTGCAATAAAACATTTTGACAGATTTTTGAGCGCAGTGTACCACATAAAATTGGTTAGAGGTCAGTAAGCACAACAAAATTCATATATAACGCGCACCTGATTATAGGGGGCACTGCTGATTTTTGATAAAATGCGGAAAATGGGTATGTATTTTTTCAAAATGAAGACCTTTTAAATATGAAATAAATATAAAAAAATTCAAAGTAAGATAACAGAACAGAAATATCTGTCAATATGGACGGTATCTATCAATAACTGTGTAAATTAAACCGATTCACATACATAGCTGATAGAAATCTATCAGCTGGAAATGATTTAGAATCATTTTAACTAACAAAGAACTTGTTTTTTAAATAATGTTTTTACTATAACAAATAGTGATCAACAGTATTGAAAGCCTCAGGCAAATCTTCAGAGTGCAGCTCAGTTTACTTTAATTATCAAGTGAATCAATTCCTGCAGAAGTTGCAGCAGTAATTGTGCTACCAACTAATCTCAAGTATGACTGCCATCACTGAAGCACATCATTATCCTCCAAGAAACCAGACAGTTTTGACTTGACTAGTCATTATTTTGGATACACACGGCAGAGTAGAAACAAGCTGCTGAGGTGTAAAATTGTGTGGGTGTGGAAGGCAAAACCCACTACAGTTCTGAAAATCAAAGGATGAGATAACTCCATTCACAACATCTGATGTGTTCAGACAGTAACAATGTGAGGATGAGTAACATGGCACTTGAAAACAGTGGGAACTGTTAGATAAAGGGATAGGTTCACAGGTGACATTTTAATGATGATGCAAACCGATGATGGACTAGCTCTTTTGTAAAGGAGATTGCAATATATGACAAATAAATACACCAGAATGTACATTAGTGGTTTTTTTTTAAATAGAACTGCTCTTCTTCTCTCAGTTAACGGTAACAAACAAAATTAAAAGCAATTCCAAAGATTTTTTTAAATATCCGTTATGTTTCATAGAACTGCAGTTTATTGTTAATTACCATTGTGAGACAACAGGGTAACAGTCAAACAATTATTACATTCCCCTGTGTAATTGATTTTATAATAAACCACTGACCGTTATTGTTGGCCCACCTCTAATTACAATGTGAAATCATCCTTGGATGAGGAGACAATCGTAACTTCTTTGCAGTCTAATTAAGAGACTGTTGATGTTTGCTAAGAATCTATTTATAGTGAAAATAATGTAATAATACATTATCAGAATCTTACCATTCATGTTTCATTATTTAAAAAGATATTTTATCATATTAATATAAAGATGATGTTTTAAGTCAGATCAATTGGAGCTGTAACTGTTTTATAACAAGAAATTATAATATATATATATATATATATATATATATAACATTAATTAAAGGTAAAATGAATATGAATCTTGGGAAAAGAACAAGGTTGAAAAACAATAAATAAAAAGGCTGAATCAATTCAATTTAAAAAATAATAAATATGTATTTTATTTTTTATAAGGGCCTTTCAGCGTCGCAGTAAAACATAATAGTATAAATAGTAAAGGCAGGTAAGTTTCAAAAGTGAGGTAATTCCAGTCCCAGAATTAAAAGGAATATGCCTGTCTAACAAGATGTATTTTAAGGTGGGTTTCTGTCATTGGATGGCTTACTCTCGGAGATGGGGAGAGAAGTTCAGAAATCTGGGAGCTCAGAGTAGAGCCATATTTCCTCCACGCTCTGAGGTAGATGAGCCATGACACTCTAACGGTGATGAAAACCATATTATTCTTAGGTGATATGCCTGCAGACATTTCACCTTCCTCGCATGATTTTATTGTTGATTGTTTTCCGGTAAAGGCAAGACAAGTTTATTTATAAAGCACGATTCAACAGTAAACTGGGATCAATGCCCAATGCAGTGACAACTAATAATGAAAGCTGCAAGCAGCGATGAACGAGCCCTCGCACCCTTGTGCACGTTCAGGCGGTCTTCAGGCCTGGACATTTAGCGGATTACACCACCCAAGACTCTCTATATCAAACCATTCAAAAGTTATGATAGAAAGTAGGAACTATCAGATATCGACCAATCAGATGAAAGGGCGGGGCTAATTTGCAGCAATTATGTTCAAGGACTCAAAACCGTGTCCGATGACACCACCCACGAGTCTTTGTCAAATCAATCAAAAGTTATGCCAGAAAATCAGAACTATCACATATCGACCAATCAGAAGAAGGGGCGGGGCTAATTCAGACCAATGAAGGTGAAGGAGTCAAAATCGAGTCCGATGACACCACCCACGACTCTTTATGTCAAACCATTAAAAAGTTATGCCAGAAAATAGGGACTATCAAATATTGACCAATCAGAAGAAGGGGCGGGGCTAATTCAGACCAATGAAGGTCAATGACTCAAAACCGAGTCCGATGACACCACCCACGACTCTTTATATCAAACTATTCAAAAGTTATGGCAGAAAGTAGGAACTATCAAATACGGACCAATCAGATGAAGGGGGGGCGCGCTTTTTGGCGTCTATCGTCGCCACGGTAACGCTTTTGACTGAGAAAAGTAATGCGCGTCGTCGCAGGATTGAGACGCACATTTTGATGTATAACACACCTGGGTGCACGTTACGGTTCGGGCCGTATTAATGGCCGAAGGCATGGCATAACATTCGTCAGAAAAAAACATTGCACTGTAAGTGCTCGGGCCCTAATTATAACCATGCAACCAAAAGAGTTAGAGAAATGGCAAAACATAGAAAGCTGATAAGAATTAGAAGTATATTAGCAATCAACTGTAATATTCTTTGTAGCAGCTGATTATTTAAAATAAAGCTTTAATCACAGATAATCCCAATAATCCCAGAGTAATTTTCCCAGTCTTTGATTTAACTAATCCTGTTTTTATGAAGTCCATTTCAGAGGTAAAACGCACGCTGTTAACATTTTTCTCTGTATCAACACAGCAGTTTTGCCTGAATTACTATGTAAGAAACTCCAGAAGATGTTAAGAACATGTAGAATATCTTCTATATGTTTATTGTGGAGAGTTCAACTTTATCTGCAGTCATCTGTTGGGGGAGGAGCATCAGAGCCAATTACTTAAATTTAACAAACTGATAAAGAAGGCTGGCTCTTTTCTGGGGACTGTTCTGAAGCCTCTGGAGATGATTTTACAAAGGATATTTCTTCATAAGATGAAGAATATCATGGACAACCATGAGCATCCTCTTCACAACATATTGATTCAGCAACAGGGTCAGAGGCTTTTTCAGATCCACTGCAACACAGACCGCTACAGAGGATCCTTCAGAAAGCTACAGGTGCACTTCAGGAGATTCTTGCTGCCCATAGCAATAAACCTATATTGGTTTGAACTCGTATGAATTGAATTAGTGAAAGCTTTAGTTTTTGTTGGGATTCAAAGAGAGATTAACTAAAGTTAACAATAACAAAAATCTAAATGTGATCATTTACATTTTTTTCTTCTCCTTTTCAATGTTGTACTCAACTCATTCTGAGCTGGGGTTGTACATTGCAAAAAGAAGCTTCTCAAAGCAATGTCTTTGCATCACTCTTCAAGGCATATGTATTTAGAGGGTTGTTTGTGCCATTCCATTTTGTCCAACCCTCATTGATAACCTAAGTTATGTGGAAATATCAATACGAAGGGGGGAGGTTCTACCTTGAGCAGGGTCTGTTGTAGAGTACTGCTTTGCTCTCTACAATTTAGAAAAAATCCAGCTGTATATGACTCAATATGTAACTCAACCCCAAGTGCAGGCCATGGTTATATCCTGCCTTAATTACTGCAATTCCCTCCTAGCCAGCCTTCCAGTTTGTGCAGTCACACCGCAGAATGCGTTAATCAAGCCAGGTTTTTCATTGAGCTTCACATGTGGCTGCTCCAATAAAACAGAAGTCTCTGTCGCTTATCTACAAGGCAATCTCAGGGTCCACACCTGCGTATATGAACTCAATCGTAAAGTCTTACACCTCTTCAGGAGCACTGCACTCATCACAAAAATCACAGTTGAGACTGTTGTTCCACTATTGAGGAACAACGTAGAAGAAGTTCCCAGTGGCTACAAGGTCAAAACCGTTCCTCTCTACCCTGAAGAACCTCTTGAAACCTTTTCTCTTCCAAGAACATCTTCTTTCATAAACTGTGCCATCTTTTCATCTTTCTAAACTGCACTTTACAGTAATGTCATCTTACCTGAACTTATTTGAATCCTGACATAACTGCACCTACTTTGTGATTTACTATAGTACAGTGGTTTGATTATATTCTTCTGTTGTCATGTAATCTCTGCTTTGTAACAGAACCTTACAAATCTAGGCAGCTAATTGAATAACATTTATTTATATGTGGGGAGTTCCTAGTAAAGTAAGGTGATAGTAATTTCAGACACCCATGTACTCAACCACTGAAAAAAAGATTTTGACCTCCTGTATGACAAGTATTACTATTTTTGTCATTTGTCATTCCATTTGTCATTCCTTGGCAATGGTCTCTCTCCAATTCCAATTCTATCTCCAATTATTCTAGCCTACAATGCCAATCAAATGACTGTGTACACATTTAAAACCTTTATGTACACCATAGTTGTCAAATAAAAATCTACACAGTATGCAAGTTGAATCCACTTTAGCTTTAAGCATTAAAGAAAGGGAATATACACTATATCCACCGGAAAGAATTACAGAATACATATTACCTCTGTAAAAAAACAAAACACAAAAACACCCATTGTGAAATGCAGAACGAGACTCTCTTGAGCCGGCTTACTGCATTTAAAGCAAAACAGCTTTACTTTGTCATATGCTCTAGTCTCAAGCCATCATGATGGATACAAAAATATGTCTGTCCTTATCAAGTGTTTCCACAGAGAGCTAAAATCTCAAGAAATTCAATGTGACTGTGGAGTGTGAAATTACCATGCCTGTGTTGCATGAGCCCAGTAATTCTACCTGATGATAATTAATAACGATCCACCAGTGAGGCATTCATGCACAGCAAGTCTGCCGCACCCCTGTGGCATTTGACAAAGCCAGTGTGGAGACAGTGGTTACACATGTGAGATGAAAGGGAAACATGATGTGAACTGGGAATGTCTGTTGCGTTCAAGCTTCATCAGGTGTGCGACTGGCTTTATAATATGTGTGTAAAAAAAAAAAAAAGAGGGAAAAATCCCTGAGCTGAGTATGTAACTATATCCATGTGGTGTGGTAATTATCTGATATAAAAGCTTTATTTCTAAGAGATTTGCAAAGCCATTTGACATTGTTTTAGGGGCCAAGGAATCTGAGTCAATTGAACAGTTCATTTGAAACCTCAAGATTTGAACCCTGGGATATTATGGTCCAGATGGGTTTTTATAAACTTTTGAGCAGCATAGTTTGGTCATCACACAAATGTAATAAATCACACATTTTTGACTGAAGACATCATTGTCATTGTTTTCTTGTTAGTATGCACACGCCTTAAACAATCTTAGGCTAATTTTAAAACCTAATAGTTTAATAAAATGGTTTGAATTATGGCACAGCTCATAATCCAATTAGTTGATTATCGTGTCAATAAGCAATACATTATTCAACTATTAAAATAATAATAATACATTTTATTTATTGCTGAATTTCTACACCTAAAGTTACCTAACAGAAAATTTAAGAATGAATCCAGAAAATAGTTGTTAGTTGCAACGCTAGTCCTGTGAAATTGGTCACAAGATAAATAGGCTGCTGGTAATTTAGTCTGTACCTTTAACACACTTGTCTAGAAGATTCTGATTTCCTCAGACAACTTCAGTGGACATGCTCAGAGAGATGACTTTTAACCCTTTAAATTGGCAGAATCACAGCTGGCAAGATTGAAAACATCTGTGATGCTAATTATAGGATGGACTGTTCAAAATTATATCATGTTTTTTATATACATATATATATATATATATATATATATATATATATATATATATATATATATATATATATATATATATATATACGAAGGACACATTGCCGAAAACACTCTAAATCTTGTTCCGGATTTGCCTGACACCAATAAAACAATCAATTTTTTTTTTTTTTGCAAAAAAATGTAGGATAAAGATATCAACCTCTGGCCATGAATGGAGGCAATACATCTGCTCACAGGACATAGCACTAACCAAAGATGAGCCTCTTCATTAATGAACTGAGGCAACACATCTCATGACATGAAGTAACTCTTGACCACACTTGAGACTATTACAGCAGTATTTCCGTGAACAAAGACATCATGTTTAAATACAGCTTAATTGAAAAGCCATTATGGAAAGAGAAAATGTTGTAGACGCCAAGAGGAAACAGGATTCCACTCCAAATGCTCAAGGAGGAACAGCAGTGCTTAATGACAACTTTGCCTCTTAGCTTAGCTTGTGACAGCCATGTCCACCTACATGGATAAGTGAGTGTCATAGAATTTTATGAGACCCAACATTTGACAGCCACTTGGCATTTTCTCACCCTCTATCACTGCCCTTCATCCCTGCGGGGGTAAAACGGTTATACCTGTTATACCTGTATACCCAGTAGGTTATAAAAGGTTTATGAGTGAAAGGAATCCCATCATAAAACAGGAATGGGCACTGGATTAAGAACTGGAGAAACTACAAACACATTACTGTGAAGCTGAGGTTTCAAAAATAAACAAATAAATAAGTATCTGGAAGAATCATAACCACTTTTTGAACCACCTTAGTTTCCCTTTACATAACACACATTTTATGCACATCTTGTTATGTGCTATGTCAGTGTGCTGCTGAGATTAATTTTGGAAATTTAGATGTGTTTCTGTTGATAAGCAGTACTTGTCTAGCCTTATCTCTACAGAATGCCTTTTAAACAACAAATAGTTTTGACTTTGAACAGCTGAACAGAGATTTGATTCCTCTTTGCATTTCTCTTTTTCTTCTTTCTTGAATTCCTAAACGATGGTTAGGGAATTTAATGACTTCACAAACAGATTACATACCAAAAGTACCCTCTGAATATAAAATAATGAAGGTTGATGCTTTTTTTTTCCTTGCCCTCTTGGATGGTAAAACACATCTGCAAGCATTAGCTGGCTTTCATAGTGGCAGAAAAGGAGCACTCAATGTCATTTAGCTCTTCCCATGTCTATATCTGTTTCTTGGAACCAGTAAGCATAACATCTCCATTATGATAGAAACATGAAAATGTCCTTTACTGTGTATCCAAAATGGCAGGTCGTACAATGTGAGGGGTTCGACAACGGTCACACTGGTGTGGTGACAAAAGACTGCCTTAAAAAAATTGTGACAGTGCCAGCTATCGGACAACCCTGTCTTCCACAGCCAATTAAAATGCAACTTTAAATGACCCATTCAGAATGACGCAATGCTTTTTTTTTATGGTTTTGATTTAAAAGGGAACAAGAAAGCAAAGCATCACATGGCAAGAATCAAGACATGGCAATCAAGACACAAAAACACATTTGAACTTTCCTCTTCAACTGCCCTGGATTTGTGGTCTTATGAGGATTAGTTGTACGAACGAAAGATCAAACAGATGCTTCTCCTGGAAACAACCTTCCTGTTGTCATAGTTACTTATCATAAGATATTATAAAAGGCCCAAAATCCCACGTAGAACCTATTAAAGCACAACAGCAACCAAGCCAGTAGTTGAAACAGTTGACAAAACCATAAATCAAAGCTTTAGAAAAAAAGCTCAACAAAAAATCTCATGAAAAATCTCATAATCAGATCCAAAAGCAGATGGAACATGATCAGACAACAGGCTGCCACATGGGCAGTGCCATTTGTCTTTGGTAAGACCCTTCAAGCTAGACATGTGAGAACCACTTTCTGATCACATCCATCTATGTCCTCTCCAAATGAACTCCTGTCATTGACCACTCTTTGAATGAAATAACCCATGTTTTAAGTAATTACAACCCTCAACATAAAGTAGGGCTGGGCGATATGGCAAAAAAAGTGATCACGATTTTTTTTCCCATATTGAACGATCTCGATTTTTAATCACGATTTTTTTTAAATCAGAAGATCCCCCCCTCCCTTCTGGAATAAAATAGAAAGAAACCAGAGATTAGTTTTTTTTTTATTAACAAATAAAGCAAATAGCATGTTTTAACAAGAATCCAGAATGCTACCAGTGGTACCCACCGAAAAAAACTAGGGATGCACCGAAATGAAAATTTGAGGCCGAAACTGAAGCGGAATAAAATTTAAAGACTTGGCTGAATACTGAGTACTGAATAGCCTACGGAATGCGGTTGTTCACAGTTTTTCATTTATTTTGCCATTTTTTTCACAATTGCATAGATAAAATTGCAATGACATTATTAAAAACAAAAACAGTAAACTAATATGATTTGAGCCACTGTCAAGCAGCTGGCGATGCTGTTGCTTAAATTGACCAACAGGTGGCTCTCTAACATCACTGTTTGTTTACTGTGCGTGACTGACGCTGGTTGGTAATTAAAGAGTTAAAACTCACTCGCCACTTACAGGACTCAGTAGCCAGCAGAAACGGCAGTTTTATTACATTTATTAACTGTAGTACCGCTATTATGAGAGGTTATTTCTCACAGTATTAGCCTAAAGGGACTTAAGGCTGATTTATGGTCCCGCGTTACACCAACGCAGAGCCTACGGCATCATCTGGTGAGCTCTGCTTGTTGCCTCCGCGCTCCGACACATTCACTCCGCTGAGCGCGCACACACGCACGCACGCACACACACACCCATGTCGGGGCCGCGGAGTTTCTGAAGTCGGCGGTGATGAGTAATTTGTGGTACAAGCAGAGCGAATCACAACTTTAATGAGTGCGGTTCGAATACACAATACATCCATCACGAAGGGCATTTTGTGAATCCATCACACCCTCCTCCTGTACGCTCGGAAGAAGTTGTCCGGCGAAATAAATAAATAAATAACCGCTAACCGTGAGTCCCGGTCGGCTCGAAGCTAAGCTAACGCTAGCCTGCGGTTGTTGTCTTGTAGTTTTATTCTCTCTGGTCACGCTTGCTCCCACCAGTGCAGGGGAGGCAGATGTGACTAGTTTACTGCCTATGGTCATGCAACTTGCCGCGGCATGTCATGCATGATCAATTAATGCAGACAGCGCGGTGCCAGGAAAGCGGGTTGTGATTGGTTCTCGTGCACTTTGCTGTAGCATGTTTTGCACGTGATCGAGAAAGTAGACCCACAGCTGATCACCGTGATCGAGCTTAATTTGATCGCGGTCACAAATCGAGATCGTATAATCGCCCAGCCCTAACATAAAGGATGACATATTTCTGCAAAAGAAGAAACTTTTGGCCGTGGTTCAACATCATTGGATTGGAGAGGTTAATCAAGCTTTATCAAGTTTTTCCAGTTCTTGAGGAGAAGAAAAAAATCTGAGCAAAACAGTCAGCAGCACACTGTACTTCCCATTCATAGGGATAACAATGGGTAAAAAAGTCTTTTGACTGCATTTTTTTTCCACAGCCAAGTCATGAGTTTTCTATCAGTGGTCACTTCCTGGTGGTTGCTATAGGAAGCAACACAAGGGGGAAACATTTGAGAAAAAGGGGTATTGTGTGTATTTGTTTCACCTCGTGAGAAACATTATATTTCAGTATCACCTTGCCCAACTAACCATTGGCACTGTTTTCTTATGCATCCATAATGTTGTTTAAAGGTTTAAAACCACATTCTGTCTAAAAAAAATGTAAACCGCATAGTTAATGTATGTCATCACATTTTCAGTCATAACCTACTGTCACTTACTCAAAAATACACGTCATTATAAACTGCAGGTTAAATTGCCTACACTGACAGAGCAACACTTACTTAATCTCAGATATACATTTCATTGTCTCTTTGTTCCTGTTTACTGGACAAAATGAATACATTACTATATAATGTGAATAGGCTTGTTTGATTCAGTGGACACTCCTGTGGCTGCAGACACACTTCCAGTCAGAGATTACTGCTTCAACACAACACCTGTAGCAATTATAGAGTCACACTGCAGCATCACACAGGGGGATGCTTCTGTCATGGCTTTATCAGACCACAAATAACCCATCAAATTTCTTCCTGCATGCCATAGAAATAAACTGCATGCTTTGAAACAGTCCCGCTGTGTACGATTTAATTGGCACTAAATATGTAGCTGCAATTTGTTACAATTTCATTCAGATACATTCTTGACACAAAGATCCCTTCACGGACATCTGTATAGTGTAATTGTGGCACCCTTGGCATTTATTGTTAGTAATTAATTTGTGTTTTATCTTTGTTCTCCAACTAATACTTTTTTTGTTGTTTATGCCAATTCTCTATGGCTTCTGTTGAACAGAGATTTTCTGCACTTTATCAATTTACCTCTAGTGCGATACCGGATTCCGCCAATAGGTGGCAGGAGCGGTTTAGCTCCCTGTGTAAATGGCGCTGTAACCACTGCGTAGAACAAGTAGGAAAGCAAGTACACGGAGAGCAGCAGCGTCAGCAGCCAAATAGGCCGTTTCTGCTCATATGATATCCAGTGAAGGTTGCAGAAAGAACGGAGATTATGGGTAGCTGGATGATCATGGACTCATTTGCTTCACACCACATCAACAGAACCATCATTGTTCTTTAACACACTTCTTTGTGAGTTGTTGGATATTCTGCTAGACATTCAAACAATTCATAACACAGCATGACACATTTTTTCCGTCTGCAATTGTATTAAATGGTAGATTGGGGAGCCGTGGTTTCTCGGGTAAATCATTCAACTGGCAGTATATAAGTTTGGTGCTGTGATTCCTCACTCAAAGTGTAAAAGTGCGTAGACAAGTGTTGCATTATACAAATGCAATATATTTCAAATTCAAACAAAGGTTCTAAGTTTAAGGATATGCAGAGTTAACAAGCATAGAGTCCACATCTCACTGTGGCAATATTGGATGTATGGCATGGAGATTATTAACTTTATATCTGACATTGTCATGTTATATTTATGAAAGAAAAGTTGCCCTTACATTAGTCACATTTTGAATGCAATATATTAATGAAAAACATAAATGCAATGTGCTGTCATAAGTTGTCATCTTTGTTTTGTGACCGTGGCTTTATAACTCTGGTAAGGCCATCCACGACAAACAGGTCCTACGTCAAAAGCCAGACAAAACTGGCCCTTGCCCAGGCACAGGGTCACCAAGGCGTCTGGACTCAATGGCGAATGCCTGGTGGCTGGGCAAGCACCCACGGGGTGCAGCCGGGGACAGTCCAAAAAGATAACGTGGGTCCCCCTTCCCATGGGCTCAAAAGAATGTGTGCATGCACAAAAACCTTCGCCAACCTCGCCATACTACCTCTGCTAGCGTGCTTCATCGTGCTGTTAACTTATGCAACAACCTACCCATAACTTATTTGACATATGCCAGCATATTCGCAAATTTTTTCAAAAGTTCCAGGATGGAGTTGAGGATGCAGTGGAACCTAAAATGTGCTTATTTGTTGGTCACTTAGGAGGGCCAATAACAGGTGCAACAACAAGGACTCTCAAAACTGCTCTATATATATAACAGACCTTTGAAGACTTTAATGACAGCTAATGCTAACCAATCAGTTTATATATCCATGAATGCTCCAAGGAAGCATATACATGGAAATATCTTTTGAGCTGACAACAGGGAACTCTACTGGGACCAGTTTGGGACAGTGAGGGATGGACTACTGTCACAGTGAAGCCTTAATAACCACATTGTTTTTACATTGTTGGTTTATAAATCTCTGAATGGTGCCAAATAATACATATCTGATCTCCTGGTCTATTATGAACCAACCAGAGCCCTAGGTCATCAGGGTCATGCCTACTTTCCGTACCCAGAGTTAGAACCAAACAGTGAAGCAGCGTTCAGCTTTTATGCTCCTCACCCGTGGAACAAACTCCCTGAATGCATCAGGGCTGCTGAAACTCTCATGCACTTTTAGTCAAGGTTGAAAACCTTTTTATTTACTGCTCTATTTCAGTAATCCATCATATTGCACAACAACCTTTATTTGTTGCATGTCATTTGTTTTATTCCTTTATTTTTAAGTCTATCTTTAATTCTGGTTTTAAACCTTTACGTTTTAATGATTTAAAAAATAATAAGTAAAGCACTTTGAATTGTCTTGTACATGAAATGTGCTATACAAATAAACTTGCCATGCTTTGCCTATGATTGTGTGCAAATATTACTTTCATCCCTGTATGTAGTGGACTCATAAACAGATGGGTCCCTGAGGTCTTCAAGTCTTTAGTTGTTACTTGTTGGTTCTTTTTGCCTCTTTTAGGATCTTTAGAGCCATCTTACTTGGATGCTCATTTCCAGGAACTACTAATGTCTCCATTCATAAAACGTTTGTCTAACTGTAGACTGCTAAATGTCTAAACACTTTAAAATGATTAAACCTGATTTATTCTTCTCTGGTGAATCAATGGCGTTGCTACACAGAGCCTCTGTGAACGTGAACTGCTCCTCTGTAGAGCGTTGCATCCCCTGACGTGCACCTCAACATTTTCTGCACCATTTCCCGTACACTGTCCCTTCTGCTGGACTCCTTCAAAGGGTGCACAGACAACCTCCACATGAAGGTTAATGACAGCGTTGAGGCAACTGTATTCCCTTTGCATTGTTGTCAATGAAGTATAAACCATCCTTGAGTCTTTTCCAGCCTCATGCAAAACAGTTATAGAAGATCCTTCATCTTTAGGGGTTTTGTTTTAGTGAGGGGTGATTCACATCAGCAGATGCTTATAAACAGCAAACTCAAAGTGTTTGAGTGTTTTATTATGAATCAAAGTAGAGGGGCCCAGCACCTTTTAACTTATTAATTGGAATAAAGGTGAATACTTTTGATTACAATTACTATTCATTACAGCAATTAGTCTATAGGTTCACACACTTTTCCCCAAGCATTGTGAATGTTTAAAGGGTGTGATAAATAAACACGAGACATTTGTGTTTAGTGTCTGCAAAATGTGTGTCTATCAAAGCAACTTATGTGAAGATCAGATATCATTGGCAAATAAATATGAGAAACCAGTTAACTTCTAGGGGTTCACATACTCTGTCTTGCCATTCTTACCAATAAAAGGTATCTTAAAGTGAAAACACTAACCAAATGCACCTTCCTTGAAATTACAATAAAGTATAATATATGCTAAATTTAATTAGCAAGTTCACAGCACTATTGAAGTGAAATTAGTTAAAAGGTATCAGAAATGTAATGCATTGGAACAAATGTGACATTGATTCTATGAACTTATTGCAGTGCCTCTTATTTAAAATGATTTAATGTTTAATTTGATGCGTATAAGCTCTTGCTTGCGTCTGACCTACATTTCCAGCAAAGGAAAAGAAGAAAAAAAATCCATTCACAGCAGAGGAACTACTTCCATTTTTTTAGCTCAGTTTCTCACACCATGACAGAATGAGGACAGTATAATTGATATATGGCGATAAAGATTTAGCTTTCCCAGCAGAGCATAACAAATTATGAATTGAAAAATAGTTGCACTTTATATCACACTACCCTAATTATGACAAGATAAAAGTTTAATTATGAAAAAATTGCCTTCACTTTTCCAGTAAGTAGGTTATTTAAATGTTTGACAAATAGCGAGCAGAGCACCAAAACTTGTAGGGTAGGCTAAATATTCTGAATATTTAAATGCTTGTAGAGCAAACTGAGGATCTTCATCACTGCAGAGACGTGGTAGTTACCCCATTACTAAACTGAGGTGTGTGTCTGTCTCATGTTTGATACGACCTATTCATACAACGCACGTGAATTCTTAAATGATGCTTAAATGAGCATTTTTCATAGTGCTGGAATAATTTACCTATAAATAAATGTATTACTCAAGAAGCTGCCTCATGTCAGCGTGAGCACACGATAAGGAACGCAAAGCTTTGTGCACCCCTTTGTGTACTTGTGTAGCCTCCGTTTAATGTATGTGTATGTATTTGTTTCTGTTAGCCTGTTTTTTCTATCAGTGCTGCTAAACAAGGAACAATGATACAATCATATTTCCATGCTTGCTTATCATGTGGCTTTGATCATACGATAATGTCCTCTCACAATTCCCCCTCACACACACCTACAGTAACAGTACACACACACACACACACACACACACACACACACACACACACACACACACACACACACACACACACACACACACACACACACACACGCACACACCTCACTGTAATTAAATTGCTGAGTACCCCTCTCCCACCACCACCCCAACCCCACCTCCAGCAGATCTTGTTTGCCTCATTAATTTTAATGCATGACCTTTCCTGAGAACAATGATCAATCAATAGGTGTTTTCCTTCATAAAGCCCTTTCAAATTAAAATCTTTGGGTGAATTAAAAGTTTTTCTGAGCTGAAGTTATGATATGCAACCGTTCATGCACAGGCTGGGGAACAAGTCAATCATCACAGGCCTTTATAGGGCATATTCTGTATCTACTAAATGAGGGACAAATAATTAACTGCCACTGATGGCATATTCTAAGTGAATTATTGTCTTTATTTAGTAATGTGGCTCTAAATACACATATACATGTTTTTAAACTTGCTTTTGGTTAGTTTATTTTAATTTATATGAATGAAATTGTACGTATACAGACACACACACATGTATATATATCCGTCCATCTATTTTCTATACCTATTTTATTCAGCCAGGGTCAGCTGGAGTCTCTCTCGAATTTCATTGCGACTTTTATTAGATGTCCAGTTTTATGATTAGAAGTTAGATCAGTTGACACAATAAGGTGGTGAAATCTTTTTCAATGACATACTGATAGCTTTGGAACCATTGAATAACTTTATGGCAAAATATACTTTATTTTTAGAAATCTTTCAGGGAAAGTCAATAGCACATAAAATTGATCTGTTGCTTTAGTCATTTTTCCTTTTCAAAACTTATATCTATCAAAAAACAGAACCATCTTCCAGCTGGGCTTGGGGAGCGTCCTCCAGACAACTGCTGCATTATTGATCAGATATGCTGAAACCACCTGCCTCTGCATCTGAGACTTCACAAAGTTCTTAAAAGGTATCTGTAAAGCAGCCCCAAGTGTTTTATTTCAACCGGGCAGGCAATCTGTGGTCTATGAGAAGAACATGTGTAAGTGAGTGCCAGCCAAATTATCCAGCTTCAGAACTTTCTTACGGTAATTAATTTTGTTTGTCATCTTCTAAACAACTTTGTATGCTCCACTATAGCCTAAAATAATTCAAATCACTCTTCAATTATTTTGATCACTTTATAAGTTTTAAAGAAGAATAAGGTGCATACTCAGGAA
Source organism: Cololabis saira (assembly GCF_033807715.1). NCBI lineage: Eukaryota > Metazoa > Chordata > Actinopteri > Beloniformes > Belonidae > Cololabis > Cololabis saira. Next base: position 25,334,083 of record NC_084600.1, on the reverse strand, counting down.
TTATGTCTGAATTATTATGAATTATGAGTTTGGGAAAGGTGGAAAAGTGGCGTGGCGTGTCAGGGTTTCACCATTCCTGTTTTATTTTTCCTTATTAAGTTCTGGTTTGACCTTCCTGTTTCCCATCTGCTCTGATCGTCTGCACCTGTGTCTCGTTATCCCTTGTGTATATCTAGTCTTGTCTTTCCCCTGCACCCTGCTGGTCCGTATTGTGTTATTGTATTATAGAGTTTTTGCCATCCTGCCAAGCAGCGCTTTTTGTTGGAGTTCTCCTGAGAACTCCTGCCTCCGGCCTCCTGCTCTCTCCTACATCTGGGTCCGAACAACAACCATATCATAACAGAACGAACCAGCCAGCCTGGACCCACCAGGAAAGAGTGTGGATCTATGGGAGTTCTTCAATGGTGACCAAGTGGAATTCTGCCACCGTATGGTGAAAAGGACAGGGACCTGCCGCCAGCCCCAGCCTCTTTCGGTGGGAGTCCTGGACGCACGTCATCCTTTTCCCGAGGTGGTCCCGGACGCACCCCAGCCCCCCAGGTTCTGTCTGTCCTGAAGCCCGCCCCCTCGGATTCTTTGTCCCCCGAAGCCGGCCCCTTGGGTTCTATGTCCCCCTAGGCCTCAGTCCCGAGAACGCCCCCGAGCTCAGTGGCGGCTGCTGGTCTTTTAAGGAGGGGAAGCTCATTTTCACCTTACTTCATAAATTCTACCCTCCGTTCCGGTGTTCTGCCAATTTCTGCTGCTTTGCCAAAAAATGCTACCTAAGGGTTTTCTACCTTTTGTAGAGCTACAATTTTACTGTGTTTTACTCCCTAGCCCACTTCCTTTCCCCCAAGTGGTCCTTGTCGCTTGCCAGGCTGTCATTGTAAATAAGAATGTGTTCTTAATGACCTGCCTGGCTAAATAAAGGCGAATGACTGAATGAATATCAAATAAAGCGATATAATTGTTTTTTTTTCTCTTTATCGTATAATGTTGACAACGTGTAATGCAATTCATGTCATGGGTAGTGTATTTTGAAGGATCAAATACTAAACATTACATATTATCAATTTTACATCGTGCAAGAAATCATGGACGTGCCAATCAAACTTTGAAAATCCACTGTGCGTGTGCGCAGAACCACAAAGTAGCATTTCTCGGCAGGTAGAATGGATTGGCAGAACACCGGCTGTGAATGCTTTGCAACAGTGGAGCGGCTCACAGCAGCACCCGCTGCTCGTTGGGGACAATAACTGTAGAGCAACAGAAGTCAGAGTCTCCAATAACACCAGTACAGTCTCCAAACACCAGAAACAAGTTGCTGAGTGTGTCACTTATCGTTTTAACAAAGACAAAAGTCACTACGAGGATTTCCAAACTCTCCAGATCAACTCCGAATGACGGAATGAAGCTACAAAACTTCTCCGGCAGTGTTTATATCTCAAGATCACTGATTCGCTCATTTCGCTGTCAATCAGAAAGGGATTCAGCCTCAGACAGATCATCCAATCATCATGCAGAAGCGCAGCTTCCATGCCAGGCACAACCACTGCCCCATAGACCCCCAGAGATGCTGAGCGTCCGATGGGCGGGACAAAACCGAGCATTTATCCAATAGCGGTCTGTTTGGCTGCAGTGGAACAACCCACTCCATGCTTCCCATAGACGCTGAGCTTCTGCATTGTGAAGCTGCAGGAATGAATGAGAAGAAAGTCACATCTGTGACCTGTGATAAGAGGCTTATTCTGAACTAAAGGTGAACACGTTATAGCACATATATAGTCAATGAAATATAACCACAAGAGTACATATTTGACCACTTATTTTTTGACATTTTAGAGGAAGCTGAGCTTCCCTTGCAGTCTTAGAGGAATCACCACTGATATATACACACACAGTCATGTCCACTCCTCCCATGCTACCACGATGAGTGCTTCTGATCACCGGCCCTCAAACTACAACTCCCAACATTCCTCAGTGCAGACTTAACCTGTGCCCTCATCACCTTCATCGGTTTCACCTTGTCTCATGCCTACTAATACCCTGCACATTCCTCAGATCTTTGTGTTAGAGATGCCCCGATCAGGATTTTTTAGGACCGATAACCGATCACCAAAAGCAGTATCTGGCGATCCCGATATTGCCGATCACAGTGTGAAATCCATAAATTTGTCAATATTGTTGTTTCATGTACACAACATTAACATTGTTTTATAAGGTATCAAAATTAGGAGATGAGAAACTATCATGAGTTGTCTGTTTTGCCGGCTGAGGCAATGTGCAATATTTCACCTTTTAGAGACGACTTAGACTTGTGTAGCTTACTACTGTAGTTTAAGCTTTACTGTGGCAATAATTATGTGCACAACACAACATGTGCACCAACACACACAACAGTAGACATGTCGCCAGTACTCGAGTTGTAAAAAAAAATCAGGGGGGATGGTGGATTTTATCATATTGGGACAGATAATTTGTGCTGATTACAAATAATATAATATATTACAAATAATAGCATTGACCAAAACACCTGCAGAAATACTGCAGGAATGACATAGCAGCAGTTAAATGCAGCCTTCTGTAAGCTTTAAATATCCACTGGGCTTACATCAAATACATCAAAACACAACAATAAAAAACAGTTTTCTGAACTTATCAATATGACTCTGTCCTTCACAGGATAAGTAAAATGGATCACTGCAAAAACTCAAAATCTTAACAAGAATATTTGTCTTATTTCTAGTTAAAAAGTTAAAATCTCATTACACTTAAAACAAGACTCATCACTGGAAAAAACAACAATTTTCACCTGTTTCAAGTAGATTTTCAGTTAAAATAAGTAGAAAAATCTGCCAGTGGAACAGGATTTTTTTTGCTTGTGATGAGAAGATAAATCTTGTCCCACTGGCAGATTTTTCTACTTAGTGAAAATTTACTTGAAACGGGTAAAAATTGTCAAATAGCCTTAGTTATTTTTCTGGTGATGACTTTAAATGTTGAAATAGCAGTAAAACCACATTCATTGATGAAATGACATAAGGGATGGAAAGGGGGGATGGCAGTTTTACAGGGGGGATGATTTTGACTGTTTTTATTTCAGGGGGGATGCCATCCCCCCTCATCCCCCCTCAACTCGAGTACTGCATGTCGCCCTCTTAGAGTTGATACAAGTTGTAAACAACCTTAGTTTTCCTGTGGAAAAATGTTATTATGAAAGCTTTGTGAAAGCTTTAGCGATAGCATCCGCCGCGTGTGACCCATGAAACTCTTGTGAGTGAGGCACAACTCTTCACACTAGAACTCCAAATGTCACTCGTGAAGGCGACTGACACAACTGTCGTCCTGCGTAAAGCTGTGGATGTGACTGTATATTTGATTTGATTCGATTTGTTTATTTGCACAACATAAAAAAAACGGTACAAAAGTTTAAATAAACATAAAAAAACATGAAAATATGTGCAGGTGAGAAAGGAAGCCCTAAATGGGCTTATTCAAAGTTCTCACCAGGAAAAATACATTGTATTGAAATAATAGCAAGAACAAAAAAACAAAAAAACAAAAAAAAACAGCGTTCAAAAAAGATGGATATAAACAGACAATTTCTCGGTGTGCACGTGCAGAAGTGAGTCCACATTAAGTGGAAGCACTTCTAGACGCTTGGTCAATAAGGCTGGTCTTCAATCTCTGTTTAAAACTATTAATAGACAGTGAAGATTTTGCGATAAGTATATGAGAGATATACTAGTTTGGTATATACTCCGTTCATCAGTGAAATATTTACGACTCTGAAGCGCATACTGTGGACCCAAGCTGCTAACGATGCGTTTAAACCCGGTATCTTCTACAAAAGGAAGTGGCTGATGATCAAGGCATATGAACCCATTACCTTACGATGTAGTTCTTTCTTCTTCCTGCTGTTGTTGCTGTCGTTTATAGGTCTCTGTTACAGTTAGCGGCGTTACTGCACACTACTTTTCTTTATCTGCCTTAGCGGCAGCCAACTTTGTCTAATCAGCTTCGTTGTGTTGAAATTCTTTTGTAAAATTCCTCCTCGGGGTATTTCCTTTGGACCTTGCATTTTCAGTGTTGATGTTTTGTAGAGACTGTCACGCCCCCTTCTAGAGACTATCACGCCACCTTAGGACACCTCGGTCTGAGATGTGGGAATGCAGGCGCGGGCAGCAATTTGTTCTTTGTAAACGTCATTGGATCGGCCTGCTTTGAACTATTATTTCGAGAACTCCGATCAAAACCGATTATCAGCCAATCCTGATCGGTTGCCGATCGATCGGTGCATCTCTACTTTGTGTACTATTGTTTTGTTCACATGTCTTATGATTGTTGGTCTACACGACTTACCTGTGTCCCTGCGTGCGTCTTTACGCACTGTGATTTCTGTATTAAATCCTACTTCATTAACTCTGCACTTGTGTCTGCCTGCTACTTTAAGATCCTCACACACACATACTGGTCATGCTGAAGGATATTACAAGCAACATAACGTTTTCCACAGCTTCTCCAGTCCTTTTCATATCCCTCACACATGCTCAGCATGAACCCGCTCTCATCTACTTAATAGTGGACCTGCCAATTCTGGTTTTCTATGGCAATTTGACCTCCACAAGTCATGACTTAGTACAGGGCCCTGCTAAGGAAGTTGGGCCCTCGGGCCACTGTCCTGAAGTCTATTTCTGACTGTCTGGTCAGAGACATTCATGTCCTGCTGGAGGTCATTTTGTAGGGCTCTGGCAGTGCTCATCCTGATTTTCCTTGTAGAGAGGAGCAGATACCGGCCCTAACAATGGGTTAAGGGCCCTCTGTTTAGGTTTCCTGGAGTCTCTTCCATTCTCTCGAGACTGTGCTAAGACACAGCAAACCTTCTGGCATTGGCACATATTGATTAGGTGTCCTGGATGACTGCCTGGTCAACCTATGTACAGTCAAGATATCACCTCATGCTACCAGTAGTGACCCTGACCCTAGCCAAATGTAAATCTAGTTGAAAACAGTCAGAAAAGATGAGGGGAAAAAAGATTGTGGTTTCTGAAACCATTCGTGTCTTTATTGTCCATGTTGTGAATTTTATTAACACTAAAGCACCTGAAACTGATTAACAACTCCCTCTGCTACTGACCTGATCAATATCCCAGAATTTAATTGACCTGATGCTATACTCTGATAGTTCAATTTTCTTTTGAAGAGTGTACATTCGGTCTCCATCATGTTTGATGTTTACCTTTTCTAAATGAAATATTATATATATTTTCCTTTTAACAGTAAAAGATGAATAGTACAATGCATGTAGCAAAGAAAAGGAAGACAATATCTTAAGAACAGAGTGTACTTATGACGTTGTGAGTTCTTATGTGCTGCATCCTTGAAACTTTGCAGCAGGGTTTAATGTTGAAAAATAGACCTAGAATATAACTATTACATCACCTTTTGTAGGTGAACAGCTTTTCATTGAAAAGGTCTTCACTGAACCAGCCTTAGAAATGAATTAAGATCAATTAACACTGTATCTGTAGCAATTTTAGTTTTTCTCGTTTTTATCCTTGTTTTTCTTCCAACGAAATGAGGGCCTTTTTGCCCCCCTAAACGTGCCCCAAAAGTCACCAAATTTTGCACGCAAGCCAGGCCTGGCACCCGTTGTGTGTTTTCCTGTGTTTCACTCATTTCAGACTTGCAGCAGATGAGGCTGATGATACTTCTACAGTAAATAATAAGATAGATAGATAGATAGATTTATTATAGTACCCTTGGGTAAATTTGGTTCACAGTGAGTGCCTCATCATACAATCTAAAACCATACACTCAACAACACAGGATAAGATAAAGTGACAACAGCTTTGGCTAAAAGAACAAAGAACAAGAAGGACGGCACCAAGATAAGAATCAAAATAAGTTAAAACATCAGTAGACTAAAAACACAAAATATTAAAACCAAGCAAAAGGATAAAAAATGTGCCTTTTCATAAAAACAAGATAAAGGAAACAATACAAAACATAAATACAAAGTTATTTATGTTCGAACTGGATCGATCTGAAGAAAGGAAAGTGAAGAAGGGTGAGGGGCACCACTCAATGGATCATATTGGTGTACCTCTGCAGTGTAGGTCTATAGCGGCATATTGAGGATGAAGCTATGTTTAAGACGAGCTGCTTTAGTCTTGTCCTGTAGCTGCAACTACAGTATGAGTACTGGCTCTAACACACTAGATTTTACACTAACTATAAGCTTTACTAAACACAAAAGTTTTAAGTTTGGTTTTAAAGGTGGAGGTGGTGTCAGCCTACTTAACCCAAACTGGAAGTTGGTTCCACAGTAATGATCCCTGATAGTAGAAGGCCCGTCCTCCAAATCTACATTTGGATACTGTAGGAACTACAAGTAAACCTGTGCTCTGAGAATGGAGAGCTCTATCATAAGACACAGCAATGTGTTTGCGCTACTGCATTTTGGTTCAGCTGGAGGATATTCAGGGAATTACTTGGACACCCTGCTAATGATACATTACATAAATCTAGAAGTTAAAAACGTGTGAATTACTTTTTCAGCACCACTCTGGGAAAGGATGCTCCTAATATGTCTGGAAAATGCTGTCTTACAAACCTGATTAATATGCTGTTTAAATGACAAATCCTGATGAAAATAAGTGTTCAGGACCAACAACAATAACCTTAGTTTTATCAGAATTTAAAAGAGAAAGGCTAGGGGACATCCAGTCTTTAATGTCCTTAAGACATGTCTGAAGTTTGGCTAATGGTTCTGTTTCATCTGGCTTCACAAATACAGCTGTGTATCATCAACATAGCAATGAAAATTTATGCTGTGGCTTTGGATAATACTTCCCAATGGCTGCATGTACAAACTGAACAATACCAACCCTAGCACTGAACCCTGCGGGACACCGTAGCATACCCTCGTCTGAGCAGACGAAACTTCATTAACATGAACGAACTGGAATCTGTCAGATAGTTTTAATTTAAACCAGTCTGGAATGGTCCCATTAAACCCATCAACATGCATGAATTTTAGATATAAATGGAAATTGATCTATTTTTTGCCAGTATGTCTGGGTCAACAGAGGGTTTTTTGAGTAAAGGTTAAATTACTGCTAGCTTAAAAACATGTGGAACAAGTCCTTAATTTTAGGGATATGGATAGGTTGAACTGATCCAACGTCAACGTACCGAAAAGAGAGAAAACATTTTCAGCTCAAGGAGGTCTATAAGAACAAAAAATCAGTCTAGAGTCAGATCAGGACCTGAGAAAGTCACTGAAGCTAAAGAAACGCCCACAGCGGTTGGCGGGTGGACCTGGTTGATGTCTTCTTTAATTCTGATCATTTTACTGTTAAAGAAGCTCATAAAGTCCTCACTAGTGAGAGCTGCAAGAATGCATGGCTCAACAGAGTTGTGACTTTTTGTCAGCCTGGCTACAGTGCGGAACAGAAAATGTGGGTTTTTTCTATTATCTGCTATCAATGATGAAAAATATGCCATTCTAGCTTTGCAAAGGGGTTTATTTATGATGCTTATGTAGTTAACGGATTAAATCTGATATGATGAAAATTAGGTTTACACATGGGAGAAGGTTATTAAGTTTGCCAAACACCAAGTAATTCACCAAAATTCAGACAAGTTGATAAGGTAACATAAGATGTGGATCAGGAGCAAAAAACAGAATACAATGATTACATTGATTACACTACCTTTGCCCTTGATTGCACCGGTTAGTGCTGATTAAGACACAGTTGGAGTGTCTTGAATTTGGGAATAAGAAGCATGGTAACAGAAACATATTCCAGGTTGCACCACTCATCTTCACAGATTTCAGACAGTACAGGCAGAAAGAGCCTGCATGCAGAGCAGCAAGAATAAAATATTGTTAACAGCAGAAGCTTGTAAATTTGGACATGTTATTTTGGAGGTGCATTAATGCAGCCATTACTATTGAACCATTGAGTGTGAGTTTCTGTCCATGCGGTCTAGTGAAAAAGGTTTGTCTGTTCCACTTCTCAGGTGTGCACATCATCACATCAGATATTGCTAAGCTACTAGCAAACGATCTCTGCTACACTTTGAAACTTTGAACTGTCATTTGTATTATGTTTTTATTTGGTATTTTTGTTATTTTTTTCTCATGTAATTTATACCACAAATAGTTTCATCATTCAGTCCAATTAATTTCAAATTTAGTTGAATGAGCTACAAGTGACCATGCTTATTTTGATAGGTTTCAGAAAATATTTGAACTTTATTGTTTGGCTGCCCGATGGAGATTGATTATACAGTTATCCATCATTATTATTGAATTGAAATGAGTAAAACTATTAGCTACAGTTAATGTATTATATCTTATTCATCACACAATACGACAAACTGAGCAGCAGATGTTCAAGGTTCTGAACTAATGAGTCAATTTTAAAAATAGGAAAGCAGCAACAATCAAACAGCAGTCAAATGGACTGTAAATGTTACTGTTTTAATCCCTGTTCTTGTAGGACTTAATCAGTAGGGATAAATGATATGACCTCTCACATAAAAGTGAAAACACACACGCACACAAACAAATCTGTCCATCCCATTTCATTTTTGTGTTCTTGTTTTTATTTCCAATAAAACATTGCAAACATTGAGAAGAGCAGGAGGTCAATTGTGCAAATGGGGAAATTAATCATGAATCACTACAATGGCCAGGCAGACTATGTTGTACAGTTAATGATGCTGCAATGTAATCTTATTTAGCAGTCACCAAGCAAATAAAAATTGTAAATTATTAGAAACAACAGCTGTGTAATTGAGGGAAGTGTTAAACGCAAAACAAATTGGATTACAGAGTTTGTCACACAAAGCTCACAGTTATCTGTCAGAGAATTAGTGTATGCATGGAAGGTTTGCCCACTACTGCATGTTGGTAAGCAGGTTAATTGACTTTTTATGAGAGAGGAGATGCCTTTATTTTCCAGATGTCTTTTGGAATGGTACTTCTAAAATACATTTGGCTAAATCATGATTGTTTGCTTATTTGGGTCAGTATAAAGGAGGTGGAAATAGTATTTAAGTGGATGAGAAAAAATAGATCATTGTTTTAACAAGTCATGATCCCTTTCATCAGGAAGACATTTTTTGAAGGTGTTATTGAACCACAAGAGGGATGATAATGTGTTGGGTGGACAACTAATGGGGCTTACTGGTTTCTGTCCCAGTAACAGTGAAACTGACAATCCATTGTCTATAAAATGTCTGAAGGACTTCTCAGGACTGTTATATATATATTGTTATTTTCTTTCTTGATTTAGTGTGTATTATGGCTGTGTTACAGCTAATGGCATGGATTTTTGAATGTTCTTTTTTTGTCAATTACTCTTACATGTCTATCATATACTTCTGACACTCAGCACCCTCTGAGGACCCTAAAGCCAAAATTGTTCAAGCAAGAAAACTGCTACCAACTCAACATACATCAATATTTTGTTCTACTTTTTATCTCCATAAATATCAAGTTTTGAAACTCAAGCTTAAAAGTATCAGTGCAGGTTTGGATCTTTATTCAAATGCAGCTGAGAACAGGTGTGTCTTCCACCTGGACTTAAATAAACTGAGTGTTTCAGCTCATCTGAGGCTTTTTTTCAGACATGTGGAGCATGGAAGCTGAGTGGAGCTCCTCCATGTCTGATTCTGACTCAGGGAACTGATAAAAAAAATAGATCCAGATGACCCGAGGGGTCCGGAAGGTTCATACTGGGTCAGGAGGTCACTGATGTATTATGGTCCTAAACCATTCAGAGCTTTATAGACCAGCATCAGGACTTTTAAGTCCTCCGATGGACAAGCAGCCAGTGTAAAGACCTCAGAGCTGGACTGATTTTGGTCAACTTTTTTGGTCTTAGTGAGGACTCGAGCAGCATAGTTCTGACTCAGTACGTTTACATGCAGCAAAGAGATCAGATTTTAAATTATTATATTATAAAACGGGAAATTTACGGGAAAATACTAATACGGGAGGAAGGCGGGAAAGAGGGGTAAAATACGGTAGTTTCCCAGCCAAAACGGGAGACTTGACAGGTGGACACAGCACCAGAGTTTAAAAGAACGGCTGTCAGAGAAGCTCAAAAAGAGTGTTTTCATTAAACATTAATGAAGCCACCAGCCAGAGGAGGACAAAATTATGAATGGTAGGCCTACTTGGTAATGGATGTTGGTAAAACTCAACATCTGGCAAGCATAAAAGTTAATAATACCGATGCTTCAGCACTTATGCTGGAACTAGAAGATGTCCTGCAGTCTTTCTTATGGGCTTGAGTGGAAGCAAGTCACAAGTTTTCTGACCGGATCATGTCCACTTCTAGAGTTGTTCTGTTTGGCGCCAATGTACGCCTTCCGTATATTCTTCCACTTTATTTTGATCTGCTCCGGTGTCCTGATGAAGCCTGCGTCTGCCATCTCTTTCGCAATTTTTTGAAAAAGCTCCATGTTTCCATAAATCTTAAAATGTTTAGCTCCTGTATCTGACGTAACATGAAACGCGTCTCCTTTCACTTCCGGGTGAATGCCCCCCAGAGGAAAAGTCCGAACAATGTCTTATACGATCAGAAAACCGAAAACTGCTGCATGTAAATGTACTGAATGAGCTGCAGTTGTCTAACTGAGTTTTTAGGAGTTTTTAGGGCAAACCTGCTGTTACAATAATCAAGCCTATTAAACATGAATGCATGGACTAGTTTTTCCTAGTTTTATAGCAGTTTTTTGTGCATATAAAGTTTCTGGCTAGAGGGTTCCCAGACGTGTGTGAATTAGCGAGAAGCACAAGGGTTAAACTGATCTAATCTGTTGGTTACCTGAAGTTTTGCATTATTCTAATAGGACCCTGTTTTTCCAGGTGTCTTTACTTCTTTAAAGACAAAAAACACCTTTCAATGAGACAATAACGAGTAGAAACAGTGTTTTCACGTCTAAAAAAACCCTCTAAAACAAAACAAAAAACCAACATCTAAAAGTCTTAAGACTAGTCGCAACATACTAAGTTGATGATGACTACCAAATACATCATTTTCCTCTGCCAAAGTCAGCTAGTTTTGTTTGTTTATTACCACTTCTTCAAACATTTGTTTCTGACTATCAACTACCATGGGTTAATAAATTGGTTCACCACATATACTTTGTCCTCATGGGATGCTTAACTTTGCATATTTTAAAACTTAGGCATGAAAACACACAAATACATAAACCATTTCTGCTTGCAAACACAGCACTCTAAAATGACGCTTCCTTCCCAACTCTGAGTTCAAGTGTCATGTTTACAGCATTAAGAGCATAAGAACAAGAAGAAAGCAATAAAAAGTTTCAGTGGTAAAAGCTGAAAAATAATACCTTGTTTCCTCATAGATTCATAGCGGTTGCAGTCTAATGCAAATAATCCTTTAATGGCTTTGCTGAGCAGATCTTCTCCTCTCCTCAGGTACTTGTCATTCAGTCACACATGAGAAACAGGCAGATAGTTGAATAATTGATAAACGGAACAACAGAAAAAATATGTTACAATTTGTTTATCATTCTTTGAAATTGTTTAGACTTTTATATTATAAGCTGGTGAGCTCATTTTAGAGTTAAAACTGCCTATCCAGATATTCTATCGGTATCATCACTAGGGCTTTGAGCACAATATTAGATCAAATTTAGAATGAGTTGCCCAGACTTGTGATATGTCCTCACACCCAAATAACAAAACCACAATTTATATCCTATACACTACTACTCTTTATTTTTATGTCAAGAGAACACAGAATTTTACTTATGTGTGCTGGGTCAGTAACCGTCGTTGTACCTCTAGAATGATATACTTGCAATGGACAACTGGTTTCAGCACTGAAATGTACTTGTACTTCAACATGTTCCAAGGGGTGAACCAGGTGTCATGTACATTGTAACTCATTAGAAAAAAAACATTGTATTTCTGGTTCCTTTCGCAGATTTGATTTCTCCTGAGCATCCAACAAAACTCATCAATTCAAAGTTAATCTACCATCAGTGTTGGTAAACTTTAGACGGTCAGTGGAGCATCAGAAAAAAATGTATGCTAGAAAATGCAGTAAAATATGTGAAATCCACATGAACGACCCCAGTCATCATTCGAGGTAGGAAGAGAGAAAAAGAAAAAGTCTTAAGATACATTTTGACTGGAGGGACCTTTCAAGGAATTCGTCTTTTGAAGGGTATGTCATTCTATGGTATTTAGTTTTATTATTTGTTTCCGTCTTATGTACGGTGTCCTTGAGTGCTAGAAAGGCGGCTATAAATAAAATCGAATAGTCATGACTGACATAAAAAATCCCTACAGCAGAGAAAGAAGCCTCATTCATCCAACCTGTATTAAAAACCACACATTTGAAATAACACAACACATGTACGCCCTTTACCAGCTAACTACCTTAGTGTGATTTTATCTAGCCTATGTTGACATACCATAGGTAAATTCCCATCATCCTACCTACATATGTGTATGGATGTCATCATGTTATGTCTGGATGATTATGCATCAAACCACTTGAGCCAAGTGTAATATGTGAAAAAGGACAATAAATATTGTCAATATTTTTAGAATACTCTGGTTATTGGTGCATTTTCAGCTATTGAGCTTGTTTACTATACAAGTGCAACTTGCTGCCCTTACATACTTACATCTAATGGCAGCTCCACCCCTTTCTATTAACACCAGTTAGAATACAGGGAACAGGTCGTGGTAGTTGTCTTGTTGCTTCCGTCCACCGCCCTCATCCTCTGCAGCGTCACCCCCGTGAACCGAGTAGGCGGGCGACCCCCCCCCCCCCTTCCTGCTGCTGCGCCGCCAGCGCCTCCATTCCCATATAAAAGAAGTCAAACAACATGTTGCCTCAGACTCAACTGTCCAGCCTGCGTACTGCAGCTGACTCTCCTGATTGTGCACCAGTTAAAATAAACGTTGGTAATCTCGAGCTCACCGATGTAGTTTTTTAAGGATCTGTACTTTACTTTGTGCAATTTATAAAATTCCACAACAATGGCCTCAACCCACCCTACCCTGTCTGAGCTGTTGCACTTGCACCCCCCTTTTGGTCACTTAAATCAGCTGACCAGTTGCTCCTGGATGTCAAGGACACAGTGGAGGCTGAAGGGGGACAGGGATTTAGTTGTTGTAGCTCCCATTAGACAGACTTCCTCAGGGGCCTTTTTAAAATCTGCTCATAAGACCCAGCTCTTTGCTTAACTTTAAACCCAATGTGAGATGCTCATTTTATATCAATATTTTTGCTTTTATTTACTGTTTTTTTTCTTGTTTGTCTTGAACTTGGCTTTATTTTATATTTTCTAATGTATTTTAATCGCCATGTTCAGCACTGTTGTCAGTGGTAGCTGTGTTTAAACCGCTTTATAAATAAGGTTGGCTTGGCTTGGATAAATATTAATTTCATCTTTTAATCGTTGCATGTTTAATGTAGCACAGAGAGTCTCAAGGCAAGTGAATTCTTCATTAGGTGGGAATCGCGCACAAATTAGTCTGACCTACTTTTGTTTAAGTGAAAAAAGTGCTGCTGGATTTGGATAAAATAAAATAATGGATGCAGTATGGTCAGATTGATTGTTTTCATGAGAGTGAAATGATGGATGTTTGTTGCTGTATCTTCTTTCACCTTATTGCTTGCCCCAATTTAAAACCTTTAAACCTTTAACACATTGTTTATCTTGGACTATGTGTTCTCATTGCAGATTTTATTTTCCCCCCTCTGCATATGTGATATACTTCACGAATTTCACAATTCCTCGTGCAGTGATGTTTGCCTTCAAATGCCAGGTATCTTCATCATTAGTGTGTCTGAGCGAGATGTTTGTGACAGTAGAGAACTGTGTTGTCCCAGACTACGCATTGCTGCTAAGACCCACTCAATGTGCACAATATGAAGTAATTTTTTTTTATATGGCTCAAATTTCAAAACTGAATATAGTTATTTTTTGATTCATTAATTTTTAACCCATCTCATTAATCTGAGTACAAGAATTGGTCAACACCAGAACTGGATATGACTTTAATAGCTGGTTAATTGTTTGTTGGTTATGACTAAGTAAGACTTAGAAAAAAGGTGTTTCTCACTGATCATCAGCATTACCATTTTTTTTATTTTCTTGCAGTCCCTTTCAGATACTTCCCTTTCAGATAATGATCCTGAAATATTTCTTATACTATAGATTCATGTCATAAAGTGGTGTATTCAAGTACACAGGGACCATTTCCTAAACCTATCTAATAGGTTTTGATTCCTAAACCTAAGAAAATAGAAACTAAAAGGAAAGTATGCTCACAAGTGAAAAAAGTTTTACAACGTGAACTGTTGCCTCCCTTCTGACCCCAACCTCCCTTCTCACTACCTTGTTGCGTCTTTATGAGCATTTACTCATATGCATTTACTGTCAGCATCTTATATTGCAACAGCAAGCACATTTTTGCCCTGACGCAAAGATATACCAAGTGTGTTTGTTATTGATGCCAGAAGCCTTTGAAGCCAAAAGCCAAAATGAAAACTTTTATAAAGCAGGTTGTTCCTTCTGAGCTTCTGCAAAGGGGCAGTGCAACATAAGAAAAATGATTCAAGTATGGTGACCTGTAGTATCTTTGTGTGTTTATTGTGTTTATTGTATGTAACTGTGGGAACCAGCAATAGAAACAAGGACGTTTTTTTCTTGAAAAAGCATTCCACAAAGGATTCAAACCGATTAAACAATCCTTGTTGATGCGGAGATATTGGAATAATGAAGGTATTTGGAAAATAAAATATACCACTTCATTTTGGACACCACACTTTTGAGTAATATATCGGTACTCATTATCAACTGTACCTGTCATCTTTCATCCATCTTGAAAGACTGAATATATTCAAGCCCTTCTTTCAAGTGAGGGAAGCACTGTCTGACATGTCACGTAATTTAAATTATTGAAGCAACTTCATCTCCCTTTTTTTGTCTCTTTCATTTTTTTTAATGTCAAACACCTGCACACACACCTGCTCTATACCCAGGGATAACTGTCAGCAGACAATGCCTGAGTGAATGTCACCTCATGTTGCGTGCCTTTGACTTCTGCTGTAAAACACTAAGTGCACTCGTTAGAGACTAATCACAAGTTGACAACAGCTGTCTGACCTTCCAGTTTTTCACATCATTGTCCTTCAATTCTCAATTGAGATTTTGCCTCACCCTTTACTTGCCATATGTCAAAACTGTATATTTTGGAAAAAAGAAAAAAATACATTGTGAGGAATATGTTCACTTTTCAGACCCGGCTGATGCTACATAAGAGTTGAATGGGTGCATGTACAGTGCCTTGCGAAAGTATTTGGCCCCCTTGAACTTTGTGACCTTTTGCCACATTTTAGGCTTCAAACATAAATATATAAAACTGCAATTTTTTGTGAAGAATCAACAACAAGTGGTACACAATCATGAAGTGGAACGAAATGTATTGGATATTTCAAACTTTTTTAACAAATAAAAAACTGAAAAAGTGTCTGTAGCAAGGCTAATGCTACGGGGGCCCGACCGACAGGATGGAGAGACACGGAGTTTCGTGCAGACCCTTTTATTACAGCAGTTTCACCAACACCCAGGACACACGTGCTTCCAGCTCCAGCAGCTTCAGCCCCAGTCTGACTCCTCAGTCCTCTTTATAAGGCTGGCAGGGTGATGAGGTTGACGGGCCACACCTGTGCCCCGTCAGCCTGAGTGGCTGCAGCTACTCCACTCTGCCACACACCCCCAACGCCAAACTCGCGCCGGGGTCCGTCCGGCCGAGCCTACTCCCCCCCCGCGGAGCGGGAGAGGAAGCCCGGAACCGCCGTCTGCGCCCCGGGCCTTCCTGGTTCAGACGGCCGCCGAGCACCGTCGGGAGGTCGCCCTCGGCGTCGGGCCGACCAGCGGGAACGGTCGGGCGGCCGTCCTCGGCGACGGGCCGACCGCCGATAACGCCGCTCTCGGTACCGGACCCATGGTGGCCTCGGGTCAGACGGTGCATCCAGGACCACCCCCTCCTCCGTGACGCGGACCCGCGTCGGCCGCTGGTCCGCCTCCAGGACCGCCTCCTCCACGGCGCAGCCCTGGTCTGGAGCTGGCGTGTCCAGGACCACCTCCTCCGTCACGCCGCCCTGCTGGTCCGCCTCCACCTCTGCAGCCGACTCCGCCATCGCATCCGACTCCGCCTCCGCCTCCGACTCCGCCTCCGACTCCGCCTCCGACTCCGCCTCCATCCCAAGAGCCGTCGCCTGGCGACCTGCAGCGACTGCCTCACGGCCGGTCGGCTGCAGCGCCGCCAGCGCTGCCACGGCAAACCTCAGGCGTGGAGCCGGGATGGGTCGCTCCGTCGGCCCCGCCGTCTCGGGAGCCGTCGCTTGGCGGCCCGCAGCTTCTGCCTCCCGGCCTCTCAGCTGCGGCGCCGCCAGCCCCTCCCGCGCTGCTGCAGTGAACCTCAAGCGGGGCGCAGGGGTGGGTCGATCCGCGGGCATCAGCGCCGCCAACACAGCGAGCTGATGCCCGCCCTGGTCCCAGCGCAGGGCGGCCAGGTCCGCAATGGCCTGGGCGAGCGCGTCCAGGGCCCGCTCCATGCCTCTCCTCCCATCGGGCCCCACGTTGGGCTCCAGTGTAGCAAGGCTAGTGCTACGGGGGCCCGACCGACAGGATGGAGAGACACGGAGTTTCGTGCAGACCCTTTTATTACAGCAGTTTCACCAACACCCAGGACACACGTGCTTCCAGCTCCAGCAGCTTCAGCCCCAGTCTGACTCCTCAGTCCTCTTTATAAGGCTGGCAGGGTGATGAGGTTGACGGGCCACACCTGTGCCCCGTCAGCCTGAGTGGCTGCAGCTACTCCACTCTGCCACAGTGTCCGTGCAGAATTATTCACCCCCTTTACTTTCAGTGCAGCAAACTCTGTCCAGAAGTTCAGTGAGGATCTCTGAATGATCCAGTTGACCTAAATGATTAATGATGATAAATGGAATCCACCAGTGTGTAATCACGTCTCCGTATAAATGCACCTGCACCGTGATCATCTCAGAGCTCCGTTTAAAGCGCAGAGAGCATCATGAAGAACAAGGAACACACCAGGCAGGTCCGAGATACTGTTGTGGAGAAGTTTAAAGCTGGTTTTGGATACAAAATATTTCCCAAGCTTTTAAACATCCCAAGGAGCACTGTGCAAGCGATAATATTGAAATAGAAGGAGTATCAGACCACTGCAAATCTACCAAGACCTGGCTGTCCCTCTACACTTTCAGCTCATACAAGGAGAAGACTGATCAGAGATGCAGCCAAGAGGCCCATGATCACTCTGGATGAACTGCAGAGCTCTACAGCTGAGGTGGGAGACTCTGTCCATACGACAACAATCAGTCGTATACTGCACAATTCTGGCCTTTATGGAAGAGTGGCAAGAAGACAGCCATTTCTTAAAGATCTCCATACAAAGTGTTGTTTAAAGTTTGCCAAAAGCCACCTGGGAGAAGCACCAAACATGTGGAAGAAGGTGCTCTGGTCAGATGAGACCAAAATCGAACTTTTTGGCAACAATGCAAGACGTTATGTTTGGCGTAAAAGCAACACAGCTCATCACCCTCAACACACCATCCCCACTGTCAAACATGGTGGTGGCAGCATCATGGTTTGGGCCTGCTTTTATTCAGCAGGGACAGGGAAGATGGTTAACATTGATGGGAAGATGGATGGAGCCAAATACAGGACCACTCTGGAAGAAAACCTGATGGAGTCTGCAAAAGACCTGAGACTGGGATGGTGATTTGTCTTCCAACAAGACAATGATCCAAAACATAAAGCAAAATCTACAATGGAATGGTTCACAAAAAAACATATCCAGGTGTTAGAATGGCCAAGTCAAAGTCCAGACCTGAATCCAATGGAGAATTTGCGGAAATAACTGAAAACTGCTGTTCACAAACGCTCTCCATCCAACCTCACTGAGCTCGAGCTGTTTTGCAAGGAGGAATGGGCAAAAAATTCAGTCTCTTGATGTGCAAAACTGATAGAAACAAACTCCAAGCGACTTACAGCTGTAATCGCAGCAAAAGGTGGCGCTACAAAGTATTAACTTAAGGGGGGTGAATAATTTTGCACGCCCAATTTTTCAGTTTTTTATTTGTTAAAAAAGTTTGAAATATCCAATACATTTCGTTCCACTTCATGATTGTGTCCCACTCGTTGTTGATTCTTCACAAAAAATTACAGTTTTATATCTTTATGTTTGAAGCCTGAAATATGGCAAAAGGTCAAAAAGTTCAAGGGGGGCAAATACTTTTGCAAGGCACTGTATGCTGGATGATGGGAAACCAAGATGGTTATCTCTCACCATCTTATTCTCGACAGTTGGTTTCACATCGCTGCTGTAGACCCTCAGTCATTAAGGTTATGGGAATTCTGAAAGACTCGAATCAGGGCAACTGTACTTGCTTTTCTTGGTTCTTCAGCACATTTCATCTTGCAGATGGGAAGCATCGTCGGTTCAAATTCCCTGGTGGAGAGTTGTGAGGTCACAAGCTGTTGGAGTTTGGAGTCATATGTTAATCACTGACCTTTCTGTCACTTCTAAGGATTGTTAGATGCTCTTTCACTGTTAAATTGTTTACCCAATGTTGGTCAATTGTTTCAAGGTGTGAGTGGTTGTGAAACCCTCTGGGGAGGATAGTCAGTGTTTTCACGCTCATGTTTGGGCTGCCCCTTCAAACACACGCATAAAAAAAACTCTTGATTGCAAACATGTGCTCCGATTCATATCTAAACCTATATGCACTCATGATTCATATTAGCTTATTCAAATGTACTGTGGTCAAGTTGAGCTCAAACTTCTCTTTCCATGTTCTTTGATTTTTGCCAGATATGTTTTGTCAAAACTCCCCCAACCAACAGGATGCAAGATATGATGCCGTCTAATAGAATTTCCACTGCCTCCTCCAGGTGAACTTGTCTGTACCTTGAAGTTCCCCTACAAATATAGCTTGTTAAATGGTTTCTGATACTCCTTCCAAAACATTGTTATGAATTTAACAGTTTACTTCTTGGACCTTTTTGTAGTTGAAAACACCAGTTTTTTCTTGGTTCTTCAGTCTGATATTTTGTCTTTCTTTATTAAATGAACAAGAGGTTCTCCACCAATGACAGAAGGGACTACTTATGTACACTGCCTCTCACGCCCTATGTAGGGACTGGGTTGGGGCGGCAGTCTAGCATCTCACTTCAACACATGGACCATCAAGTTATTTGATCTCAGTAATGCTCTTTGATTATTCTGGTTTATTTGGCCATACTCTGCACTAGGTGAAATGTTTAGATTTTCTCAATTGTTTGAGGACAAGCAAAGACTTCAAGAATTATCTATATATTATTAGGGCTGGGCGATATGGCCTTTTATTAATATCTCGATATTTTTAGGCCATGTCACGATACACGATATATATCTCGATATTTTGCCTTAGCCTTGAATTAACACTTTGATGCTACAATCACACCACAATGATAATTCTATATCTACATTAAAACATTCTCGTTCATACTGCATTAATATATGCTCATTTTAAACTTTCATGCAAAAAGGGGGAATAAGTCAAATTTACCAAAACTGTATTTATTAAACAGTTACTAAGCAGTGAGTGGCACAAACATAAAAAGTGTCATTTCAAAATAGAAAGTGCACGTTGCATCTCTCTGATTCCCAGTCAAAGAACATCTGCTAAGAACATGTTCTGGTCCTGGTTTTACCAGGATGACCAGGTTTCACCTGGGTTTACCTGGTTTTACCAGGATGAGCTGCTCTGAGCAGGAGGGCCATTAGAGCACCTTTATATTAAATTGTAGGTGCAGGGACTGCAATGTTTCATCCTCTCCTCCTTTAATTTGCATCACTTTCACTTATTGTTAGAAATATTACGTCATATAGTCTTGTTTGACTTTGTTTCAATGATAGTGATTGATTTCATGTGGCCACATTTAAGCAACACTAGGTGACGTTTCTCAGTTCTGAAAGAGAAAAGCCTGAATTATGGTTCCGCGTTAAAACAACGCAGAACCTACGGCGTATGGTACGCGTCGATCCGCACTTACGCCGTAGGCTCTGCGTTGGTGTAACGCGGGACCATAAATCAGCCTAAAGGATCGGCTGCGCGTGTCGCGCTCTCCACAGAGCCGTTCGCGTCGTGCGAGGAGAAAACATCCCCTCCCGTCTTTACTAAGCCGGTTAGCTTTGAAAAGAGTCCACCGCGCGTAGCAACCGCGCAGATGAGCTCACGGCGCAAACAGGCCGAGTTTGGGAAAGTTAAAGTTAAAGTTAAAGCGGGGAAGTGAGCGGCGGACCGGACAGCAGCGCCGACACCTGCAGCTGGTCGGGGGCCAATGATAATGCACACACGACAGCACGTGACTGACATGTGTAACAGGGTGCGCTTGTTTTATGTCTCAGAGAAGGAGAGATGAGACGAGAGAGTGAGAAAAGCCTGTAATTTAATGCCCGCGGCTAAATGCAAAATGCCTGAAAATTTATACTCGAATATGCACGATAGAGTCATTTTGTACATCGCACAGAGTAGAAGCCGAGATACATCGGCTATACTCGATATATCGCCCAGCCCTATATATTATGTAAGCTAAAACAACATGATGGTTTATTCTGAGTTGAATAAATTCTTCCATGACATTGTTCACCTCAAGCACTGCTTTTATTTATTATTGATAGAAGCCAGAATTTCCTTGAAAAAAAATAAAAACAACTGCTGCACTGCAGTAATAGATTCCTCCATAAATGAAACATACAGAATTTCTACACAATGATTTAATAAAGTTAATTTTGTCCATGTTTTACAATTGAATTTTCAAATTATTTTTGTGTGTGACCCGTCATTCATCAGCTGACGTAAATGACGGATCACACACACCATCGTGTGACTCTGATGAAGGCGAAAGGAATCACCGAAACATGTCAGGTAATTAAAAAACCTAAAAATGTCTTGTTGCTCAAAAAGATTTAGCAAATTAAATATTTCTACACAAGCTTAACAGCATCACTTAGTCTTGTATTAGTTGTGATTTGCACAACTAATACAAACTAATACAATTTGCACTTTTTTGGGTGAACGAAATTAACTGAAGCACTTTCTGAAAAAATGTGTTCATATCACAGTTTAGCTGAACTCAGCTGTGAATGAAGCAAAGCAGCACTGCTGGACGCCAACAATCATATTGTCCCCTAAAACAAACTTTTCAGTCATGCTTCACTTCAGTTCAGTGACTCGGACTACTGGAAGCCATGAGTTGAATCACAAACCGTTCAGGCTTGCGTCAGATCAGTGAGTCAGATACAGAGTTGGAGCCATGGGCGAATACTGAATGATTCAGTGAGTCGGTCTTTTCAACAAATCTTTTCATGAACAGATTCAGGGGTTCAGTACGATGTACTTCATTGTAGCACAGACGGGAATAAAATCCCTGGCACAGCCATAGTTTCATTTTATCTTTTATCTGTAACTAGCTGTAAATATGTTCACTCTACATCTAACCCAGAAGTAAATGTTTTTGTTTCTTCATCATTAATTGTCTAATTCTAATTTTGATACAATCTCTTGGGTTCCCTAGCTACACTCCACACATCTGGAACAAACTCCCAGAAAGCCTCAGATAAAGCTAACACTCCGTTTATTTATATCCAGGTTGAAGAAAAACCTGTTCTCAGCTGCATCTGAATAAAGCACGTTGATTTTAAGCTTGAGTTTCAAAACTTGATCATATTTCAACTACTGATTTTATGTATTGTTCTATTTTCTTTCCTTTTTTGTTTACATTTTAAATAATGTGATGTTTTAATGTTTCTGTAAAGCTCTTTGAATCACCTTGTTGTTGAATTGTGCTATACAAATACACTTGCTTTGTCATTGACTGTTTTTGCATTTTTTGAAATTTATTAACACCCTACACATACCTTTTACTATTAAATTACTTACATGTGTGTTTTGTATATTTTGAATTGAAGTTTCAGTATGCCTCATACACTAAGGATGGTGTTTTCTCCATTTCTAATTCATTCATTCATTCATTCATTCATTCAAGTTCAAGTATGGAAAGTTATTTTTTTTTCTTTATCATTCTAACATTGCTTCTTGTTAAACCTCTAAAGCACTTTGTGCAACACAAGTTGTCTGAAAACTGCTAAACAAATAGCCATAATAATCCATGCTGTTGAGGGTCTGAAGTACCTGACTGAAGACACTGTTGCTGAATCACTGTCTTGTGAAGATGATGCTCAGGGTTGTCCACAATGGGGTTTTTCCCTCTTTTATTAAGTATTCACCTTTTCACAATCAGGTCCAAAGGCTGCACGACAGTCCCCAGAACAGAACCAGCCTTCCTTATCAGTTTGTTCAGTTTCTTTAAGTAACTGGCTCTGATGGTGCTCCCCAACAGATGACCGCAGATTTGACTGAACTCTCCAAAACAAACTTATAGAAGAAATTTAACACCTTTCTGCAAACACTGCAAACTAAGCGTCCTTAAGAAGTAAAGTCTGCTCTTTCCTTTCTTATAAACAGCATCCGTGTTGTATCTCAGGTCCAGTCTGTTGTCCAGGTGACCACTTTATAAACTTTGTTTTGTTAGAATCAAAGTTAAACTTGTAACAGCTGGAGGTAATGGAGGTATTCAAGTTCCTCTATCTCAACTTTTTTGGGAATGTTTTGCAGGCCTGAAATTAAAAAAATGACATTCTTGAAGAAAGAAATGTGATATCTTGGGTTGAAATAAAGAAGTAAAAAGTAAAGTTTGGAAGCACTGCTTCAGTACAGTTGTTTAAGTCACGAAGAAATGTTTTAATTGGCACACCCCGAAGAAAAAAAGAAAAGAAAACATCAAATGGCAAAATATCATCTACATCCTAGCTCTGAGACAGTCACGAAATGTAGTTTAATTTTGGGAGAAAGCTTTTCAGTTTAGAGCTGAACTAACAGACACAGACACTGTCCTCAGAGGGAACAGACCATTATCACTGGTGACAAACATGAATAGCAATCGGTGAGGAGCTAGTCTGGAAAATGCCACTCTGCAGGAAAATCATTTAAGAGTCTGACTGCCAGTGAGAACTTCTCTAGCTGCCCAAATGTCTGCCTACATAGTCTTTTCATTAGTGCAACTCAGAGAAATGTCAAGCAAGATAATCTATTATCTTTTCTATTGATGCTTTAAGCACATGCACACAGAGACTCATAACAGCAGCTTACCAGGCTGTCTGGGTGTGGAAGGCAGCATAATATTTTTCAAATGTAATTCCTTCACCTCACTTATAGTGATCTTGCTCCGATGCATCATCTTGAGGTTGCCTGTCAGTGCCAACTTGCTTTCTTTCTCCATCTGAAACCACTTGACAACCTAATAATATTTTTTCGCCATCTTTTTCGCCGAAACATAAAATGCTTTAATTTGAATTGCTTAAAGTAATAAAATTAGTTTATATCTAAACATAAAACTGGTATAAATATAAAGTGACTATAAAAAGACCCATATGGCTGGTGATCATTTATCCTTATTGAATTTGAATTTAGTCTGACAAATACTAAAAGAAAAATAAAACTAATTGGCAAAGGAGGCATACAAACATTGTCAATAAACAGCTGTCGCTCGCAAAAGAAAATTGGGAGACAAAAACAGCTGGGCTGTAAATCTTTCTGTCATGTTTGAGATTAAACATCTGATTCTATAGAGAATAAGCTCATGACTCACACTGCTGAATGCTCAGTGGAAACTACAAAACCAACACAATTAGAACCCAGGACACACAAGTACTAGCACAAAGATCTTCGGATCTTCTTTAGCCAGAAGCTTCAACAAAGCACCAAACCGCTTTGGCAGGCTGTCAAGTCGCCAAGATTTGCATTGGTTTCTGTCAGACCACAGTTTATGAGGCTTCCACCCCTCAAAAAATTCTTCAAATAAAACTCTAAAACAAATCTAAATGCTTTTAGAATGCAATCTAAAGTCTCCTGCTTAGTTTAAAAACTCTCAAGCTGGAAAACAGAGAAACAAGTTTTGTTAGTGGTAGTGTACTGGCCCCCTGCTGGTGCTTATTTAGAGTTTCTGTCTGAATTTTTCAGATTTCCTATTTAGTGATCAGTAGAGACAAAGTCATCATAGTGGGTGCCTTGAGCATTAATATGGATGTTGGCAGTGCCAGTGATAGCCTTAAGTTAGGTTTTAATTATATTCCAGAATCAATCTAGCAAAAAGTAAACAAACCAACTGCTTTAATCACACCCTTGATCTCGTCATCTATGGTATAGAAAACCAGATAATCCGTCAGTGTCACCTGTAAATTCGTTTATATTTAATGTTTGAATTTAACATTGACAATGTTAAAGCGCTTTATAAAATATATTTTTTTAGCAGACTTTTGCTAAATTTAAAGGAGACCTATTATGGCATCTAATACCTATTTTAAACAGGCTTTGAATGTCTTAAAAACCAGCTTTTGATTTTTTTTGCTAAATAAATTAGAAATACAGCCTCTGAGCCATGTCTGCAGCATCCCAGTCTCTAACCTCATTCTCTATGAGGGATTCTGAGTGGGCGGGGAGGCTATGATAATGAGGCACTGTGCTGATTGGCTGCCTGAATGACGCAATACACTGCTACGAAAAAATGGCAGAAGCTCCGGCCGGCGGAGTTGTTGTTGTTGTTCCGGTCAGAGTTAGTTGTGGGCGTGGTTTCGCGCATTGGAGGCCAACCTATGTAAATCGCTCCCGTCGTTATGTAACGACGGGAGCAGAATCTGAATGGCTTGTAGAAGTCACAGGACACTGGATGGCTCATCCGGGCGGCTGTACAGACACTGCAGAATTTGGTTGCTTTCCTCCTTCTCTGAGTAGGCAGGCTGAGGGGAGACCACTTTATATATGTTAAAGCAAGAGAAAACGTGTTTTTCATGATAGGTCTCCTTTAAGGAGGCTATAGCTTCTCATCTTCCTACAGTAGAACATAGTGAAACTATCAATGGCTATGACCTAAATTCTTCCTCTGCAGATATTGATTTTTTATTTATTTTTTTTGTCAGTAATACTGCAGATTTGCTGCATTCAGCTTTAAATGCTGTTGCTGCTTTGAGAGAGAGGGTATCCAACTATAGGACCTTAACTGGTATGGTGTCCCGCAGGGTTCAGTGCTAGAGTCAGTCTTGTTCAGTTTATATATGCAGCCCTTGGTAAGTATAATCCAGAATCACGCCTTCATGTTCATTGCTATACTGATATTTTTCTATGAAGCCAGATGAAACAGAAACCGTTAGCCAAGCCTCAGGCATGTCTTAAGGAAATTAAGGACTGGATGTCTAGTGCAGGTTTACTTGTGGTTCCTATCCAAATGTAGATTTAGAGAATGGGTTTTCTGCTACCAGGAACCAGTAGGAACAAACTTCCAGTTTGGGTTAAGGAGCCTGACACCATCTCCACCTTTTACAACCAAACTTAAAACGTTTCTGTTTAGTAAAGCGTATAGTTAGTGTACATTTAGTGTGTTAGGGCCAGTAGTCATAGCTGCAGCTACAGGTCAAGAGGAAAGCAGGTCGTCTTAAACAGAGCTTCATCCTAAATATGCTGTTATAGACCTACAGGGGGACACCAACATGATACACCGATCGCTGCCCCTCACCCTTCTTCTCTCCTCTTCTTCTCTTTTCTTGCTCTACCTAGCTGATTTTCAGCAGGATAGTCCCCCTTTATGATCCAGATCAAGGTTTATTGCCTTAAAGGAGCATGAGGCTCCTTTTAAGAAATGAGACTCTCTAGCGCCACCCTTCACCACGATGGCCGTTGGGGGTACTGCAACCAACAGTGAAGCCGGCACGGGAGAACGGGGAGAATGCACATGCAGCGTCATGTGACGTCACATCTGCCGCCCAGCGCGGGAAATTCGGGACCGAATTGAAGCACATTTTGCAGCACACAGCCTGTTCAAGGCAAAGGAGAGATACACTAGAGGGCTCATTCTTTTGGGTTTGGAACGCTTCATCTGACATTATTACTAGAAAACTTAAAATGTATACGGATTTTTTTCATAAATCTTGCCACAATCCGGCCTCAAGCTCCTTTAAAAGGGAGTTTTTACCTGCCAATGTTTATGTAATGACTGTTTGGGGGTGTGTGTGTGTTGCTTGACAATTTCATCTTTAAGCCTTCTGTGTGGAGCGTTGATACAGCCTTTAACACTGATGTTGCCTGACACATTTATTTATTAGTTTTTTAGGGTAAAGAAAAGTAATATAAGTTGCAAACAAATCCTCTTTATGTAGCTGAAATGAGGATTTTTGTATATCTGGTAATTTGATGTATATCTAAATTGGGTCCTAATCCGATTTTCACCCAACACCTTCTTACAGACCCACAATAAATACACCTTTTATTTTTTTTAAATGTTTAAATCTGAGATTAGTTCGCAAATCTACCTGAATTTGGTATGTTGTCTTTTTCTATGTTCATAAATTAAAACATTAGTCTTTTTTATGTAGAAAGGTCAAGGTGAAAGAAAGCCCGTCATGGCCTACCCCTCGCTGAATGATGCTTCCATATGATGTTGGCCTCAGGTCGACCGACTGCCAGGCACATAAGATTGACGTTGCTGCCCTCATTCACTGTGATGTCCTTCGATATATTAGTGATCCTGGCAGGTACTGGGGGGGAAAAGAGAAAGAAAAAAACATGATTGATGTTTTCAGTCTAATTGAGGGCACTTTAGCAAAGAACCCACACTTTCACCTGATAAGAGCCGTGATGTGGATAAAAATAACCCCAGGGTTGAGGACTCAATTAGCATGAAATTTGCTGACAAATCTGACAATCCTCCGGCTTGCTCTGGTGTTATACATGACCGATTTTCTTCCCCATGTATCTTGCCACACTGCTCATTAGACAAGCAACAGACTGATTTAGAATTAGACAGGATTTCATCTCTGACTGGGCCAATTTGAAAGGTGTGCATGTGTTTGAGAGAGTGTTTCTGTGTGTGCCCTGATTTTTGATTTAATGTGGCCAATGAAATGAAAAATCTTAAATCACAAGTCAGATATTTACTTCATTAGTGTACTTACTCACATGTACTTAAACATTTTGCAACATACCAGATTTTCACAGAAAAAATTTTATGCATTGTTAGTACCATTTAAACAGCTTTTTTTGTAATCAAACAATTATTTCTCACACCAATATATATCTTTTTTGTATATATTTGTCTGAGTACATAAAAAAAGATAAAAATGCAGTGTGCAGTCAAGGGGTAAAAGGGCCTGCACCCCCAATAAGAACCCAAGGGAGCCACAGAAGCCTATAGGCCAGCAGTGAACGTCCCCACTGCCAGTAGCTCCTCACAACAACACTCCTACGGAGGTCCCCACATGCCCTCAGCAGTTGACCATGCACCCAGGGCAACCCCAAGGAAGATTTCCAGGCAGAGAGATGTGCTGGATCACTGCCAACCAGACAACCCCAGGCAGTGGAGAATATCCCACAACTGCCCCAATGCTTCCAAGTGGCCATCCACTGCCGCGTTTGCCCATCACACAGGCATTAGGCAAAAAGCAGCAACCACCCCCACCACAATCCAACCCGAAAACCCCTTTTTCTCATCCAACAGCGGCCAATAGATCTGAGACAGCCACTACCACCGTTGGGCAACATGAGACAACATCTCACTGAGCCAGCAGACCCCCAGTGACAACATCACAGCAAACAATGCCACGACAGCCAAGACGACCAGAGAGGACGCCAACCCATCCACAACATAGCCCCTAGGACCCATCCTGGGCCTCACAGCTACCAGAAACACAGCTAATGAAGGCGACAGACCCGAGAACGAACAATACCAACCATGTCACTCAACCTGGAATTTAGGGAAATCACCGGATCACAGCCCATCATAAAGGGAAGGGAGAATACAAGAATGGCAATGATAACAACCCTTACATCTAATATCGATCCAGATTCTTATCCCTCCCCCGAGCTGTGGAAACAGATCACCAGATTCTCAGAATAAAGAATATCATTGATTGCAGCACAATTATGTATCGTGTGTGTATACACAAGCAGAGATGGTGAGTTAAGGGGTGGTGGAGGTTATATCTGTATGCATGCATGTGTGTTTGTGTGACTAAGTAAGTCTGTGAACTCCAGTTTATTTCCTCAGCCATAGTCCTTGATAGCAATGGAATGTTATCAGCCAGCCTCAGTATAGTTCTGAATCAGTTCCACAGGTGTCATTGGAAGGGGTGGTGGGGGCAGAGTTCCATATCCAGCCTTCTCAGGCCAGCAACAGGGGAGCCAATTCAGATCAACAATTCTTTTTTGTCAGGCTGACTCCATTAATTTCCTATCCGTCTTAAACTCTCTCTGGTAAATCCTAATGGCGACTGCAAACAGCCAAATTTTTGTCAACTTCTCCAAGTGCTTTCCCATCCCAATGAGTTCGCAGTTCAAGAATCGCATCCAGTTGGGATTTTTATCACGCAGCATCTGAGTGTGAATGTTGATAGCACGACAAAATCCCTCACACAGGTCAGGCAGCCTTAGAATGGCCAGGTAACTGCCCACTCCAAAAAACAAAGATCTTGTTATTATCAAAAATCCAATTATGTCTGGGTAGCGGTCCGCCGCCGCGGGATCCCTGGTACTCAGGTACTCAAGAGGAAAAAAAAATGTGATAGGGACATCAGACTGCTGGGAAAACTAAAACAATGTTATACTTTGTGTGGTAGTATGAGTTGATTGGTCCAAATGACTTTCAGCTGGGTTTTGGTGTCAGCCAATCAGTGGGAGGTTTGCTTTATAAAGGTGAGCAGGGAGCATCGGTTTGCACTTGCTTGCCAGAGGCTGGGTCACGTCACTTCCTGGTGTCTTTTTACATACCGCCCTGTGTTGTGGCAGAAGCTCACTTGGTGTTGCTAGTCACCACTCTAATAATAATAATGCATTTTATTTATTTAAGGTGCCTTTCAGGGCACTCAAGGTCACCTTTACAGTACACACAAACATCGATTAAAAGAGCAAAAAAGGACAAAAAAATAAATGCAGTAAAATTAGAAATCAGCAGCATAGGGGCTGGGGGCAGAGTGGCTGAAGGCTCTGGACCCCATAGTGGACAGAGAGCACAGCACGGGCACAGTGAGGCTGACTTGAGAGTCCAGAAAGGAATATTGATATGGAGAAGGTCAAAGAGGTATGGGCTCGCAAGGTTGTGGATGGCCTTGAAAGTGTGGAGCAGGGTTTTGAAGTTAATGTGAAATTTGACAGGAAGCCAGTGGAGTTGTTGGAGAACAGGAGACAAAACGACGGCTGAGTTTGGACCAGTTGGAGCTTATGGATGGACTTGTGGGGGAGACCAAAGAAGAGGGAGTTACAGTAGCCCAGGCAGGATGTGACAAGAGTGTGGAGTGAGGGACGAATGGAGGCAGTTAATATTGTGAAGGAGAAAGTAGGCTGACCGGGTAAAATTATTAATGTCGGTTTGGAATGATAACGAACCATCAAGGAGGACACCCAGGATCTTAACCTGAGGGGAGCAGGAAACAGAGGAGTTGTCAATGGAGATGGTGTAACTGGGAGTGCTATTGAGAGCAAATTTTGAACCAATGAGAAGGACATCAGTTTTATCACTGTTGAGTTTGAGTTGGAGGAGAGCCAGAATTTGATTTCTCTGTAAACAGACACGGAGCAAGGGGGGCGGGAAGGTTGAGGTGGGTTTAGAGGAGAGGTAGAGCTGGGTGTCGTCTGCGTAACAATGGAAATGGATGTTGTCCCTTGGGGAACACGGGAGAGGGTTGGGATGTGAATGTCTTTAGCTGGATGAACTGAGTACGACTGGAGAGGTAAGAAATGAACCGACTCCAGGTGTGTGTCAGATAGTCCAATAAATGCGAGCCTGTTGAGGAAGATGGTGTGGGAGATGTGTTGAAGGCTGCAATCAGATCGAGGAGGATGAGAATGGATGATAGTCCGGAGTCAGCTACCATTAGGAGGTCGTAGGTGATTTACGAGAGCAGTCTCTGTTCTATGACGTGGGCGGAAACCAGACTGGAACTATTTATAAAGGTTATTGTTGTGGAGATGAGCATGAAGCTGGGATGCAACTACTTTTTCAAGGATTTGTGTAAGAAAAGGTAGGTTAGAAATCGGACGAAGGTTATTGAAGTTGTTGGGATCAGAAACAAGTTTCTTGAGAATAGCTGTTACAGCCGCAGCTTTGAAAGATGATGGAACAGAGCCAGAGGTTAGGGAGGAGTGAATGATGGCAGTTATCAGGGGCAACAGAGAAGGAAGGCATGCAGTGACTAAAGAGGTCGGCAGTGGGTCGAGCTGGCAGGTGGATGTTTTTGACTTCAGGATGAGGTCAGAAATTACAATATGATTTGTAAGCTTGAGAAAAGTTTGAAAGAGGGGGGCATGAGAAGCAAGATGAGACGGATTGCAGGATGACGGAGGGGTAAGTTGCTAGTGGATCTTACTTACTTTTGTATTGAAAATGACATCAGGGAGTTACAGTGTTCAGTGGAGTAGAAATGAAGGGGAAAAGAGTCTGGGGGGGTAGTGTTTTGTCCAGCACTGAGAATAGAGCCCTGGTGTTCCCATCACCAGCACTGATGAGACCTGCATAATATTGGGATTTGACTGAGGAGAGGGTGTTTTTGTAATAGATTATTTGGGAGTGGTACATTTCCTTGTGAACAGAGAGTCCAGTTTTCGTGTAGAGCCGTTAAAGTTGATGACCTTTGGTTTTAAATTGACGCAGAAAAGGTGAAAACCAGGGAGCAGAGTGGGTGAATGATACAGTCCAAGTTTTTACAGGGCCAAGTGAGTGTGGAGATGATCATTGAGGGTAACCAGTTGATCAGGAGGAGAAGAGTGAATAAAAACTGGGGAGGCTGTCAATACCTGAGGAGAGAGCTGCTAAATCAATGTTTTTCATAGTATGGAAGAAAATAAGAAAGTGACTGTTTAGTTTTGGATAGTTTTAAGCTGGAGTGAATGAAATTAACATGTGATCCGAGATTGAAAAGATCATCAGCAGAACAGTTAAAAGGAGTGACACCAGAGCAGAAGACCAAATCCAAAATATGTCCTTTAGTGTGAGTGGGGAAGTCAATTTACAGTTTTAGTCCAAAACTGTCCAGGCAAGAAGTAAAATCCTTGGTAAGAACCTGATTGGAGTTGTCCATATGAATATTATAATCACTGAGCAAAATTACATTGGGAAAGAGAGCAGATGTGAGTGAGAAAAGCAGAGAAGTCATTAATAAAGTCCTTTTTTGGTTTGTATGGACAATATATATTGACTAGATCAGTTGAACGGAGCGTTAAAGGGGACATATTATGAAAAACACGTTTTTTTTGTTTTAACATATATAAAGTGGTCTCCCCTCACCCTGCCAGCACAGGGGAGACAAAATACCATGAATTTCTGCAAGGTCTGTGACCCCCGCCTTACAGAATCCCCCAGTGTCACGTGATGTTTTTTGAGCCGATTAAAATCTGCGCCTAGGGTGACGTTACCCGAGGCGCAGAGGTTCGGCCTCCGCTGCTGAAACCACGCCCACAACCAGCTCTCTTTGTCGGCTCCGGCTCGAGCGTCCGCCATTGTTCAGAAGCGCTGGCTGTTTCCACAGCGAGGGAGAGTAGAAGTAGTAGAAGAAGTAGTGATTTTTCAATCGACATTTACCCTCATAAAAGGATCAGTTCCCACAGCACGACCCGGCAACTGCACACGAGTCAGCGGTAAGTTCCTTTTTTTTTAATGTTATTTGTATGATCTTTGCATGGGCTAAGTATTTAGCTTAGCTCCGGAGCCCCGGCGCCACATACGGAGCTGCGGGGGCTGCTCACGGACCGGACCGTCGAGGAGCCCCCGGGTTCCGGAGCTCCGAACCCGGGGGCTACGGGCTCGGGGCTCTATTAGTACCGTAATACATTTTTCTTCTGTGGTTTCAGATCTTTCAAGCACCTGGAGCTGTTCACATTCAGAAGACGTGCGGTCCTTCCTTGAGCCAGCAATAGTGCATACATTTTATTTATATATTTTAACTATAAAGTTGCCATTTGTGAAAATTCAGTGTTGTGATTTCTTTACAGTTAACATGATTCATTTGTCTTGTAACATAAGAAGTGAAATGATGAGGAATTGGAGTAAATAACCGTGGTGTACCTGTTTAGAATTAAATTCAATCTTCCTGTTTGAAGACGAGGTGACTAAAGGCTGATTTATGGTTCTGCGTTACACCAACGCAGAGCCTACGGCGTAGGGTACGTGTCGATTTAACGCAGAACCGGGGAAACGCTTTGCTACGCAGCCGCTGCTATTCTGCCCGGAGCTACGCTTTGTCTCCTCCCCTGCTACACGTCATTCAAGCAGCCAATCAGCGCAGAGCCTCATTATCATAGCCCCCCCCGCCCTGAAAATGAACCACAGAAAAAGGATTTAGAAGCGGAAAAAATAAAAACATGGCCCAGAGACTGAATTTCTGATTTATGTAGAAAAAAACAAGCTTTAGATTGTTTTTAAGACATTCAAGGCCTGTTTAAAATATACATTAAATGCCATAATATGTTCCCTTTAAGTTGAAGAGCCAGAGTTTCAAAAGATGAATATGCTTTAACTATAACACGGGAAACCTTCCAGGTCTCGTGGTAGATTATCGCAAGAGTTCCTCTGTTGGTGCAACGGAGCTGGCAGGTGTAAACAAACCCAGGTGGTCATTCAGCTGAAATAATTAATTGGGCTGTTGCCATGTCTCAGTTAGACATAAAAAGTCATACTTGCAATCGCAGAGGAGGTCTTGGAGCAGTTGTTCCTTGCCAATGAAGGAACGAATGTTAATTAGTCAAATTTTGACGTTGCTGCACTCGTTGGTGAAGTTGGCTGACCTGTCTAGGCTGGCTAATACACTGCAGTCCAGTTTCCTACTGGAGTTTTCTCGGAGGATCTCGAGTTGTGGACCAGATGGAGTTGATTGCAGTGGAGTCGTCAATGTGATAGCATCATCGGGTGCCACGTGGACGTATTTCCGTGGAGGTGGGCAAGCGATGTCAGGTCAGAGATCCTGGAGCAGTGGAGGATCGCATCGGTTGAACCGAAGCTGGAAGAGCCCAGCAGCCGTGTATTGGAGTAAGGCTGATGATGGATTAAGTATGATGGACAGGACAGTCCAGACGAGCACAAACCTCATGGCAGGGATGTGGATCTTCATGTTAAGCGAGACAGGAGTAGACCTAACGTTCCCAGAAAGTAGTAGGAGTAGAAAGGTGCGGTAGCCCCACAGGTGAGCGGAGCAGATCAAACTGACAAACAGGTTGAACAGCTCTGCATGTCCCTTGATGTTTGTAGCTGGTAGGTGTGCGTTTTCATGTGTCCTCCAATGTAGTGTAGAATGTGTGGCAACCTGTGTGTTTACAGATCGCTCTCGCTCTGCGCTGCTATCTGGGCCAGCCTGACTGGAATGCAGTGGCTTTACCTTCCTTCCCCAGCCATTTGTAAGTCCCTAATGTTTGTGTTTTTTTTTTCTTTACGTTTAAAGACAACCTAGCAGTTGCATACAGTTTTGTCGTGTGTTTTGTTTTGCTCTGACTATTTAGCCACCACGGATGTGACCACTGTTCACATTTGCATTAATGGGCGTGGCAAAATGGCTCAACAGCACCCCCTAGAAAACTTTGTGCCTCAAGCCCCACAATACGGTTTGACGTACATGCACGAAAATCGGTACAAACCTGTATCACGTCGCAACTTAAAGAAAGTCTCTTGGCGGCATGGCCGAAACCGAACAGGAAGTGGGCCATTTTGAATCAATCGTGTAATTTTGCCGCAATTTATGCTATTTCTTCGGCCGTTAATGAGGCCACCCAGGTGTGTTATACATCTAAATGTGCGTCTCCATCCTGCGACGACGCGCATTACTTTTCTCAGTCAAAAGCGTTACCATGGCGATGATAGACGCCAAAAAGCGCGCCCCCCCTTCATCTGATTGGTCCATATTTGATAGTTCCTACTTTCTGCAATAACCTTTGAATGGTTTGACTTGAGTCGTGGGTGGTGTCATCTGACTCAGTTTTGAGACCTTTAACATAATTGGTGCAAATTAGTCCCGTCCCTTATTTTGATTGGTCGATATTTGATAGTTCCTATTTTCTGCAATAAATTTTGAATGGTTTGACATAAAGACTCGTGGGTGGTGTCATCGGACATGGTTTTGAGTCCTTGACCATAATTGGTGCAAATTAGCCCTGCTCCTTCTTCAAATTGGTCGATATTTTATCATTCCTATTTTCTGCCATAACTTTTGAATGGTTTGACATGAAAAGTCATGGGTGGTGTCATCGGGCTTAGTTTTGAGTCCTTGACCTTTATTAGTGAAAATTGCACGCGCGAGGGCCCATTCATCGCTGCTTGCAGCTTTAATTTGTTTTTGTCTTTTCTCATTCAGTTTGTGGTAACCCTCGGGATTATTCTGTTAATTTGTTTATTTTGGTTTATTGAGATTTTGCATTTTAGTCTACTGTGGTAGATTCCTCTTGTCTTGTGGTTTCATGTCAGGTTGATATTTTAGCACTTATTTTTCTTTACGTGTGGTGTTCCTGGGGTTCACTTTACTTTGGATGGCCCATCACCGCAAGTCTCAGCCCTGATGGGTTCTCGCTTGGTTTTTACAGTGAGTTATATGGTAATTTTTATAAATATTTATAATGGATCTTTTGTACCTTTTTGAACCCTGTCTCTGCCTTAATTGCAATGGACCTGAGTGCCTTTCTGTTTTTGGGGTATTAATCTGAAAAAGTCCTTGGGTGAAACACCCAGGGTGGCGTTGTCTGGTAACAAATTTACCAATCTACAATGCCCTGGTACGTAAACTTGCTTTCACAACGAAAATGATGACTAAATATCGTCGTCAACGAACCTTTATCACCTTAGGAAAACGAGACGAGATGCAACGAAAATAATGGTCATGTGACGATAATCATAATTAAATATATAATGCTATATCGTAGACGAAAAAAAACAAGACTAAAATGTAGGTTACAAAATAAAATATATGCTAAAATGTGTCTTCATTTTCATTGACCAAAACGAGACGAGACGAAATGTTATAACAAAGATCCTTAATATACATGTTTTTTTCTATTTTTTCCTCTTGTTTAGTTGCTGCTGCTGGGTGACATCACGGCCTCAATCCCAGTTGCGGCCCGCGGTGAATTAGATCCAGAAGATGCAGCTGCAGAGTTAGAGGCTGATGCCATTAACGCAGAGCTCCAGGTTCACGTCAATTAAAGACAAAGTTACATAGAGAAAGGAACTGATGGACACTCACGTGGGTATCTTCTCCGGGGCTGGGAGAAAAAGAAGAGACGATCTTTGGATACGCTTTCGCTACATAGACGTGGAAAAGAAAACCAGATGTGTCGTCGAAAAAAAAAAAAGATGGGGAGAAATGCGGCCACAAAATAACAGAAAAAATAAATATGTTGTAAACTCAAATTGAATGTGTGTATTCTTGAATCTATAAGGTAACAATAATATACATGTAATAATAAGATAACCTTGTTTGAATTATAAAATGGGTTTGGTTCAATACAATCTTTGACTAAAACTAGACTAAAATGTCATCCGTTTTTTTTTTTTACTAAAACTAGACTAAAATGGTCATGGACAATTCTGACTAAAATAAGACTAAAATGCTCAAACTTTTAGTCGACAGAGATTTGACATTACTAAAAGGAGTATGAACGCAGAGGTGGACAGAGTACTCGACCCCAGTACTTGAGTAAGAGTACAAATACTACTGGTCAAAATTTACTCCGTTACAAGTAAAAGTAGCTCAGTCAAAATATTACTCGAGTAAGAGTAGAAAAGTACTTGCTTTTAAAGGTACTTAAGTATCCAAAAGTAAATGCTTTTAAATGTACTTTAAGTAAAAGTAAGAGTAAGAGTAAGAGTACATTTCTTATTTTCCACATCAGTAAATTACTATATTTTTTATAAATTAATTTAAGGATCTTTTAACTCTTGTTTCTGAGAATTAACTCTTTGAAACCAGCTGTTGAGTTGTTGAAAGCAGAGAGGTAGTTCTGCTTCGGCAGACACAATAAACATTTGAAAATAAATGTCTGTGGTTTGTCTGTGCCCTCGTTTTTTACTCGGTCGAACTCAAACATTGAGTTAAGATACGGCCAAGGATTTTGTGAAAGTCCCTGCTCTGAGTCCGGCTCATTATCAGACTCAGACGACTCAGCGGATTGTCTTTCTTCTCCTGACGCAGGCGTAGCCATTGTTGCGGCTATGTCTTGACAAACGCAGGCTACTTTGGCGGTATCGTTTTGAGGAGGCTTGATGTGTTTCCGCTTTACGTACATCCCAGTGGAGAGCGTGCACTGTGATAGGTCTCCTCTTTGACAAAAACAGCTTGTGTCCAATAGGATTTTAGGGAAGAAGAAAAAAGAGCAGACCTGAAAGTAACGAGTACTTTTCAGGCTGACGGGAATAGGCCCACCACATGCCAAACCTTTACTCCCATCTCTTTCAGCTGAACCCCACCGAAATGTCTGCAAAGCTGCCGGCAGACATTTACAGCAGAATATATTGTGTAATATATTGACTCGCTGATTGCTCCACTGTCGTTTTATGGATGAGGGCAGGATAACTGTTAGCAATTGGCTGAGCCAACTGTCAATCATATATGAATTAAATGTAATGCTTTATATAAACTCTCCTGGCTTGGTACAAAAAAAAAAAATCACCCCCTCAGTCATCTTGGATGTGAAATCAAATGATTGAGACCAAAATAGTTTTTTGAACCAGGCTGTAAATATGTTTATTTCTGTTCTAAAGTTGGACCTTTTAACAGCTTTTAGAGCCTGTAGTGGCCAGTCAAGGACAAAATGTAGGTCTGCATGAGTTTCAATGCTGAAGTAAGATGGTTGGTGCTTGATTAACAGTCAAAAACTGTTTAATCTCCAACAACTAACATCAACTATGTGCAGGTAAATTCCCCTGATACAGCTGAAAATCCAAATTGTGACCCTACTACCTTGTGGATACATTGATTGGCTCCTACATGGGGGAAATCACTTTCAGTAGTCCAGCAAGAGGTGAGCTCCCCCCCAACTTGAATCTTAGTTGCATATAATGTTAGCAGTGCATCAAACAAAGCTGTTATTTTTCAACCTGTTTTGGGGGAAGCTGAATCCTTTTGGATGGAAAATGATTGTTTTATGGAATAAACTATTGCAATCTCCTTTTACTAGCCCTGTTACTTTCCATCTGAATGCTGACAGAATTTCAAATTTTTAAAACACTGTACACAGTTTGACTCATCTTCATTTGTTTTCCACTAGGAAAGACTGAAGTCCTACATGCCTGTTTTTTCTGAGCCAATCACTTCCTCTTTGCAACATGGAAACAATCATACGCCTCCAAACACATTTGTGCTTTATTTATATATATATATATATATATATATATATATATATATATATATATATATATATTTATTATGTGTGTGTGTGTGTGTGTGTGTGTGTGTGTGTGTGTGTGTGTGTGTGTGTGTGTGTGTGTGTGTGTGTTATATGATACAAGGGTGTGTCAAGCATTCTCACTTTGGTCAAAGTATACACATAAATAACACATGAAAGTTGAATCATACATATACATGGTTTCATGAGGATGTAAATAGACTGAAAGTGGATGTTAGACTGCTTTGGGAGCAGCAACTGTGTATCACATGCAAAACTCTTCATGTTAGTCAGGCCTCTCACTATACCTCACAAGTCCAATTCAAACCAAACTTGCACCACAGCAAAAGGCAGGGAAGCCACTTTTCTGCAGGCTGAATCGGTTTTCAATAAAATGACTAAAGAAGGAATGTGCTGATGAGTGATTAAGACTAAAATGCAGCCACTGGGAGGCCCTAAATATGGAAGGCTGAAGCATGAGGCTCCAGCAGACACCATTTTCTCCACATCTTTGACCTTCAGCAGAGATGAATGAACAAGCATCTGTGTGCACAAGCAGGTGACAGGTCCCCCTTCTTTATACTGCCAGTGGCCGGGTGATTAAAGCAGAACTCCCCGGCCACAGGGCCTTCTATGACTGAGAGCAGGAGCTCAGGGATATGTCACTCATGATGGCCGCGAAGTCCATCATGTCCAAGGTTTACAGGCACTAATTCATTAAGAAATGTGATCAAGAGTCACCCCAAAGTAGAAAGGCCCCCTTTATCTGGATGTTAATCATCTGGAAACAGCACTTTTGATATTTTATTCATATAAACTTTATATATATATATATATATATATATATATATATATATATATATATATATATATATATATATATATACCAAATCAATCTTTATTTGTTATAGCGCTTTTCATACAAAATAAAACTTAATAATGCCCCCCCGCACACACACACACACACAGAGCGAAAAGCAGATCAGACAGATAAGAAGGCCCGTTAAGAGATTTAAAAACGAATAAGAGAACCTTAAGATCGATCTTGAAGCATATATATATATATATATATATATATATAGCACATGGATTTTGTTTTAAAACACTCCTCTTGATACCAATACTGTATGAAATATAATGTTACTATGTATTTTTATACATATATATATATATATATATATATATATATATATATGTGCGTGTGTGTGTGAATATATCACTGTGTACTTTAACCAGTACTAATACTACACTAATACATTACTTAGTAGCGCGTTACTCTAATGACCACTTTTTTTGTAGTGACTCTAATGCTAATCTAATGCGTTACTATTTCCAAACCAGTAATCAAATTAAAGTTACTTTTCCAGCATGAGTATAACTCACCTACAGAACATATCAGGCAGCCTGCCACACAAACGTAAACAACAATGGAGGGAGGAGAGAGATGCACGCTTTTTAGCTGGAAATACAGTCACTATTTTGAGTTTGTGTCAACTAATGATAGCAATATTAAGGTTCGTTGTACACTCTGTGCTGGTGACAAAGGGTTATCTCTTCAAAAGCACTACGTCAAACTTGAACAAACATTTGCAGTCCCATGACGGCACAATCAAACTTAGAGAGAAAGTCCCACCAGGTGGTGCCAAGCACAGAGCTGCGACTAATGCAGGAGGCCCCCCACCACCCAAATAACAAAAGCTGAACTTCGGTGCAAAACCAGTACAGTAAGTGGTGGAGAATTGAAAAAGTTGGTCAGGCAGTATGTTGTAGAGGAAATACTGCCTTTAAACACGCTTGACTCACGCTCGTTTCGTGACATTATAAACAAGATCCTGACTACTATCAATGCTGAGTTGCCTGACGGAACATCTTATTCTTCTTACCTGGAGAAGGAGTATGCAGAGATGGAGAGAAATCTGAAGGCCGCACTGACTGAAGTGGATTTGTGTCAACCACCGCGGATATTTGGACCGCTAACAACAGAAGCTACTGTATATGGGACTAACGCTCCACTGGATCAGTCGATCCACATTAGAGCGCACAAGGTTGCATTGGCTTGTAGGAAAATTTGCGGTAGACACATGTATGATGTCATTGGTGCAGAAATCAAAAACACTTTTCATATGGACTACTCAACAAAGTAGTTGCAACAGTAACTGATAATGAATCCAACTTTGTCAAGGCGTTTCAAGTTTATCAGCCTGTCACAGAGTCCGATGATGCGATGGGGGAGGAAGAGTCCAACCCCCCAGATGATTCCACTTTTTTAGATCTTTCAGAAATCCTCTCAGCTGAGAATGAAAGTGATGGTCAGCTTTCTCTTCCCCCGCACCATAGGTGTGTTTCACACACCATCAACATAATTTCCACCAGTGATGTGGACAGATATTTAACTGCCAATGCAGATAGTAAGAGTGTGTATAGGAGCAGCATAGCAAAATGCACAGCTCTTTGGACTAAATCAAGTACATCAACCCTTGCATCAGAAACAGCGGAGGAAGTCAGCAAAAGAAAGCTCCTGGTACCAACATCCACAAGTTGGAATTCCTTTTTTCATGCTGTAAAGAGAATTGCAGAAATCCCCATGAGTGAGCTGAACAGTCTGTGCACCAAGCTATGAGATAAGTGCTTCAAAGACAAAGAGTATCAGTTCTTGCACAAGTACCGCATGGTCATGAACCCTCTGACTACAGCACTGGACATTTTACAAGGTGACTGTCCTTATGGAACTTTACTACCAACACTTGAAATTCTGATGCAGAAGACCCTGGCTGTGAAAGACACCCTCTCCAGGATGACTGCAGGCCTTCCAGATGCCATAGTGCAGGTAAGTTCCATCTTTAAGCTGGTTTAAGATTTCTAACATCACAATATTCATCAACATGGAACAGACTATTCATTATCAATACAAAAGAAAATTAAAACAAATACAAATGTTGGCAAATAGCCTCAAAAAAATGTTATCCATAATATAGGTCACACATTAGGCATGGTTTACAAGTAATTCAATGACATAATAAATAGTAGGTCTTGAAGGCATAAACATATCAATTATATTTTTTAGGCTATCCAGACTCGTTTTCTGGTGTGCTGGATGACAAAGATGCCCTTCTTGCAGCTGCCAGTTGTCCAAAATTCAAATTCCGATGGCTGAAAGATGCAGGTAGGAGGGAGCGACTAAAAGAGCTTCTGACAGCAGAGTGCCGCACAACTGCTCCTGCAGCACAGAGCCCTGCCAGCGTGCCCACCATATCTGGCAGCCAAGGTGAGATGGACTTTTTCAATTTTGAGGCAGAGCCAGAGGAGGACACCTACTCTGCAGAAAAGGAAGTCATGGACTACCTGAGGTCAGCCTATGACCTTCAGATTCTGCATCAGTTTTCAAACATAAAGAACATTTTCTTAAAGTACAACACTCCAACCCCATCAAGTGCTCCCATGGAGCAGCTTTTCAGTCTGGGAGGTTCGGTGCTCACGCCAAGAAATAGACTTTCTGACAAGAGATTTGAGAAGGTTCTGTTGATGAGCTACAACCACTGGTTTACTTGTCTCACTCCACTGTTTCACTCATAACATGCGATTACAACATAATTACATAATAGATTGTAAATGGTCATTTTTACCTTCACAGTGTCAACAGTTAAATATGTCAGGTCAAAGAAGACTGTTTTTATTTTAGACTATATTAAAATATTTATGTTTAAGTGAAGTCTATTTTTCATTGAGATTTGTGTTTTTTTTCAGGAAATAGTTTTTAAGTTCAACTTAAAATGTCAGAAAATTGAAATTACTCATAAAAAAATTCCAATGGTGAGTATTGGATGTATTTTATGTTGAGGCGGTGGGAGGTTGTTGTCGGCAGCTGCTGGAAGTGATGGAAGTAATCAGTCAAGTAACTTAGTTACTTTTTAAGGGAATAATCAGTAATCACTATTCAGATTAGTTTTTCAAGGTAACTCGGGCAAAACTGACTTTAACACAATTTTACTCACGAACGTCACAGTCATTAAAGGTGAGGCCTTTTTTATCCCAACTTGAATCTTATATAGATGAATATAATGTCAGAAATACACAAAACAACCTGTTTCGAGGGAACCTAAAATCCCATTGGACCAAAAATTATGTGCTTGTTTATTAATTTTACACATTACACATATGAACTGGGGGGAAAAAAAAAGTATATGCAGGCTTTTCAAACATTCACAGTGCTGGATGGAAAAGATATACTGTAAGTGAACCCTGGACAGCCAATTCTCCTGTGACAGCACTGACTTCAAGAAAGTACTTTCAAAAGCTCCACATAAGAACTACGCAAGCTTCTTACCAGCATGGTATTAACCATTAATATGTGTGCAGACAAAAAAAAAAAAACTATGCAAGCTTAAGCAACAACAATATAAAGAAGCAAGTTGAAGAAAGTTGAACAATGCCAAGGGTTGCAAAAGGGAACAACACCACAACACAAACACAAGCAAAGTACATGTTGTTAAAATATCTATATCATCACAATATGAATGATACATTTATAACATACATATGAAAGTTCCCTGGTCAGTCTGTACATTATAAATGTGTGGGGAATACTTCAGGGTCAACTTTTTCTTCTAGAAAAGATTTCAAGAAACTAGGCTCGAAGGGCCAGGACAATGCAAATGCAAATGGTCTTCAAGTAGACTGAGCACCAGCCTACTTCTTTTCCCTTGGGAGATACCAACCCTAACGCACAGCTCAGAGTTCAAATGCTGGTAAGAACTTTTTGAAGTGAAGAACATTTTAAAACACTTAAAGCCATACATTCTTTTCTCATAATTCCTCTCACAGGGATTGACAGACAGGCGTCGTCAAGTTAAGGGTGGAAATATACTTGCATTTCACAATTTGTGCACATCATTGCTTCCAAAGTGCACCCTGCGTTCGTTTGGCATATTGGTCATCCAAATCCCCCTAA
Source organism: Cololabis saira (assembly GCF_033807715.1). Classification (NCBI taxonomy): domain Eukaryota; kingdom Metazoa; phylum Chordata; class Actinopteri; order Beloniformes; family Belonidae; genus Cololabis; species Cololabis saira. The sequence goes on along the minus strand of NC_084600.1, from coordinate 25,291,609 downwards.
AGATATGCAAAGCATACAATACGTAATATTGGTACTAGTTCACGGCAAGTGAGCCATCTGCAGCTCCACCATCTGCTGCACTGGTGTTGAGTTGAGAGAGTTGAACAGGTCAGTCATACCGATGTTTTATGGAATTTTGTTATGTCGAGTCGTCAAACTTTACCATCCATTTAGCGTTGATATAGTCAAACCTCGCTGAATACATTTAAATGTTGTGACAGTGTTTCACGTTGTCAATTTCCCACATTGGTAAAACAAGAAAAACAGAACATGACCCAAATGGCATTGATTTAATGGCCTAAAAACCATCTCTGATTTACTGCTGTTTTCTCTGCTATGACCACAACACCAGTTCAGGTATGTAGGTACAGGGCCGCCGCAAGGGGTGTGCGAACCGTGCGACCGCACGGGGCCTCGCGCCCCAAGGGGCCTCGCGCCCCAAGGGGCCTCGTGCTATGGGCCGTTTTTTTTTTTTAATGTTTTTCTTTTTTTTTTTTCTTTTTGTCCCTTATAAATATCAACAGTCACGTTCCATTACAGACCTAAATGTGTACTAGTCTGTGCATATCAATAAATATATGTGCAATGATGCGCGTGTCTGTTGTTCAATACAACTGATCAGACCAAGCGCAGACACAAGCTGCTCTGATCCAGACGGGTGGAGTTGGAACAAACTGTCACACAATGTTGAGAGAACGAGACAGATTCAGGAAATTTCCATCAGGGGATGAAAAAAGAAAAAAACTAAAGAAAATGGAAGAGTTTAATGCCTCTCTGAAAGGCTCGTTTGATACATTTGTTACAAAAATCATCGATCTGAGCGGGTCTCAAGCAGCCGTGGGGCCCCGCGTCGAGGCAAGCCAAATGATGATGAGGCAGGGGAAGGTATCCAGTATTTTGCTAATTAGAGAGTTAACATTGCGCATATGGACACCCGATCCGACCCGAAAAACCCAAAAATTTTGCGAGGGCCCCCCCCAGCCATTTCGCACAGGGCCTCGCAAATATACCAGACGGCTCTGTGTAGGTATATTAATGTATTCAATCAAGAGCATAAGTTTTAGATTTGAGAGCATTAGTCTGTGTTTTCACGTTTTCATTCTGCAGCCTACTGCTCCCTTTCTCAAAAGAGTGCTCAAACTAAAAAAGTCCCTGTTAACATGAAACATTGTTTTCCTCCTCAGAACTGTTTTCCTTCTTGCAAAACTCAAACAAACCTGGATCTCTGTAATCTCAACCCCTCCCCTCTGCTCTCTGCTTTTTTACACGCAATCGCGAAACTTGTCCTAGCAGACTTTTCTCTGCGCTGGAAGTCAAAGCAACATCTCCTCATATGTTCGTTTTAAAAGCACTTTTTAAGACAAATACATTTACAACCTATTTTCTCCCCAAAGCTGAGAGAAACATTTTTTGTATTCATTCTTTTCTTACAATGCATTTCAGTTTCAAAGCTTTTTATTTGCTCAATACATTTCAATTAGAACATAATAAATTAACCTTACAACAGTTTCCTTGTTCTATTTTTTACAGTGGTGTTTTCAAAACTGAGTTTTCACTCTGGCCCCAAGTGGAGGCCAGCGGTACAACACCATCAGAGTAGTACTGAAACAGCACAGCCAGTTGTGTGCACAAACTGAGGCGAATGCTTGGACAAACTGCAAGTATATTAAAGCCTTAAAGGAAACAATAATATACTTGCCTTTCAATAAACTACAACCCCTATTTCAAAAAGTGGAGATGCCTTGAAAAACTTGAATAAAAACAGAATGCAATGAATTGCAAATCTCATGAACTCATATTTTATTAACAATAGAACATAAAAAATATATCCAATGTTAAAATTGAAGCACCAAAATTGAGATGATGCCCTGTTCCAACAAAAAGTTGATATAAAGCCAGTACCTTTATTGATAATCCTCAGGAGATGGAATTCACAAGGATTAAGCTCATATTTGGCTTCCATACCTCAAAGATGCTAGTGAAGACAGGGAGAGTTCCTGGTGTTGCTGTGGCAACAGGATATTCACCAGGTAACAGAAAATTATGTTTGAGGAGCTCAGGTTGCTCTACATCTCATGAGACTTTGCTCACTAATCCGAGTTGGTAAAAACATAAAGGGTTTTGTGCATGGCTGTGGCAACATCAATCCACAGCCCCCCTGTAGAATGCTTCAGTCAAGCAGCCCCCTGTGTACTTTTATCTACATGCATGAAATTCACTGGATGGTATTTAACATACCTACTGAGGTTTGAAATCTCCTAGAGTCTTACATTTGTGAAGGATGGGTGTGTCTTCCTGTTCGTGGTGACTCCTGGGGACCACGCACTAAAAGTCACCAAGACCAGTAGGGAGTATTAACCACATATACTGTACTATCTGTGTAAATATCTGCTCTTATATGGTGTCTTTTAACCTTTTTTCAGGTTCTTAAAAGAGCTTTTTGTTTCTCAATGACTAATTTAAAGACATATACTGGTCATCATTTTCCTTTTACTCATCCTCTTTTCATCCAGATCTGTACCTTGTGTATGGTGGTCTTTTGCTTAGGGACAGTTTGATATGTGGTGTGACCAGGTATCAAAGCACAAACCTCCTGGTAAGAGGACAATGACAGGTGAGCCACTGTCAACCCATGTTTTGTTTTATATGATATTATTGGTGTGAATAAACTTAATAATCTGTAATCTATAGTTATTTGTTAAAGTGAATGAAAGACAGACTGGGTGTCTTTGTAGAGTCTGTATCTATTAACTACTGATACTACTGATTTAGAGGATGATTCCACACCTGTTGAAGTTTAATTTGTGTGTGAACTGACTACAAATTAGCATCTAAAGTGAAATGATATCACTGCAATAGAAATGATTAATTATAGTAAAATTCAAATTAATTAAATTAAATCCAGTGCCAAACTGAAATGTCCTGGGATGAACATAAACGTACAGTATTGTGGGCAGTACAACAACAACTTAGATGACAATATAACATACAGAATCAGCAGGTACCACAAATTAATTATCTTTGTAGATATGGACAAAAACTCATGGGGAAAAGTTCAGTATTCAGTTTGCACAGATGCTACTTCATATTGACATGTTTTAGATTGCAGCTAGTGCCACTAAATACTGCAGAGGTTGTGGATGTTGAGCAGAGCAGACTGAACTTGTGAAAGAGGCTTAAGTCCCACAATGTCACAAGCAAGGTAACTGTAACATGAATTAGTTACATGGAGATAAAGTCATATCCACACACAACTTTACACAACACTGATCAAACTGTGTCGATGTCCTCAGTCAGTTTTCTTTGCTGCAATCAGGAAAGCTATAGCAGAAATGTTACATTTTACCCCTCTGCACTTGGTGTTTTTTTTTTGTTTTTTTTTTTTCAATAATATATATTTGATTAGTCCATCATTAATCAATCATTAATAAGTGAACTGATTGGAACTGAGCTGAATGTGGCTAAACTCATCGTAGGGTTATAACCGTTATCATGGTGTATAAAAAATCATGAAGGTAAAATGTTTTGCCCTTCACACATTTATTTTTTTTTTTGCTGGCATTGAATTCCATATTTGTTTAAATCAAGGTTAACCTTGGATTATCACATTACAATGGTGACAGTAAGCGTTAAGTAAGAACTGGAAAATGTTGCTCTTTAATTTACAGCAGGCAGGATGGTTAAAGTCAATCTCACCATCGAGCCTATGATCAATGTTTATTCTAAGACTGACCTCAATCACAGAAAATGGCAGTAGAAAAAAATCCAACCTCGATTATTTAGCTGCCATAGCACATCCAAACCCATTTTCCTCTGAATCTGGATGTTAAGTTTTTATAAATGTAAGACTAAGCTGATTTGTGTTGTCCCATCTATACATCCCATACCTTGAACGTTACAGTATGTCTTGTATTTTGGTCTTTGGTTTTGTAGTATGCCACAAGTAAGACATTTCCATACTGATATTTTTTCTGTTAAAGACAAATAAAGATAAAGGAAAATAGCCTATGATTATAATTTGAAAAAGAGAGATATTTCAATAAACCCAAACATGAAGAAATAATATAAAAATAAAGGATGCATAGTTTTTCCAGGACTGATTTAAGGTGAGCCTGAACCTTGAACCTCTTCAAACATCAAAGCATTTTCTCCTGCATTAACAATGACTAAATATATAACTATAATAGAGTCAAACTATTCTGTCCCTGGAAATTATTAAGTAACTGAAACTTCAAAGAAATCACTGTCAGTGAGTTTTCCAATCTCATGTTGGAACAACAGACATCCAATACTGCTATCTTCAGTGTTCTTGTCATGGGTTGTTGTGAATGTAGAACACCTGAGTGCAAGAGAAGGAATAAGAAAGGAATGCAAAGCTTCCAGGCTGAGAAGCGTGAGTAGTGGTGGGGTGGGTTTGTGCTTTGGAGAGGTGGAAACAAAGTCAATTTTCCCATGAGCTAATAAAAGGAATTACACCTTCTTCAAGGTACCAAGCTTTCTCATTTCAAAGGCAGCTTTTCATATGCACCCATTTTATCTTATTTTCCAGGATGCAGTCCAAAGCGATGACTACTGTACAGAAGTGCTGTGAAACCCAATGGCAGTACATGATACACATGATACAATTTGAGCTGAAGAGTGTACAACAGTAGCAGTGAGCATCTCACTCCCAGTATTCTATAGTTAGTTATGTCTAAAATTATCCTTTCAGGTCATGAAAATACTTTCATGATTTACTTTAATACTTTGATTTTTCACATTGCTTCCGCATATCTATTTCTTTTGTTAAGATTGTGAGGATTTTTCCACTTCATTCATTAAGTTTGTTCTGTTGAGTATAAAATGTAACAAGGCAAATCTATGTAAATGTAATGTACATAATGTACATTAAAGTAACATATGCATATTTCTAGTCTTGCAAGACAATATATATTATATACATTAATTAGTATATATGGTGTAGTTTTGGTCATAACATTGGTACATGGTACATTTACATGTACCAACATACAGGGAAACAGTTTTGTGAATAGCCTACATTGTATAAACACAAGCAAAATGGCTACAAGCCTGCAGATGAAGAAAAACCAGAGACTGCATGTTACAAACATAAGATTAACATTTTTTTTTACAGTCAACTGATGTCATAAGGCTTCTGGGAAATGTTTTGTGTTAAATTACTGCAAGTTCTGCATTGAACTTTATTTCTTTGCTGTCCATGTACTGTCTCCAACCGGGTAAAGCACTGCCAATATTTACTCTGATTTTGGTTCATCTGGTATTTTTCCACACAATAAATTTTCCTTACCAGGTGGTTGTGGTAGTGGCAAAGTTCTCTTCCCAAGGTTATCAGCCATCCTTGCTGTTTCTGTTTACCTATCCTAAAACGGTAACTTGGGGGCGGTACCTACATGACTGACAAGTTCGAATACACCCACAAACTGTCCAAGTTCTTTATGTCATAATTTCGGACTGAGAGCGCTACGTTGCTTGCTACTGCCACAGATGGCTGACACTAAGAAGTCCATCAGACAGCTGCCTAGTTCAGACTGCAACAGCTTGAGTCCCTACTAAGACCAAGAAAGTGGATCATGTCACTCCAGTCCTCAGATCTTTACACAGGCTTCCTGTCTGTTAAATAATTCATTTTAAAAATACTACTGTTAGTTTATAAAGCACTGAATAGTTTATGGCCAAAAATATGTTTTGGATCATCAGCCAACCAGAGCTGTCGGGTCATAGGGGTCAGATCTGCTCCCAGAATCAAAACTAAACACTGAGAGGCAGCATTCAGTTTTTATACTTCTCACATAATATGGAACATACTTCCATAAAACTGCAAGATTTAAAGCTTAATCTTAATCTTATAATTGTTTTTACTTTATTTTTAATGCACTTTTAATTTTCTTTTCCATCTTGCTGTATGTTATATGTAAAGCAGGTTGCCTTGTACATGAAATATGCTGTTGAAATAAACTTGTCTTGCATTGCCTTTAAGTTTATACACAAAAAGTATCTATTGACATGAGCCATGCTTTGTAGCAAAAGAAGAAAAAAAATCTCAAGACAAGTGATCCAGGGTAGTTGATTTTCATAAACCTGGACGGTAATCCATCCATCCATTTTCTATACCTGCTTTATCCTGCGAATGGTCACCGGGGTCGGCTAGAGCCTATTCCAGCTCATTACAGGCCTCTCGCCTGGGGTTCACCCTGGACAGGTCACCAGTCAATCGCAGGGCCATATATAGAGACAGACAACCATGCATACTCACACTCAAACCTACAGGCAATTTCGAATCATCAATTTACCTAGCATGCATGTTTTTGGACTGTGGGAGGAAGCGGGAGAACCCAAGCAAGCACAGGGAGAACATGCAAACTCCACACAGAAAGACTCCCGTCAGGTCAGGGAGTCGGACCAGGAACGTTTTCGCTGTGAGGCAACAGTGCTAACCACTAAGCCACCGTGCTGCCTGAAGGTAATCCAATATCTTCTAAAAGTAATCAGGCATTAATCAGTCCACAGTTAGATAACCTGTCTGTAAATTACCGTGAGACAGTTTAGTACTCTGGTCACTTTTGCTAGAAGCTGGCAGCCCCCAAATGAATCCAAAGGCAAAATACAGAGTCCCAATGAGTTAAAGAAGAACCTAGGAGTAACGGCTAAAGGATTGAAAACGTTATTGGAACTGGAAACATCCCTGCTTAAAAATCTACCGTGCACAAGTCAAATGTAAGACATTTAACAGGCAGCGTGTCAAAGACAGAACATCATGGATGAAGCTGCTGGTCACACATTTATGTGCCCTGCCCACTATCACGAAAACATGTGTAACCTGATTAAAGTAAAAGTTGTAGAGCTCAGATGAAAAGCTCAACACTATGTATGGCACAGAAAAAGCAGTGCTTACCAACAGTTGCACATCACCCACACTGTGGGGTTCAGGAAGCATTATGATCACCCCTTAACCCAAACAAAATGCTAACTGCAACCAAAATCATTACTGCTCAAACATCTCCTGAATGTTTGTTATGGTAGATTTAAAATTTTCAGTACTGTTAGTGTCGTTGAAAGATTCATATCTTTTGTTAAATGCTAAAGTCTAACTTCGAAAAGTTTCTAACTCTGCTGATCTGTGCTAACTTTGGCCTTGAAAGACGCTGTGTAGCGACATGAAAGCTGGCTGTGTGTCTCTCTCTCTCTGTCTCTGTGTGTGTGTGTCTCTCTCTCTATCTATCTGTACCTCTCTTGTAGTAGAAAAGATTAACAGTTTTATATAATCATTGTTGTTTCTTAAAGCTTTGGTGACTGTAAAGAATATCTGCGACTCTGCTCAATGCAAAGGAATGTTGTATGCTGTAAAAACCTGCCTGTCTTGGGCTCAAATTGGAAGAGAGCACACGCGACCTCCTGAGTGAGGAGATCCGCTCTCGGTGTCCAAATTATCTCCCCTTTTCCTGGGTATAGAGGGCGTCTTTTCTCAGAACAGGTGTCTAGAGATTGCCCTTTTTTGAGCAATTTACACCAAAATTCGTAGTAACAAGTGTCACTCGGGGGATCCTCCCCTTGTGTGCACAAATTTCTCAACATTCTAAGGAAAGACACGAGATTCTGGGAAAAGACACAAAATTCTAAGAAAAGGACACCTGTTGTTGAGAAAAGGTGCAGGGGAGAGTGATTAAAGTTTAAAAAAATGAAAGGTTGTTTCTTGTTCCTCCGATAAAATATATACGTGAGGGAAACAATGGAAGAATATGGGTTGTAATCATGATAATAAATAAAACTGAGGGGTGTGGCCCCCAAGCCATTTGATAGTATATAAGAAGGAGGACTCGATGAAAGATTTTAGAGTTGTCCATTCGAATGGTTAATTCTCTTGTGGTTGGTACTAATTGTTTTTATGCAATAAAAACCTCTGCAGTATTGAACGGAACACCAGACAGATCTGACTTGTGGCATTATTTTTCTTCAGTCCAATTGGAAACAGTGATACTTATAGAAAATGTGTTTATGTAGGGGGACCAGGATTTTCCACTACATAAGCTTAATTGATTCAAAAGTGTGTAAATGTTTTTTGATAAAAAATTCTTGAAATAAATTACACTACATTAATTTCCCACAAGAAATCAGGCTGTGCGGTTGGTCTTTTTTTCTAAATTTCTGCATATTAAGTGGCTGACACACTCTAATTTTGTTTTAAAAAAATCTATAAATAAAATGTCTCACTCACTCACTCATCTTCTCCCGCTTTATCCGTTACCGGGTCGCGGGGGCAGCAGCCTCAGCAGGGATGCCCAGACTTCCCTCACCCCAGACACTTCCTCCAGCTCTTCCGGGGGGAGTCCGAGGCGTTCCCAGGCCAGCCGAGAGACATAGTCTCTCCAGCGTGTCCTGGGTCTTCCCCGGGGTCTCCTCCCGGTGGGACATGCCTGGAACACCTCCCTAGGGAGGCGTCCAGGAGGCATCCGGTACAGATGCCCAAGCCACCTCAGCTGACTCCTCTCAATGTGGAGGAGCAGCGGCTCGACTCCGAGCTCCTCCCGGGTGACCGAACTCCTCACCCTATCTCTAAGGGAGCGTCCAGCCACCCTGCGGAGGAAACTCATCTCGGCCGCTTGTATCCGCGATCTTGTCCTTTCGGTCACTACCCAAAGTTCATGACCATAGGTGAGGGTAGGTGCGTAGATTGACCGGTAAATCGAGAGCGTCGCCTTTCGACTCAGCTCCCTCTTCACCACGACGGTCCAGTACATCGACCGCATTACTGCGGACGCTGCACCGATCCGTCTGTCAATCTCACGCTCCATTGTTCCCTCACTCGTGAACAAGATCCCGAGATACTTGAACTCCTCCACCTGAGGCAGGACTTCTCCACCCACCCGGAGAAGGCATGCCACCTTTTTCTGGTCGAGAACCATGGCCTCGGTCTTGGAGGTGCTGATTCTCATCCCTGCTGCGTCGCACTCGGCCGCAAACCGCCCCAGCACATGCTGGAGGTCCCGGTCTGATGAAGCCAACAGGACAACATCATCTGCAAAAAGCAGAGATGAAATCCTGAGGTTCCCAAACCGGATCCCCTCCGGCCCCTGGCTGCGCCTAGAAATCCTGTCCATAAAAATTATGAACAGGACCGGTGACAAAGGGCAGCCCTGCCGGAGTCCAACATGCACTGGGAACAAGTCTGACTTACTGCCGGCAATGCGAACCAGACTCCTGCTCCGATCATATAGAGACCGGACAGCCCTTAGTAGAGGGCCCCGGACTCCATACTCACTCAGAATAAAATGAATGTGTTCAATGAAAAGGACAATACTGACAAGAGAGGAGAGCAACTGGGCCGCTCGGTGGTGCAGTGGGTTAAGCGGCGGCTCATATACTGAGGCTTACAGTCCTCCTCCTGCAGCTGGTCGCAGGTTCGAATCCCGGCCTGCGCACCTTTGCTGCGTGTCTTCCCCGTTCTCTCTACCCCTCTCTACCCTGTTCCAGTCTGCACTCAATAAAGGGCCAAAAAAAAAAAAAAAAGAGAGGAGAGCAACTGTCTCTCTAAAACCCATATTCAGAGCGAGTCACAGTAGTCAACAAGAAACATGCTCTGATCTTGTGGTTTATGAAACAGCATTGTCTTCTGTCTCATAAACCTCTTCTACTGTATTAATGGCTTCTAATTCATTCTAAATATCCTCTGTGTAGTCCATGTCCTTACATTGAAATTAAAGTAATTGCTAGCTTCTGTCAATGCACAACTGCTGATCCTTATTTTGTAGTTTTGTGGGGAATTACAAAGTCCTAGTACCTGCATCGATTGAATAATGTGCATCAAACCCCAAACCAGTTGAGCGAGATTCATGCCATTTTCTGTCCAAAAATAAATGTTAATTTAAGGACTTTTACTTCCATGATGAAAAAAAGAAGTAGAGTATTCTCAATTGAAACAGTGTTAACCTCCCCCAACACATAAGTGTCATATGGTCTCATGATGAGAATGCTGTGAACTCAACTGTGAAGGACAAAGTTGAACGTGAGTGGGTGAGGTAATGTGTCTTAAGATAAAAGCTGACTTATTCAGAGAACAACATAAATTTGTAAGTTGCTGTCGAATAATGTGGTGTGTGATTCCCCACTGCCCATCAGTCAGGTAGTTTGAACACTAAGACTAGCAGGGACCAAATTACACAGTCTGAACAACATCTATTCTGTTGATGTTAAAAGGTGTGCAGTGTGAAAACAGGCTAACAGCTTGTCCTAACTGCATGCGAGCGTCCGACTGTCGCGCCGCACTGCGTGGAATCGGACGTGCTCTGTCCACACTGAACGCGTTATCGCCCCCCACGTTCTACCACGTTCTTTTGATTGACAGCTGAGACTCGCCTTTTAAAAGGCTGATTTACGGTTCTGCGTTACACCAACGCAGACCTTATGGCGTAGGGTACGCGGCGCACTCACAGAACGCTGCGCGTCGCCGCATATCCTACGCCGCAGGCTACGCCGTCGATTTTACGCGGAACCATAAATCTGCCTTTATTCACCCGCCCGAGACTCGCCTTTTATTCTCCCCACCAACCGCCCGTGCGCTCCCTTTTCCAGCTCTCTGTCCATCTCCCTCCAGCAGCTGCCACTTTATTGAGGTTTTTGTAGTGAAATGAAGAGGAATCATAGAGATAACTTCTCATTTCAACTAACTGGATCAGCCGTTCCTCATCATGACTGTTTCCTACAGCGCTTTCAACCGGCTTTTAACGCAGGCGGCAGGAAGAAAATAGAAGCAGGTCTAACGTCCGACCAAAGTGGGGAAAAAACGAACAAAATAACGGCGGATGTGGGGAAAAGCGGGATGTGGGGAAAAGCAGAAGACACGAGAAATGATCAAATAGGTACCAGATCTTGTTGGATCTGGCACAAATTAAGCCCTATAATAAGATTAAGATAAGATTCTTATTATATCTTATTATTTTATCAGAACCTTCCAGCCTGGCGATCTCCCTCCAGCAGCTGCCACTTTATTGAGGTTCTTGTATTGAAATGACTGTTTCCTACAGCGCTTTACACTTTTTTTTCCAACTTTCAACGCGACCGACGGGAAGAAAATAGAAGCAGGGCGTGCGACAAAAGTCCAGCTCAAAACGGCGCGCCGCGTCGCTCGCATGCAGTGTAGACAGTGCACATAAAAAATAAAGCAATGGAATTGTTTTTGACGCTGACGCTCGCTCGCGTCGCATGCAGTGTGGACACGGTGTAAGATAGGGTCATTTGTTATGTGGTTTCATAAAACTACAGGCATTCTATATGTTAATGTTCTTATTAAGCCGTAGTTGTCTGGGAACGTAGAGGAAAGAAGCTGTGCTGTGTTGAACAAGAGATAAATTAATTTTGTTTCTCCTTTTTCAGTCTCAGTTATGTTATCCTTCTCATCCCATGCTATTTTTAACAGTTAACCTGACATTTCAAATAACACCCCGAAGTGTGGATTAGATATTCAAATGAAAACACTTCCAATTTTGTATTTAACAATTGCTACATAATTATTTTTCCCATCATTATGAATACATTAGGTAAGTCCATGTATTTTTATTTAGTTTTCTTTTGTTATACTTTTTTTTGGTTTGTATATATTTTCTTCCTTTTTTGATTATGAGGCTGGTATAGAGGTCTCAGAAACTCATGTATCTAATATGATACATCCAGCATTATAGGGTTAAGTAGGGCATACCATGGGATGTTTACCAGAATCTGATTGGATCACCAGCTCTTTACTTATAGATTTACTGCCTGCACATATTTAATTTCATACTTCAGACTATTTACCTGTTTGACTCTGGGCCCTATTGGACTGAAATATTACATGAATTATAATTAGTTGGACTGAACAGAATTGCCTCGGACTCCCCCCGGAAGAACTGGAGGAAGTGTCTGGGGTGAGGGAAGTCTGGGCATCCCTGCTGAGGCTGCTGCCCCCGCGACCCGGGAACGGATAAAGCGGGAGAAGATGAGTGATGATGATGAGTGAGTGAACAGAATTGTTTTTGAGTGGACTATATTGGGTGTGTCTTCTGTGTACAGTGGCTTGACATTACTTTTGTTGTGACTTAGTGCTAAGTAACTAAAGGTAAATTGAATAGAAAATGTAAATTAAGTGGTTTTCCAGATGTTTGAAAGGACTATATATATATATATATATATATATATATATATATATATATATATATATATATATATATATATATATATATATTTAATTGTTGGCAGTATTGTTTTGAGTGTGATTATCAAAAGTGGGCTCATATAAAAAAAGCTAAGCGCTTACAAAAGGAAAAGGACAGAGGGCTAAAGCCTAAATGATCTTATCTCCTTGTATTTGATTTGAGATGATGAGATGACATGGTCAAAATGAAATGTTTACATCTATTTATTGCACAACAGTTTCAGTTTGTGAGTCTGAGGAAATGTTGGTTTAATAAAAACATGTAAAATGGTAAGGATGATAACAAAAACTGAAATTCTAAGGCCAAATCAAAGCACTTTATCAGAAAATGCTGAACATCTGCTGTAATGCATTTAAATATTTTTTCAAGCAGATGGAGGCATGGCCCCTGGAAACATTTTATAAGAGCTGTCATAGCATTCTCTCAAGACTGCAAACAATGTGAAATAAGATCACATACTCTATCCATTAAGAACCAAAAACATATAACCAGACACTGCACCAATGTTCCCGCTTAAGGAAATGTAGGTTAGAAACTGCAAAATAGTTGCATTTCCATTACACTTTTTTGCAAAGGAAAATTGAACATCTGGATTTGTGATACCGCTTTTGGGGGTGGGCAGTGTTTCCATTGAACAGTGGTTTTCCTTACAAGTGAAATATTTCCATATCTTGTCCTGCAAGACTTCTCTTCAAATCAAGAAAAACTAGGTCCTGACTTTAAAGAAGATGGACAAAAACATTTTTAGTCCTTGACAAATGATTGCGAATGCCGCTACTGCTGTTGCGAAAATAGTCAACAGAAGAATGCACTACAATCAGTTAATATGTGTTGTGGGAGGAAAGTGAAGTCCACAGCAAACATGCAAAGATAAAAAAAAAAAAAAAAACAAGATTCAAGGTGGGAATTGCACCAGGAATCTCCTCACTGGAAGCCAGCAATGCTAACTATCAAGTCAAGGAACAGGTACACATTGTCCATTAAAGTCTTCAACAGAACATGTCTGCCTGCTTTAATTTTGGTGACACCACAGTTGGTGGTAGTGAAGCTAATGATTTACGTGTCTTTATGTAGGAGTTAAAAACCCCTGCAGTGGCGCTCAAAACTGACTACGTAAAGCGGCGGAAATATCCCCACACGTAATTCCATTGGTCCATTTTTCCTTGATAAAATCAGCCTATTGATAATTGAGAAACGGCTTGTTTCCAGATTTTGGTTTTTCAATAGTGAAAGGAAAATCGGTTGGACGTCCTAAACACAGACCCTGAAAGCCAGGTATATCACAAAGATTTGAAAGTAAGGAAAAGCACAATATGGGACCTTCAAATTGGACTTTAAGGTAAGGCTTACCCTAATGTGTGACATTATAATAACGGATGATTTGATACATGAATTTCTGAGACCTCTGTAAAAATAATCAAAAAAGGAAGGAAAAAATCAATTAAAATAAAAAAATTATAAAAATAAAAAACAAAAAAAATACATGTAATTTATTATATTCATAATGATAGGAAAAATAATTATTTAGAAATTGTTAAATACAAAATGGAAGTGTTTTTTATTACAATATATTAGGGCTGAAACGATTCCTCGAAAAATTTGAGTAATTCGATTACAAAAAAATAGAAGAATTTTCTCTGCCTCGAGGAATTGTTTAATTTTGCCAGCTCAAAGCAGGGTATTTCGCCCGGACTACATTTAATGCAGCACAGCGCGTTGACAGTACAGCACGCTGATGCCGCGCACATAAAGGAAGAAGAAAGAGGCAGCGGATATGTTTTGTTTTTGTAGTCTGCAGTCTGCAATGGCCCAGATGGGAAAGCTCAGTGCTTAACTTTTATTTTCAATCCACGCTATATTCTTCTGGTCCGTTCTCCTATATGTTCCCCCTCTAACCCGGTACATACATAGGTTCCTCTAAACGTCTGTTCCCGCTACAGTTTTAACTAAAAGAAAAGGTAGAAAATGTCAGAAAAATAAAAACGTAATAAAGCTAACTGGGTAGTTTTCAAGTTTAGCTCTGTAGTCATTCATGGATAAAACAACCAGCACTGGTGCCTAATGTGCTCCAATACAGCAGGTCTCAGAATTGTATTTTGAACACTGCCAAAACTCAAAATCTTATACTTTAACTTAAAGGAGCTTGAGGCCGGATTGTGGCAAGATTTATGAAAAAAATCTGTATACATTTTAAGTTTTCTAGTAATAATGTTAGATGAAGCGTTCCAAACCCAAAAGAATGAGCCCTCTAGTGTATCTCTCCGTTGCCTTGAACAGGCTGTGTGCTGCAAAATGTGCTGCAATTCGGTCCCGAATTTCCCGCGCTGGGCTGCGGATGTGACGTCACATGACGCTGCATGCACGTTCTCCCCGTTCTCCCGTGCCGGCTTCACTGTTGGCTGCAGTACCCCCAACGGCCGTCGTGGTGAAGGGTGGCGCTAGAGAGTCTCATTTCTTAAAAGGAGCCTCAAGCTCCTTTAAACCTAACATTTTAAGTGATGTGTGTTATCAGGTGTAATGGCATTTTTAGGTTAGAAATAAGAAAACTTCTTGGTAAGAACCTTAGTTTTTTGAGTGAAGGTAATGAATTTGGTCAACTGCTGTAAATTCAGGGTTTTTAAATGCACAGCCATGAACCTACTGTATTATATAATTTAGTCTTAGTAATGTCAATTAACATCTAACATATTATGTATATTTATAATTGCTCTTTAATTAAACAAAAATATGTTTTATCCGATTACTCGATTAATCGATGGAATTTTCAGTAGAATACTCGATTACTAAAATATTCGATAGCTGCAGCCCTACAATATATAATCAACACTTCAAATAAAAAAATAAAACATTCGGGAGGTGTTATTTAATGTCAGGCATAAAAGGGTTAAGGCAAGGCAAATTCATCCATAAAGCATATTTTATGTACAAGACAATTCATAGTGTTTTACATAAAAAAGATCTTAAAAATGCTTTAAAAAGTAAAATAGTTTAAAAGCAGAAATTAAAGACAGACAGAGATAAATTAAAAAGAATAAAACAAAGAAGATACAAGTAATAATTGTGGGAGAAAAGTTAAATGCAGCAGTAAATAAAACTTAAAGCAACTTAGACTTTCAGCAGCCCTGATGCATTTTTGGAGTTTGTTCCACAGGTGAGGAGCATAAAAGCTGAACGCTGCCTCACCGTGTTTGATTCTAACTATGTGTACAGAAAGTAGGCGTGACCCTGACACCCTGAGGGTTCTGATTGGTTCATAATTGACCAGGAGATCAGATATATGGTCCAATTTCTTGGTCTTAGTGAGGACTTGAGCACTCTGAACCAACTGCAGCTGTTTGATGGATGATTTAGGGATACACTGCCCACTGCACTACACACAAACTTGTTTAAGTCCTACTGAGACATCAGTCCTCGATATTTTCTTTTGGTGATGATAGGCTGACTTCACTACTGTCCTAATGCGGCTGTTAAAATTAAGGTCTGAGTCCAGAACCACTTCCAGATTGGCCTTGGCCTTGGCTTGACTCGTTTAATGTCGACGTTTAATCTTTCTTCCTTGGCTCCAAACCATTATTTCTGAGAAAACTCTAGCACATCCACCTTTTAATTTTATCAATGTATTTGATGAATGTTGGAACTGAATTATAGTCGTTTGGTGAGATAGTTATATTGATTTGTGTGTCATCTGTGTAATTATGGTCAAGCATTTAGTTGATTTTTTTTTTTATTTGAGCAAGTGGAAGCATATAGATGTTAAACAACAGAGGCCCCACAATTGAACCTTTGGAACTCCACATGTTATGTTAGCATAGATTTGCAGTTACCTAAAGACACAAAATAGTCCCTGTCTTGTAGATAGGACTCCAACCAGGTAAGGTCTGTGCCAGAAAGTCCGAGCCAGTTCTTTAACTGGTCTATGAATGCAGCGCTGAGATCCAGTAAGACAAACACTGAAGTGTTGTCATTATCTATATTGGATGTCATTAAGGACCTTTACAAGAGCTGTCTCAGTGCTTTGATGTGGCAGGAAACCTGACTGGAAGACATCAAAACAGTCATATATGGCGCTTTTCCACTAGCACTTACTCAGCCCGACTCGCCTCGGGACGGCTTGTCTCGCCTCTACCCGCTTTGTCCTCGTTTGTTTTTCCACAGCCAGGTGAGAAGTGGGCGGGTTGGGTTGAAGCTGCTGTGACGTACTCAATCGTACTTTGTTCGTGTCGGCGCAAATCAGAAATCAGCTGGAGCCGCGAGCGGCTGAGAGTAAAAAAGAGCGCCTGTGGATCTGATCGTTCCTTATCGCCCGTCTACATCCCTTTTTTAATTCTATCGTCAGCCACCAGGTTTATGAACATCTGCACCTCAGAGTTGGATCACCAAACAGAGGTTTGCGCTGTAGTGCTGGGCGGTATGACCAAAAATGTATATCACGATATTTTTCAAAATTATATCGGTTTCACGGTAT
This sequence comes from Cololabis saira, assembly GCF_033807715.1. NCBI lineage: Eukaryota > Metazoa > Chordata > Actinopteri > Beloniformes > Belonidae > Cololabis > Cololabis saira. The sequence goes on along the minus strand of NC_084600.1, from coordinate 25,274,941 downwards.
ATCACGGTATTTTTTTTTTCATGCACAACTGGGTGTTAACCACATTTTCTAATGATTTGGAAAGGAATTGCTGCAGTACATTGGCTTAGAATGGCCTATTTTACTGTCATGAGGAGGAAGTATTGTAGAAAAACATTAATGTCCACACTAGTATAAATACAGGTTTGCCTGGCCTCACGTGTGCCTGGTGCTAGGACCCCGCGGACGCATGGTGTGTCGTCGGGCTGTGTTTTCCTTCATGCTTCCCTGCAGCGTCACATGCAAACACAAACACACGTACCTGGCAGAAAGATTTCTTTATATCATGTTGTCTGTCGCCCGCGATGTTTTTTCTTTTTTTGGCCGGCGCCATAGTTGGCTAGCTACAAACTCTATACATCCCATAATGTATAATAATATGCCCGCGCTCTCAGCAGCGGCACTCGCATCGTTAAGGCTGATTTATGGTTCCGCGTTACACCAACGCAGAGCCTACGGCGTAGGGTACGCAGCGAGCGGCCATGCGGTGCACGTCACCGCGTACCTTACGCCGTAGCATACGGCATAGGATCTACGTCGAATTAACGCCAGGCCCATACAGTGGTTGGGGAAACACTGTCCAGCGGCGCTACGTTCCGCCGCGCCGCGCAGCGTTCCCAATGTTGTGTGTGCTACTCACCGGTATTACGGTATATGAAAAATTCATATCATAACAAAAATAAACACTGGTATTCGGTATTCGGTATACCGCCCAGCACTATTGCGCTGTATATTAAAATCTCTGCGAGCCGCCAGTCGTTCTCGCGCTGACTCCCGCTTACTGATTGAAACGTCTGACGGCCCCGCCCCCCGACCAATCAGTGGCGTGGAGGGTGGTGACGTCAGATATAGTGCCGCCTCAGCCCGGTTAGAACCTCGGCAGAATGGTTACAGAAAAAGTATCTGCTTGACGCAGCTCCACCCGCCTCAGCCCGTAGTGGAAAAGCGCAAGACGGGGGCGTGGCGGGTAGAAGCGAGCTGAGTAGGTACTAGTGGAAAAGGGCCATTAGTGTCAGGAGATTGTACAGCTGTTGGAAAAACGGCTGTATAACGGCTGCAAAAATGATTTTACTAAGAATGGGGAAGCTTGATATGGGCCTATAGCTGTTCATTAGTGATCTGTCTAGACTATTCTCTTTTTAAATTTGGCACTGTTTTTAGGCACAGAGGAAAGATATATTACTTTTTGCTTGGGTTCTTTCAGATGTAAGTCGCTTTGGATAAAAGCGTCTGCTAAATGATGGTAGTAGTAGTAAAAGTAGTAGTAGTAGTAGTAGTAGTAGTAGTAGTAGTAGATACCTGAAAGCAGAGACGTATTTACAGTGTCTAGGAAGATCTGAGGACATACAATGTTCAACACTTTTCAAAACCCTGTTGGGAAAGTATCAAGGCAGCAAATGGTGAAATTCAGTTGGATAGAAGTTCAAGGTCCACTGATTCAGGGGGATTTGTATAGCTGTTCATGAGTGACCTGTCTAGACTATTCTTTTTTAAATACCGTTGATAGCATTGCTCCCACCAAGGTGAAGATCATCACTGCTAAAAAGAAACCTCCATGGAGAAATGCTGCATGGGTCAGAGCTGAAAAAAAGAGTGGCGAAAAAGCTGAACGCGGGCAGAAAACTAAATTATAGGTTCATTATGATATTTATAGAGACTGAGCATATACAATATGGAGCTGAGGCAGTCAAATTTCTCTGATATCATTGCCAAAAACAACAATAATGTAGTACTGTTGACAGGCTAACAACCCCCTAGGAGTCAGTGGACCTTGAACTTCTATCCAACCGTGCCTGCAATGAGTTTGACTCTTTCTTTACTGACAATTCAGAAAATCAGTCACTCTGTGTCCAATGAGACAAACCAGGACACAATTTTGTCCAATCACTCATGTGGACCTTTATGACATCATTCATCACCTGAATTCCACCACATGACTTGATACTCTGCCAACAAGGTTTTTGAAGTGTGTACATTGTATGTGCTACTAGACATTGTAAGCTGCCTGGGATCTGGGATTGGTTCTGGACTCAGACCTGAATTATAACAGCCACATTAAGACGGCAGCAATAGCAGTTATCACCTTCACCTTGGTGGGAGCAATACTATCAATAATACTAATATTTTTACCACTGAATTTATCCACTAGCTCATTAACTAAAGGTGAGTGGAGGAAGGGTGAGGAGAAGTAGATCTGGATTAACATTTCACAGGTATTTTCACCTATGTATCGTTTCTTGATGATCTGTACTTGGAAGCTTCTGTGAAATTAATAAATTAAAGCCAATGGTTTTAGCCCACTTCTCTACTCTGTGTCAAGGTAAATTTTTAAGGGGTACACCTCAAAATGCATATGAAAAAGTACTATCTCACAGGGGAATTTCTCTAGCCCTCTAAGGATACTTGTGAATGTTATCAATTGAAACTGTGACACTATCGTTGCAGAGCTTTTCGATGTAATTATTTTGCTTTTAGATCTACTGATTTGGAAGATGAAGGATTCTAATGAATTATAAGCGCTCAAGGAGTTAGACATAATGACTGTGTGGAAACTTTAAATGAAATAAAATGAAAAATGAAGAAAAAAATGAAAGAAGAAAGAAAAGAAGAAAGACTAATACAAAGGTTTATTTAATGATTTCCTTTGCTGTTGTGTGACTGGATTAAAATGGATTTTCTACACATATACACACAAATTTTACATCTATATCTATCAATAAGTGGGGTAATTTTATACTCAGGTCACTACAGTTATTTATAAACATTAGTAAATAACTTACTGGGAACTTCAAAACCTCTGAACTGTACATGACAGAATGTTTCACACGTTTCAACTACTTAAAAATGTATCATCTTATGGAAGATGTGACTGGAATAGCAGCGAGTGTATTATCACCAGCAGCCCTCTTTTTTCCCCAAAATGTGTTAAACACTTCTTTCAGGTTGAAATGATAAGACAAATTTTTCATCCAATCAGCCACGAGTTAAGTCGCTCGATGGTACCTACTTTTTCCGCAAAATCACAACGTTTAATTAAAAAACACAACTACATTAAACGGTTGTAATTTTGTCATTGTGTTTTTTAATTTGCTGTTATCATTTGCATTTTAGGGCCACTGTACACAACACCACTGTGCTATCAAATTCAATCAAATTGAACTTTGTTTTTTTTCTTTAAAAACCAATGATTTTCTGCTTAGCAGTTAGAGGATGAATGTGAGTTGGGCCCTTCAAATGGACTGGCTTCCTGTCCTGAGGGGTGTGTGGATAAGCAAGTCATGCCTCAAAAACAGTCGATAATCTCCTTAGCAATTATGCCAGTCAGCTCAAAGAGGGTTTACTTATGAAGGCTAAACAGACAACTATCATCCATTAGATGAGTGAATCATGGTTCAGATTTTAAATTGTTTCATGAAATGAAAACATCCCTATAAAATCTGTAGCAATGGTTGGAATGTTTATATAGCCAGATGTTCGAGGCCAACTGAGTGTTCATGTGTCTCCTCAAAAAATATTGATTTGAGTAAGTGCCAAAATAATAAAAGTGAACATGACTATTGGATGAAAAAAGAGATAAAAACTGCTGCTCAGACCTAATGGTCATCTAGCTATTAAGGATATTGGGAGACGCACAAGCCTACAGTATAGCCAGGGCTGAGCTGAAAAAGGGCATCAAGAAGGCCAAGTACTGCTACAAACTGAAGGTGGAGGAGCACTTCTCCAACTCCAACCCCTGACAGATGTGCCACGGCATTCGGGTCATCAGCGACTTCAAGGCCACCAACCCCACCCCCCCTCCTCTGACACATCCTTCCTCTACGAGCTGAACGAGTTCTACGCTCGTTTGAGAAGGATAACCACACACCAGCAATAAGGTCAGAGCTGACTACCAACCACCCGCCACTAACACTCTCCTCCACTGAGTGCTGAGTGCTGAGCCGGACCAACGCACACAAAGCTGCAGGCCCTGATGGCATCCCTGAACCATCCCTGCACCTGTTCTCAGAGCATGCGCTGGGGAGCTGGCGGGGGTCCTGATGGACTTATTCAACCTGTCCCTGTCCCAACTCCTTCAAATCCACCACCATTGTGCCGGTACCGAAGAGCTCCACACCAGCGTGTCTCAACGACTACTGCGCAGTGGCCCTCACCTCCATCATCTCCAAGTGCCTAGAGCAGCTGGTCCTGGCACACCTCAAATCCTGCCTCCCCCCACCCTGGATCCCCACCAATTTGCCTACAGCAAGAACAGGAGCACAGAGGATGCCGTCTCCACAGCGCAGCACTCTGTCCTCTCACACCTGGACAACAACAACACCTATGCCAGAATGCTGGTCATAGACTTCAGTTCAGCATTCAACAATGTCATCCCCTCAAAGTTGGTGGTCAAACTTGTGGACCTGGGGATCACAGCTACCATCTGCAACTGGCTATTGGACTTTCTGACCAACAGGCCACAACATGTCCGGTTAGACCACCACTGCTCCTCCACACTCAACATCAACACTGGCGTACCGCAAGGCTGCGTGTTGAGTCCATTCCTCTACTCCCTCTTCACCCACGACTGCAGACCTGTACATGGCTCCAACGCCATCATCAAGTTTGCGGACGGCAATGATGAGTCGGCCTACAGGGAGGAGGTGGATCACCTGCACAAACACTTCCGGTTAGATGTTAACTGTATTCTGTTGCCCTGTACCTTAACATGTGCAATGATAATAAAGTTGAATCTAATCTAATCTAAAATATAAAAAAATGTTTACCATTATTACGGAATAATAAAGACTATTTTACATGCAAAGAAGCCAGACTGTACACTGTAATGAGCCCTGAGCCCTTTCCGGCCAGTGTCTCTTGTATTTAAACATTCTATTAAATTATTTTTATTTTATTTCTTTAACTTTTTTTCAGGGCAGAAAAAGTTTATGCATGTACAGAAAAAACAAAAGAGAATCAACTTTACAATTAATCCTATCCCTGACCCTGCAGCCAGCGTGCCCACTCGTAAAGCAGACAGCCACACCTTTGCTACCACTGGTGTGTTTTTTATACACACACACACACACACACACACACACACACACACACACACACACACACACACACACACACACACACACACACACACACACACACACACACACACACACACACACACACACACACACACACACACACACACACACACACACACACACACACACACATACACTGTATATATATATGTGTATAGTACAGACCAAAAGTTTGGACACACCTTCTCATTCAAACAAATGGGGAGGTGTGTCCAAACTCTTGGTCGGTACTATACATATATATACGCATATATAAAGGACTGTTTATAAAGGAATATCCATCTATTGGCAAATTACTGTCACCAGATACTAAAGGAGAAGGAAAAGAGTTAATTTAGTTAGTGACTGAACAGTACTGGAAAACCATAAGACAACACATAACACAAATAGTAAACAGCCAAGGAAGGGTATCAAATATGAAAAACTGGACAGCACCAGGCTGGGACATGAAACACACTTACTGGCTTTAGATACCAACCACTCTCCATGAAGGCTTAGCGGTACAAATAAACTAACTCTTGACAGCTGGGCCCAGCCCAGAGTGATTAACAGTTAACTTAAGGCTGCACCATCCATATCATGAACTACCAGCCAACTACCTGCATCTGCACAACATGAAAGCTCATGTCAGGAATCATGTAAGGGATCACATGACTCCACACATGAGTAAGGCAAAGGAACGATTAAGTCCCACCATGAGCCAAGCACACACTACTGGTTGACAGAGCAGTTAACAAAGACTGTGAGATGAGACAAAAAAAACTGCACTGCCAGAATTTGACTTAAAAGGCACAAAGCCACATTGTGGAATGACTGGAGCTGCACATCAACAGGACACTGAGACCCACCATTTACTACTCAGTGGGCCTGTGGAAGACTACTGTAGAGGCCAACTCAAAGCCAAATGTCCAAATTACCAACAAGTGGAAGATTTACCAAGGAGATGCTTTGTCCCCACTGCTGTTCTATAAAGGTCTAAACCCTCTCAGGCAAATCATCACAAAAAGTGGCTATGTATCATATATCATTACTCAGCACTTTAGCACCCCAGGTTAAAGGGGACCAATTATGAAAAACACGTTTTTTCTTGCTTTAACATATATAAAGTGGTCTCCCCTCAGCCTGCCAACTCAGAGAAGGAGGAAAGCAACCAAATTATGCAGTGTCTGCACAGCCGCCCGGATGAGCCATCCAGTGTCATATGGCCTCTACGAGCCATTCAGATTCTGCTCCCTTTCGTTACGTAACAAAAATGCGATTTACTGTACATTGGTTGGTCTCCGATGCGTGAAACCACGCCCACAACTAACTCCGCCAGCCGGAGCTTCCGCCATTTTTTCGTAGCGGTGTATCGCGTCATTCAGGCAGCCAATCAGCACAGAGCCTCATTATCATAGCCTCCCCGCCCACTCAGAATCCCGCATAGATAATGAGGTTAGAGAATGAGATGGCTCAGAGGCTTAATTTCTAATTTATTTAGCAAAAACAATCAAAAGCTTGTTTTTAAGACATTCAGGGCCTGTTTAAAATAGGTATTAGAAGCCATAATAGGTCCCCTTTAAGTGATCCGTTTTTATTTTATTTTGGCTGCTTCCTGCCGCCTAGTTTGCCGCTTCCTGCCAGTTCTGGGCCCGCGTCAGTAAGTCCCGCTTCTAACCGGATTCAAACCCACCCGATCCGTGACCACAAAGTAAGTTTCACTCCATACCGGCTTACAGTACATACAAACCACGTCTTCCCACAACACAGTTGCTGCCGTAGTTCTGTCTCTGGTTCCTAGGACCCCCCCATCCGCCCCCTGACTTCACTTACCTGCAGGGGCGTCAATTGGGTATGGCAAGGTATGGCAGCCGCCACACCTATTATTCTATTACTTAATACACATAGAATAACTACAAATGCAAATCAGAACAACATGATTGATTTCACTAGTTATTATACACTGCAAAAACTCAAAATCTTAACAAGAATATTTGTCTTATTTCTAGTTAAAATGTCTAATTTTCAGTCCAAAAAAATTTAATTACATTTAAAACAAGAGTCATCACCAGAAAAATAACTTATTTGACCATTTTCACCTGTTTCAAGTAGATTTTCACTTAAAATAAGTGGAAAAATCTGCCAGTGGAACAAGATTTTTTTTACTTGTAATGAGAAGATACATCTTGTCCCACTGGCAGATTTTTCTACTTATTTTAAGTGAAAATTTACTTGAAACAGGTGAAAATGGTCAAATAAGTTATTTTTCTGGTGATGACTCTTGTTTTAAATGTAATGAGATTTTTTTTACTAAAAATGAGACATTTTAACTAGAAATAGACAAATATTCCTGGTAAGATTTTGAGTTTTTGCAGTGTGAGCGAGACTGCATTTGAAAAAGTTCCGGTTTTCTTGACCACACAGATAAGCTACATAGCAGACTTCTGTGATGAGTATTTGCTGGACGTGTTGATTGATACTCTAGTTAAGTTCTGTGACTCGTAACCTTGCCATACCTTAGCTTCCATTGAATTGACGCCACTGCTTACCTGGACCAGGATGGCTCTGGCAGCGGCGGTCATGGAGCTGAAATCGGAGCTCCGGTCCATCGAGTGGCTCATCGGGAACCTCCTCCAGCCGCAGTCGGTGCTGGTCTCCCGGCTCGCGTGTCTCGAGCCTGCGGATAACCAGCGGCACTTGGCTCCTGATCCAACATCGCTCACTACTGACGTCCCTGGTCTGAACTCCACTCCTTCCTGGTCTTCTGTTGTGAAGGGCACCAAAACGCTGTCTCTTCCCCTCTACAACCTGTGTAACACCGGCGACGACGACATTCCACTCTCAAACTTCTCTCTCCTCTGGCAATGTTTCCCACGAGTCCGTCTCTCCTCCCCCTGCACGGAGTGCGGCCCGGATCCGAAAGCGGACTCTCCCATCAGTGTCACCTCGTCTTCGGACTCGTTATGCCCTTCATCAGCCCCCCCCAGAACTCCTACAGCCCCAAAACCAGCCCCGCGGGGCGGCTGCTCCAGCGTCCTCATCCTCCTCTTCACAGCCACCTGCTGCTGCTGCTGCTGCTGCTCCCCTATGGAGCCAAATCAAGGCCAAAAGTTTTGCTAATTTTAAAATAAAATTTGAACCTGAAAATTCTTTTTTACAGTTTAAATTATTTTTTTTTCGGTATCAGATCTTTTTTTCAGTTTCAGAACTTTTTATTTCAGTTTCAAATCTTTTTTTTTTTCAGTTTCAGAACTTTTTATTTCAGTTTCACATCTTTTTTTTTCAGTTTCACTTCTTTTTTTTTCAGTTTCAAATGTTTTTTCAGGTTCAGACTTTTGGCCCGGATCTGGCGTGGGGGGCGTGGCCTCAACTGAGAGGGGCGTGGCATCATGAGTGACAGCATAACAGAGAAGGCGGGGGACGTTCCTCAGTCATGTTGCCTTCAGGAAACGTAGGTTGCAGAAGTTATCAGTAGAAGTATGATTCAACACTATACACTATATTCACGTGATTGGCAGTGGAAAAAACGGACACATTTCTGTTTAAAAAGCTGTTTTAGACCGTACTTGACACCAATCGCAGTATAAAAGCAATAAACTATGCCAGACTGTACAGTTCAACAGCCACCCTTTAAAGTTTGACATTTCCCACTTCCACATACTACCAAGTACGGTCTAAAACAGCTTTTTAAACAGAAATGTTTTTTCCACTGCCAAAGTCCGGGCCGGACACGTGGCCAGGAAGCCCTCACCCTCCAGGCCAACGACCCCCACCCGGCGAGGGGCCAGCCTGCCCGGAGAGACAGAGCCGCCCCGGCCGCCGACGCAGGCAGGGGCACCCGCCCCCACGAAAGTGGCCCTCCAGGACCAGAGGGGCGCCCCGCCGCGGAGGCAGCGGGGGGGACCGGAGACGGGCCCGGAGAGAGGGAACCCCCCAACAGGGCGACACCCGCGCATACCGCATTCTCACCGACAAAGACGCACAATCACGCACCGTTTCCCCCTCCCCGGGGGGGTCCAGCACCATCAGAAGGCACCCCAGGCTGCGCGACGAGCCCCGCCAGGCCCGGGCATCGCGACCCACCTATCCCAGGCCGGCGAGGGAACGAGGGTGATGTGGGCCCCCCTCCCGACCCTGGTGTTGAGTGCATGTGATTAATGCCATAAAAACATGGAGGGGGAGGACAGGGTATCACGCTGACAATAATCCCCCCCCTCCAGAACTAAGTATCGTTGTTAAATGTATTTATTAAATGTTGAATGTGCAGTGTCTACAGTGTTATTAAAACCGTGAGGCGGGGAGTGCCGGGCCACGTGGGACAATGCCCCCCATTCCCCGGACTGGGGGGGAAGGAGGGGGAGGAAGGAGGGGGAGCGGAGGCCGAAACTAGGAAGCAGGACCAGCGGAGCCGGCCCTGGAAGGACGCCCACACTCCCCCACCGGCCATCCAGTTGACGGGGGCCGGCCCTCCGAGCCGGGCCAGGGCCCCACCTTACCTCCACGGGCGCCCCCTGAGGGGGAAATGGTCGAGCATTCCTCCATTCATACTGACAACATAAGACATAAACACCTGAGAATGGTTCCACCCCGCCGCCGCGCCTGCCCATGCACCCCCCGGCCAGGGGAGGCCCGATTCCCGGACCCGCCCCCCCCCCCCCCCCCCCCCCCCCTGGGGCCACCCCGGCGGACACCCCAAAGGTCACGGAGTCCCCACAGACGCAGGGGCACACGGCCCCCGCCCAGCGACGGAGGACCAAGGCAGCAATGCCCCCCCAGCACAGACAGCCACCCCCCACCCAAGCAGTGCCGGGCCCTTTGAGCGGGACCCACAGCCCAGCCCCCCCCCCCCCCCCCAGGAAAACCGGAGACGCCCTAGCCACAGCGTTTGTTTTATTTATTATGGCCTTAAGTTGTTGGTACTCTAAAAATGTATTACTGCTAACTCCATATTGAACAATAAGTGTATTGAAAGGTACAAACTGTCCTCCTATAATTACATGCTGTAGATACCGTATTCCTTGATCCCTCCATTGAGCAAAGTTTACCATCTTTTTATCATTTTTCAGGATGTCTGGGTTGTTCCATATGGGTGTACGGTCACATGGAAAAAGTGAAATTTTAGCTACTTTAAGAAATTCCCACCAGGCTGTCAGAGTTGTGCTAATAGTAATGCTTTTGAAACATTGATGATGTTTAATGCTTTGACTAATAAATGATTATAACACCATTGATAAAAAAGAGTAACCTTGATCCATTCGCTGTTGAGAACTACAGGCCCATTTCAAACCTTCCATTCCTGGGGAAAATTCTGTAGAAGGTTGTCTAACAGCAATTACACAGGTGTCTGTCATATAATAGCCTGTTTGATGCCTACCAGTCTTGTTTTAGAAAAAACCAAAGTACAGAAACTGCCCTCGTCAGAGTTATCAATGATCTGAAGATTAAAACAGACAACCACAAAGTCTCTATTCTGTTAATTCTCCACCTTAGTGCAGCTTTTGATACTGTGGACCATGTCATTCTACTTCAGCGCCTTGAACAGTGTTTGGGCCTCAGAGGCACAGTTCCTAACTGGTTTTCATCATATCTAAGTGGTAGATCTTTCTCTGTTTCGGTCGGCAGCTATGAATCTGATAATGTCAGCATTCAATATGGAGTCCCACAAGGGTCAATTCTAGGTCCCCTACTTTTCAATTTGTATATGTTACCACTTGGGTCCATCATTCGGCATCATAATATTAAATATCATTCTTATGCTGATGACACACAATTATATGTACATTATCTGTTACCGCCAGTCATTTGAGCCCAGTCAATGACCTCATTCAATGCATTACAGATATCAAGTATTGGATGGCAACAAACTTTTTACAGCTGAATGAAGAAAAAAAAGAGATTGTTTTAATTGGTCCAAGTGCTCTGAGGCAACATATTCTCCCTTTATTAACTCCTCTGTCAGTGAAACCTTGTGAACTTGTCAGAAACGTGGGTGTTATGTTAGATGCTGATCTTAACTTCCAGAAACACATAGCTAATATCTCCAGGACTGCCTTCTATCATCTTAGAAATATATCTAAAGTAATATGCTTTCTGTCACAATCAGACTTTGAAAAGTTGGTTCATGCTTTTATCTCCAGTAGATTAGATTATTGCAAAGCACTTTTTGCAGGGCTATCAAAGCAAGTGTTACATAAACTCCAGCTAAGAAAAACCTGTCTTATCCTCTCTTCACTGGCTCCCTGTTAAAGCGACACTACGTAACTTTTCCACCTTAATATCATATTTCCAGAGTCATTGTGATGGTACATCAACTTCCAACAGGTTTAATGACACTTCTGTCATGATCTGAGGGGTCTGTATCGCTTTCACTGGCACTATGTAACTTTGAGGAGCATGGTAGGAACCCTTCCACACTAAAAAACTACAAATCTTACGGCTTTGACTGCTTTATGGCATACGTCACTTCCCCCTCCTTCCCGATTCGTAGTCGAGACGAAAATGGGCGGGGCTTGGAGCGCAGAGGCTGAGCTCAGCAGAAGCTGGTGTTGAGCTAAACGAGGAGCTGGTATCATGGCCGAAGCAGCGAAAGAAACGAAGAAAATAAAAGTTTTAACGGAGCGGAGGAGGCGAAAAAAAGAGCGGGAGAGTAACAAGCTAAATGCTCGAACAAATATAAACATTGGCCCGGCGTTCACTCGCTACAAGCCCTTGTAGCCGTCGTCTTGGTCAAGAGATGTTTGAAGGATGTAAAGACGTTCATCACCTCCAGGCATGCACTTTTGTCAACACCTATGTCAGTGTGTTTTACAAAAACAATTATCCTGAAACTACTACAGCTGGTGTAAGTGTTGCTACTGTATCAAATGTCAATATCTATGTAAACCTTTTGACTCTGCAGGTCTGTATATGCAGATACTTATACACTGATGGTAAAAGCAACAAATTTGTAGATATAGTAAAATATAGCCAGAAAAATGAAATATATAGGCAAAGTATACACTTCCAGATAAAAATAATACAATATAAACACCATATAAGCATATAAAATAAATCTACTTTGTTGGAATTATATTAAAATAATAACAAGGGTAGTAAAAGAAACCTTATATGGTGTTTATAATGTGTCGTTTTATCTTGTGAGTGTATAAATATATACATTTCTCTAATTTTTCTATAGCTATACATAAATTGCTTTTACTGTCTGCGTAATTACAGTGACTTCAACAAAGAAAAAAATTCAAACTTGTGATCAACAAAATATGTTGAATGATTTATAGGTCAGTAATTATCAGAAAGACATAATGTTTTTGTATCTTTATTCTCACACTCTGCAGGACTACATCAGATCTGGAAAACTTCCAGAATCACATCCTCATGCAGGGACGGGTTCTCCTACACTCCAGCAGTGAATCGCACGCGGACTCTCCCAGCACGAAACATGGATGGACACAAGATGCTACTGCTACTATAGTCATTGTATTTATTTACAGTAACTTCTTACACTGTTTCATAGTTCAGTTTTTATTATCAGTTCATTATTTTTAGTTTATTTTTCTACTACTCTATTTACACTTGTTTACTTTATTCACAGTAATTTATCCTGTCATACAGTTGTTCATTACTGCTACTGTGATACAGATTACTTATTGTTTATAATAAGTATGTATGGGATAACTGCTGTCACTATGCAAATAACAAAGTTCAAGAATATTTCTATTTTCTGAAAGGTGTGTAAATAAAAGTATGTCTTGTTTTGCACAAATGTCTTTATTTTAAACACACAAAAACAACTGTACAGGAAAAAATGGAACAAAAAAAAAACAATATCAAAATATTTGCAGTAATCCTCATAAAGGTTCCATTCTACAGAAGACGGCGAGCCCTGAAACCACTGTACTGTCCCATTGGGTCTGGAAAGGTGTCTCTTATTTTCCAAACATCATGCTGCCAGAGCACAAACTGGCGATATGCTGCGTGTTGGTTCTGTCTTTGTGGGGGTTCAAACTCTGATGAGGTAGAGGTAGAGGTGTTCTCAAGAACAAAAACAAGAGACAGAATTGTTATGATACAAATGTAAATGTAGAGTTCTATGATCAATAAGAATCAAAATTAGAATGTTTTCACATATTCACATTCACATATTCGTCTTGGGTTTTGGTAATTCTAAAATTACTGACAATATCAACAACAGACAGAGAAATAATAGTGATCATAAAAATGTGTAATTCGCAATGAGGAAGCTTTATAAAATAATAATACAATTGAATAGAATTACAGCACTAGAGGAAATAATGCAATGCAAAGAAAATGTATAGAACATTTCTAGTATTTTTCCTGAGAACTGTAAAATTGTGCAGGGCTGATCTGCAAAATATAAGGAATGGGCATTCAGTTATTCACAGGTTATAAAGTATTTTTTTATTTTGTCAGTAAGTATGTTGGACTACTAATTTATGATGAAGTCCCTCTAAAAAACGTGACAGGAAAAAGGTGCAGAGCGTATGAGTTTGTAGGGCGCATTATCTCGTTGAAACAACTTAATAAAACCAAGTTGAACTTAGTGTTTTTCAACATCGTCATATTATATTGTTTAACCAAAAATAGATACATTACCTCTTCGCTATCCATCCTGCAAACAACCGCTGAAAACAGAAAAGTAGTTTTGAAAGTCCGTCCCGTCTTCTCTCATCAAAACAAATGCACGCGACGGGGACAGGGGTTTTCCGGCAGTACGTGCTGGTGCTCATGGGAAATGGAGTGTTCTTTCTGGTAAAGCACTACCGATTTTGTCCAAAGGAGGCGCCAAACTCAACAAAGCTGAAAGTTACGTTGTGCTGCTTTAAACAAAGAGTAGATTTTAAAGTACTTCATATTGTCTTTAAATGTATCAATGGCATGCTCACCGAATACATACCGGACAGATCCCTTAGATCATCAAATAAGAGTCTTCTCATTATACCTAGAATTCCCACTAGATCTGCTCATGGGGCTTTCGGTCACTACGGTCCCACTCTCTGGAATTCCTTGCCGCAGGAACTACGGTCTGCTCCAACAGTGCCCACTTTCAAAAGCAGACTAAAAACGTACCTTTTTGCAGAGGCGTTTGAGTAAACTCTACATGGTTGACTGGGTGATCGCACTTTTGTTAAAATGGAATTATGGTTGTTATTGTTGTTTGTTTGTTTATGTATTTGAGCACATTGCACATCATCATGTTAAATGTGCTTTATAAATAAATTTGCCTTTGCCTTTTGGTTGCTGTTACTTAAGTGTGTTGAATGTTTGAATGAAAAACGCACTCATGCTGCTGTAACACCTTAATTTCCTGCAAAGGACTAATAAAGTATCTAATCTAATCTAATCTAATCTATGGATATCGATTCTCTAGTGGAGCAACCATCAGTCACCTCCTGCATTTGGATGACATCACACCACATCCATCACCACACCAGGATGTTTGTTGTGGTGTCCCTAAAGATTTGCACTTTTTATTCTTTGTCTTTTTCCCTGTTTATGCACTCCATGTAGTCCTATCTGCTCTGTGTAGTCTTGTTTTGGGTTTTTCTGTGCAGCTACAGGGTCTTGTTTCATTTCACTGTGTCCTGTGTATATGGTTGAAATAACAATAAACATCTACTTGACTTAACTTGACTTGATATACAGCAGTAATATTGATATGTCACCAAGACTCTCTGAACCCCAACCCACTCAAATGGTACCAAAAAGGAGAAAATGATAACAAGTGAGGGAGTAAAACTACCATAAGGCAAAATATCTGATGTTAAAAACTGCTTGATATCTCCCCATCTGTGAAAAAAATGAAAACAGCAAATCCTTTAGAATCAGCTGAAAAGGAAGAACAAAGTCCATGGGTTTAACAAAGATGCCCTGCCATACAGTGAGGTACCTGCTTGGCAGGGTACCACCCTCTTCACCACTAGCCTGGCAAGGAAGAGACCAGGCTACTAGATGGAAGACACTGATGTCCTGACAAGAAAACTTGTCACAATGCATGAAAGATTTCACCACAAATCCAACACCCTGAGTCTCTACATGATGGAACACGAGGTAGATGACGGAGAAACCATCATGGAAAGAGAAGATATGCACAGCATGTATTACCAACAGAAGAAGTCCCTCACATTGAAAAGTCCCACAGTATCAGTGACTGGGAAAAGCTGGTTTGAGGGACAGCACTGAGGTATTAATCATAGCACCACAATGTAGCGAACATTGGGTCTGGATCCTTCACAGTACATCTATTTTAATAATTTTTAATCAACATTTTAACGAGATCCAAGTGTTCAGAAATTTGTTTTTTTCAGTACCATCCTGTGACTATCATACGCGGCCATCAGGACACAAACCTGGACCAGAGAACCTAATTTACAGTACAATGCTGCTGGACTCCCTTAAAGCCAGAACTAGCATTGCCACAGCAACCCAGCCATATAAGACTGTAAAGAAACACAGTCATACACCTTTTTCCATATTCCTTTTGTCATAGACACACATTCTGAGGGAAAATAACTAATTTGTTTCAGTTGATCAAAGTTTGACTTAAATTAAGTATGCCAGCACGACGGTTATCAATCAATCATCGACTCAGTCTTTGTCCAGAGAATCATGCAGCAGTTCAAAGACAACAGACAAAATATCAGGTACATTAATATTTATGTTGTCGTGTTAAATATTTCTGATATTGTGTTATTCCCTGTGATGATTGAACTTAACATTTCTTGTTATTTTACCTGGAAAGTAAAGCTTAACTTTTCTCTTCTGGTCCTGTTCAGAGATTCCCTCCCTACTTTCTTTGGAGAACACAGTGGCAGTGTAACTCAGCTGGCAAAGAAAGGCCGCACAGTGGGCTCAGTTGATCTTCGGAGGGTAGTTACACAGGTGAGATAGAAGCTAAATGTGTGGTGTTGTTCTTTTAGACCAGCAGCAGTAAATTACTTACTAATGACTCATGTTATTTACTAACAGTTAATAAATGAGGAATAGTTGCAACTTTAGAATAACGTACCAATAACATACATCAGCTAATAACTAATACTTAAAGAAGACCTATTATAGCATTTAATGTATATTTTAAACAGGCCTTGAATGTCTTAAAAACAAACAAAAGCTTGTTTTTTCCACAGAAATTAGAAATTCAGCCTCTGGGCCATGTCTTTATTTTTACCGCTTCTAACCTCCTTCTCTATGCGGGATTCTGAGGGGAGGGGAGGCTATGATAATGAGGCTCTGTGCTGATTGGCTGTCTGAATGACGTGTAGCAGGGGAGGACACAAAGCCTCGCTCTGGCAGAAGAGCCGGCTCCGTAAACTATTAAACCATGTCCCATGCGATGCGAGCGAGCGTCAGCGACAAAATCAAGTCCATTGCTTTATTACTGCTTATTACTTTATTACTTAGCCCATGCAAAGATTATACTTGTAGACAAATATAAATAACATAAAAAATTAATGTGGTAGCCTGTATGTATTTATGTAAGGGTCTTGCTGTGGGATTTCTATAGGTTTGCCTATATGCATCATGTCAGGAGATGGCGCTGTTGGCAGGGGCCTATGGTCTTATGGCCAGGTTGAAAAGACCCACTTCCTCTGCCTGCCAGCAGTGTTAGAGGATTGCAGCCATCTTGAATGCCACATGTTCTTTTGTACTGTTTGTTCCTGCCAGTTTTTGAGATAAAGAATCAAAATATGATGAATGAGTTTTGGTCCTTTTTCATGTGAAGTTACCACAATTAACGTCACTTACCGCTGACTCATGTGCAGTTGCCGGGTCCTTACTGTGGGAACTGATCCTTTTATGAGCGTAAGTGTCAATGCAAAACCTAATTTTTACTGTCCCTCGTTGTTGAAACAGCCACACTATACACCGCTTCGAAACAATGGCGGAAGCTCTGGCTGGCTGAGTTAGTTGTGGGCGTTGTTCTACGCAGCGGAGGCCGACCGAGGCGTGGTTTGCATTTTGCTTACGTAACGAAAATGCGCAAATCGGAACGGCTCGTAAAAGTCACATGACACTGGACGGCTACCTGGGCGGCTGTACAGACACTGCAGGATTTGGTTGCTTTACTCCTTCTCTGAGTTGGCAGGCTCAGGGGAGACGACTTTATATATGTTAAAGCAAGAACAAATGTGTTTTTCGTAATAGATCCCCTTTAACTAATATATTAACTCACACTTTACAGATCAGTTTTAACATTTTTAATCATCTACTAATACCAGTGAAACTTTGTAGAACAGCAAATTGATTCAAGATACATACATTTGATGTGATATTTAAAATATCACATTTTTGTACCCCAACCTTTTTCTACCCATGGGCTTTTCTGTGTACTGTATTTTACAACAACAACAAAAAATCACCACAGATGAAATGTTGAACATTGTGTTTAATGTATAGAAACACATACTGAGCCATCACATGGCACAACAGCAGTATACATTAGTATTCAACAGTATACAAACCCATGGGGTTTAGACACTTTTTGTACTAAACACTGGATAAACAGAATTTTAGAGGGGCATTTAATGTCCATATATCACAGCAATGTCATGGATTATCCATTCTAACAGCCTTTTGTGATGATTGCAGGCAAGCCACTCATGCCATTCAATAGCTCTGAGATGGTCTACCAGTAACTCCTCTGTACGATTTCCGAGTCTCCATATATTTTCCTTAACCGTTCTCCACCCCCTCTATCGCTGAGTACATATCGCTGAGTGGTATGTGCCCCTGTTTGGGCATTGACATATGATACACTGTGATTGACAGTGAAATGGGTGTAAACTAGCTAAGGTAAAGCATTGTGATAAGCATCACTCATCGCTTATTATTTTAGATCCCACATTAACATGGTGAGCTATAAATGGCACTAGATCTCCCCATCTTCTTTTCTCGACTAAGTGAAGAACAGGCCTGCATCTCTTCTTCCTCTATGGTTCACACCTAGCATCCCAAACATCCACTTCTTCCTTTTCCAGAACCCCGCTATTCGTCCATGTCCGTACTGTTGAAAACATAAAATATATTATTCTTCTTTAAAAAAAAATGAATGTTCCACCATTCAATGGAAATTTGCACTACTATGTTCATAATTATGCTTGCTGCTTGCTTTTCTTTTTGTGTGAAGTGGCTCCCTTCAACAGTGACAAACTGCTGCCACCCCCCAATGCACTGGCCTCTTGCTTGCTGATATCTGTCCATCGCAGAAGTGCACACATCTCACAGCTTTTGAGTCATCTTGGACAGGGTTGCTGAACTTCCAGAAATGTCATCACTGATCATGTCCACTTGACATAGACATAGGCCTTGTGCAAATCTGATAGAATACGGAAAATGACGATTATACCCCAGTTATTTTGATCTTTTTGGTTTGATACAGAAAGTTTGCATCTACTGCACCCCAGGATATGAAAATGATTCACTACTGTGTAGACAATAACAGCAATAATGATGGAAAATGTGTTTTGTAATATTTTCTACAGAGCACTGTCAATATATTTGGGACTATTAATACCAAAGGATATTTGTAAAATCCTATTTCTAATATTAATTGCCAGACGCTATAGATTGAGAAAGCCATTTGGCATTGAGCTTCAAGAGGCACGGTCAGACACTCATGTTGCTCCACTAGGCCAAATACTGACCAACACAGCATCCCTTAAAGGAGACCTATTATGGCATTTAATGTATATTTTAAACAGCCCTTGAATGTCTTAAAAACAATCTAAAGCTTGTTTTTTCTACATAAATCAGAAATCCAGCCTGTGGGCCCTGTCACTAGTTTTACTGCTTCTAACCCCTTTTTCTGTGCTCCATTCTAAGGGAATGGGGGGGGTATGATAATGAGGCTCTGTGCTGATTGGCTCCCTGAATGACGTGTAGCAGGGGAGGAGAATAAACCTCGCTCCGCCAGAGCAGCCCGAGCCTGTAAATAAATACAACACTGAATTTTCACAAATGGCAACTTTATTGTTAAAAAAATAAAATACGAGTTGTATATAAATAACATTTATGCACTATTTCAGCCGGATCTGCCCGGCGGATGCTGAACGCTGGCCCCGGAGCCACGCCGGGCGCCCGGCGTGGCTCCGGGGCGCATCGCCCGTTACCGGTGATCAAACCGACAGATTTCGATGAAAATCTCGGAGGGTGAAGCTGGTCCAGCCTGGGACGTACCCCAGAAATCCCTGCTCCCAAAGCGGCTGGGAACCTGGACAATTTAGTCGGACGGACCACGCTTTGGAAACCAGGAAGTAAGCTGGAGCAGCGCGCATCACCGCGGCTTTAACCGGGGAATCTGACCGGTTCCGACCGGCCGGGACCACAGGAACCGGCCTGGACTGGTAGCAGGGACTCCCGGGGACCGACCAGCGGAATTTCAGCCGGATCTGCCCGGCGGATGCTGCGCGACGGGCGCCGCAACTACACGGCGGGCGCACAGATCGGCTCCGGAGCGCATCCGCGGCGCATCGCCCGTTACCGGGGATCAAACCGACAGATTTGGCTGAAAATCTTTGAGGGTGAAGCTGGTCCGACCTGGGACGGACCCCCGAGGACCCAGCTCCCAAACCACCCGGGAACCTGGATGATTTAACCCGGATCCGCGGCGCCGAGAGCTGGTTGTGGGCGTGGTTTCAGCAGCGGAGGCTGAACCTATGGAAATGAGCGCCTATGGTGACGTCACCATAGGCGCAGATTCAGAATGGCTCAAAAAAAGGTCACGTGACACTGGGGGACTCTGTAAGGCGGTGGTCAGAGACCCTGCAGAATTTCATGGTATTTTGTCTCCCCTGTGCTGGCAGGGTGAGGGGAGACCACTTTATATATGTTAAAACAAGAAAAAACGTGTTTTTCATAATAGGTCCCCTTTAAGTAGCAGCAATTATACATATTTCCATAATTAAACTGTTAAGAATTCAAGCTGTAAATTACACCTTTTAGCAAAATCAATCACAAAAGTGAAATAACTTCAAGCACCTCATATCATCTTGAGTCTAAAGATTCTCCATAACATAATAATCACAAGCTTTATTTACATATTCTCCAGTTATTGTTTATCATGACAGCATAGTTATACAGGTATTTCTATTGAAATAAACACTTTTTCATTGTAGACAGACTAAAATCATATATGCCATAACGTACCTGTTCACAAATGGCATCCAGTTCAAGAGGGAGACATTTGATTTGCTGAATATGGATTTGTGACTAATTGACCTCTTCAGTTTCCCCCCTCTGTGGTTATGGTGTTTGCAACTCCTGAAGATAGATACAAATAAAGATACTGTAAGAATGACTCAGCCCAGGCTAGTGGCTAGAGCAGTGATTCTCAAACATTTTCATATCAAGGAACCCCAAATGAATGTGTATTTGGCCGTGGATGCCATCTGAAAATATTTTGTGCCAGGACCCACTTAAAATGTGTGTTAATATGTTTCAAAAACGTTGAAATTTTATCAAAATCTTCTCTGAAAAATGCCAATCTATAAACTGTCTGATCTTGTAGATTAGTATTAACTCATGTAGTGTATTTCTTGAAATTAATGTTTACATGAATTAAGATATATTGGGCACTCTTTATAATGTAATAGATTAATTTTCACTTGAATTCTGGACCAAAACACCCATGTATATTGTAATTTCCATCCATCCATCCATCCATTTTCTTTACCCGTTTTATCCTTTGCAGGGTCTCTGGGGTTTGCTGGAGCATATCCCCGCTCATTACAGGCGAGAGTCAGGGGTGTTGTCATTTCATGCAATAAAAATAAACTTACCATGCATACTTGTCCACACAAACTGATTCCTTGAATTTCATCTTGTGTGTGCATTTTTGGCATCTCATCCATCTTCTTAGAAGCCTTTTCTTCTGCATCCATTTGATTATTCCCTCTGTCTTCTTTAAGATTTAGTTCTGCCTTCAATAAACTTTCTTAGCTCAGTATATTGGTTACGTCATTACAATGTGACTTGTTTCGGGCCAACTTATTTTCTTATCCTTTGTTTTCCAAACATATCACACACGCTTCCTATGTCTCTGTGACTTGCTCCCGCCAGATTACATATTTGAATTGTATTATAGGTCGGGTGTGACAAGGGTAAAACATGCCAATCATAATAGGAGGCTGGAGGAGGAGCCATTCAGCCTCCCCCATCATACTGACTGGTTGTCAATCACCTCGCATCACCACCTTATATTGATGAGTGACAACCGCTGACAACCTAGACAGACACACCCATGCTTCACTCACTACCAAGTCTATTATTGGATGGGCAACTCGCATTAGCATTGGTTTCACAGAATGAATACACAGGCTTGGTAAAATGTCCAATACCAGTTTTCCCAGCAGAGATAGGCAAAATACAGAGATAAATCCAGGTACTGTCGGGAGAAAGAGAAAGAAGTCAACAGCAGGTACTTCCAATAAAAAGAAAACTACACCTGTGGACCATGCTGTGCACATGGACAATGACGACGGTAAGCAAGACTGCTTGTAAGATGTCTATCAGGATAACACGGATTGATATATCTGAACTACATAATTAAACGAGTGTACCACCTTCACACCTAGGGATGGGAATTGAGGGAATTCTTGTTGAGAACCGGTTCCCAGTGTTTCAATTCCTTGGAGTCGTTTGCTTTTTTTGCAAACGATTCCCTTATCAATTCCAGTGGGCGCAAATGACGTCACCACGCATTCGCCACCACGCATTCGCACCCAGCAGGAAAACATGGGGACAAAGCGGCATAAACGCTCGAAAGTTTGGTTACATTTTACCAAAAAGGATGACAACAGGGCGACTTGCAATACTTGCAATGTGGACATTTCAACAAAGGGAGGAAACTGTTAGGGCTCGACCGGCTGGGCTTTCCTCCGCAACCCCGTCACTGGGAGCGCGGAGTCGGCCGGCGTGTGGCAGGAAGAGCCGCGCGCTCGGCCACGCGAACGAGCTGAGCGCGCTCCTGACACAGGTGCAGCGCATCAGCTCATCTATGGGAGAAGTTAAAGAGCAGTCACCGCTAGTTTCTCCTTTCATCAAGGCAGTGAAGAGTATGAGCCAGGCCAGAATAGATGAATGTCACCAAGCAGTGACTAAGTTTGTGGTGTTGACTGGATGTTACTGGACATTCTTGTGTAATTGCCACAGAATAATTTGTTGTATTTAGTTAATTTTTACGGAAGAATATTTATTTTATTATTAATACATATTTTATATCACACATAATTTTGTGGGGACCCCCTGGCAAACCATCGAGGAGCCCAAGGCTCCTCGCTTGTATTTTTGTGAGGTCTTAAGACCTCACTTGTATTTTTTTGTTCAAAGATATAAAACAAAGTTGATGCTAATCGACCTGTTTGTTCTCCTTTTTTCCGAATGACAATCGATAAGAGAATCGATAAAGAAACGAATCGTCAAACAGAATCGAATATGGAATCGGAAAAATCTTATCAATTCCCATCCCTATTCACACATGACCATGTAAGAAGACAACTGAAAATTGTCCACTCCAACAAAGCTGCAGACCTCGATGGTGTCAACTTCAGGGTGTTTAAAGCATTGCCCCCTAGTTATGTGGAGTGCTTTGTCATGTCAACATGAGCCTGAGCCTTCAGGGGGTCCTTTTGCTGTGGAAGACGTCCTGCCTCATTAACTGGGCCAAAAACGCTGCACCCAAATGGATCCAAGACCTACAAACCGGTGGCACTGACCTCTCATATCCTGAAAATCCTGGAGATTCTAGTCCTGGCGCAACGCAGGGCTATGTTCAGGTCCCTCACTGATCCACTTCAGTTTGCATATCAACCCCGACTGTGAGTTGAGGACACCAACTGCTTAATTGCAACGACACACATCTGGACAAACTGGCAAGCACTGTGAGAGTAATTTTCTTTGCTTTGCTACTAGGTGAGAGGCTTATAGTGATGCATGGAAAGGCAAGTCTATTTGTATAGCACAATTCAACAACTAGGGTATCAGAGTGCTTTAACCAGACATAAAAAAAAATTCACATGCTGTTACAATAATCAAGCCTTCTAAAAATGAATGCATGGACTATTTTTTCCAGGTCCTGTTCAGATATCAGACCTTTTATGCTTGATATATTCTTATGGCGATAGTAAGCTGACTTTGTTATTGCCTTATTGTTTTTCTCCACATGTAGGTCTGAGTCCATCACTACACCAAGATTTCTGGCCTGGTTGGTAGTTTTTAGGTGTATATATTGAAGCTCTGTGGTGACCTGTAATAATTTTTCTTTGGCTCCAAATACAATGACCTCAGTTTTGTTTTTGTTTAGCTGGAGAAAGTTGTGGCACATGCAATCATTAATTTCCTCAATGTATTTACCATGACCCTGTACTAAGAGCCTCAGTCTCCTGGTAACATTGTAATATATATCTGCATGTCAACTACATACTTATGGTAGTCTATTTTTTTGTTCTTTATAATCTGTGTCAGTAGGAAGATGTAGATGTTAGACAGGGTAGGTCCCAGGATGGAACCTTGGGGAACTTCACATGTGATTCTTGTCTACTCAGATGTAAAGTTACCTATTAACACAAAGTACTTCAAGTTCTCTAAGAAAGTCTATTTTGAACCAGTTTAGTACAGTTCCGAAGAAGACCCGCCCAGTTCTCTAGTCGTTTAAGTAATATATTGTGGTCAACTGTATCAAGTGCAGCTCTGCGATCCAGTAAAACTAAGACATTGTTCCACCATGTGTATCAGACATACAGAAGTAGATGGGGTTGGAGCGAAGCTGCTGTGATGTACTTGATTGTGTGACACAAATGAAGAAGAAAACAACACCAAAGACAACCTGGAGGAGATGGTATATGTGCTGCTTGGTCTGTGGCTTGTGTTCAATATCAAGTTCGTTAGTGCCAAGCCATGTCACCAGTCCACTTACTGTGTTTGTGTGTGTGTGTGGGCGTGTGAGTGTATGCACATGTGTATGAGTGTGAGTGAGGGTGTGTGTACGCGTGGGGGGTGGGGTCGTATGGGATGTTTTAAATTGTATTTTTGATTGTTATTTTATTTGGTATGTAAAGCACCATGTGTTGCATTTATATTGCATGATTTGGTGCTATATAAATAAATAAAGTTTGAAGATTGAAGTTTGAAGTTAAAGAATTAGAGCGAGAGATGGCTTCAAGCAGCGAGGCTTTTTAATTTTTTGTTTTTTTGTGCTGCTGAAAGGTCCATTGGTCGCCATGAGCACCTATGAGACCTATGACCTACTGACAAAGCTTCTGGTAGATCTTTTCGTTGCTTATCTCCCCATCTAGATCACTTTGAATTCTCTCCTCAGCCACCAGGTTTAGGAATGTCTGCACCTCAGAATTGGACCACGTAACAGACTTTGGCGCTGCCATTGCTTGTCAGATAGAATGAACAAGAAGATGCCTTCAGAGTCACTCTTAAACTGATGTCCACATCCTGACTCAGACATCTGACTGGTCAACCGCCTGACCAATCGGTGGCATAGAGTTTGATGATGTCAGATACAGCCCGACTCAGCACGCTTACAACCTTGGCAGAGTAGTTACAGAAAAGTATCTACTATGCACTGTTAGACCCCTAGTGGAAAAGCGGCAAACCGAGTCGAGGCAAGCTGAGTAGGTACTAGTGGAAAGGCGCCTTTAGATGATAAGTCTCTCATTAGGCATGGACCCCAAAACCCAGCAGGGTCTCCTGCTGATGCACAGCATCCCAGGCCCCGCTAAATACAAATATCTCTTATGCTATGCAGGGCCACCTGCATAGCATAAGGAAGAGGAACGCTAGTCTGCCACGGACAAAACCATCACTTACAAAGTGATCCAAGAGGCTATTTTTGTGCCTGGGCAGAGAAACACATTTAACTAGTTTTGTTTTACATTTGTGAGCCGAATGGCTGATTCCATCACAGCTGTGTTTATTAGCTACAGCTGTTGTGTGTATTAGCTACACCTGTTAAAGTGTGTTTGTTTATTGTATAGTATGTCTATTGTTGCATCCCTGTTGCTGGATCCACTTGATGTGTTCTTCCACAACCGAAAACAAAGCTTTTCCTAATTTCCCAGGTGAATGACCAGAGCACTTGTGTGAAGTTGGTTTCACATTGGTGCGTCTCTGTGTGGGATACGTCAGAACGGCTTATTTTTCTGCTGGTGAGAAGTTATTCTAGTGTTTAAGGTTTTACTCTATTCTCCTATTTCTTTCATCCTTTCCTACCACCCCGTTCTCATTGGATGAGACAAAATCTAGACGGCCATTTTGAATCACGCGAGACACAGGCTCAATCCCAATCTGCACCCTAACAGACTCACAGACTTACGTGCGCGCTCCCTCGACTTGCGTAAGGGTTTAGGGCTGTCCCATTCCTAAAGTCGTTAAGTGCGCGAGGGCTCCCGGCAGCGATTTTGAGCCCTTACTGCTCCCTTCCCATAAGTCTGCCTCTCCGCAGACTTTTGGAAAGGGAATTACCCACAGTTCATTGCGTTGTGAAATAAAAGGAGGTTACCAGGGAGAATGTAAACAAAACAGGGGGCGGAGGAAAAGAATTCATGTGCGACTGCGAGACGAAAGAAGTTCACCTGTAAGTATAAATACATAGCCCACTGGTGATTTAAATTCAGAAACTGTTGTCCCGTGATGATTTTTCAACGGCCCTATTATTTCCTTTACAAACAGGGAGCGACCAACAAACGGAGGGAAGAAAACCAAAAAAAGGACAAATGAAGTTTTGGACTTTCTTCAAGACTAAAGACAAGAAAAGAGGCTGAGGGAGCTGGATGAAAAGGAGGAGGAGAGGGAGGAGAGGGATGACCAGTTATCTAAGTTAATTGACATTTTTGGGAAGATGGTGGACAAAATGTAGTTTTCTTCTTCATTTTATTATTCTAAATTTGAGGTTCAATTTGTTTTGTTTTCATTTTAGATTAGACAAATCCTCAGTTGACCTGGTGTTGAATAAACAAGATTTTCTTTAATCTGAGAAAGTGTTTTAATTAAGATTCCCTATGTTAACAGAAATGCATACTAGCAAGATCGTTTTAGATCCAACACAAACAAGTCAGGCAGTAATTTGGTTATTCATTTATTTATGACCACACAATTTAAACAATTTCAGCAAGTTGAACAAAAACGTTGCAGTAAATAGTGATAATATAACTGAAATATTTAGCTCAGGTTACCATCAATTTATACGCTCTCTTACAAAAATGAAATTACTCGGCGATTGAGCCTGGCATACTGGATGCGCTGGTATGGGTAGATTGAAAGAAAGACACTACATTAACAAGGAAATACATATTGTACTGTGCTCATATTTAAATTGTGTTCTTTGTTGAATTTTATGCTCCTTTATATAGGCTACCACTTTGTTTTCAAACATCCGTAGGATGATCATTCCCAAACTTAACCGGTACGTAACATTTTGATCTGACTAGGAATTTTGTAAATTGAAATGTTAAATAAAGTTTATAAAAAAAATAAATAAAAAAAAAACAAACATTTTGATCTGACGTGTTTCCGGTTTCTGCTAAGTGCTGTCCCATTCCTATTTATACCATTTGGAGCCCTCACACCCTCTCACACTTGATCACGTGCCGGTGACATCACTGAAAGTCTGTGAGGGTTCAGGGCTGGAGGGTTTAGGGTGGAGATTGGGATTCAGCTAATGTCTCCACGTGACTTTGTCCGCCATGTTTACAATTCACACAACATGCATGAACACCATCTTGACACACACACACAAACATATATAGACTGAAGTTTCTTCTTCATGTTTAGTTAGTTATTCATGTGTAGTTCATGTATCGGATTGTATTACTATTATTAGTATGGTTTCACCTTTAATCCTTGTGAAAATAAATTATGTCTCATTTGAATGAAATAAGTTGTTTGAGGTCATTTTACATGTATTTGTAACACTAAGCCACTGAAATGTTGAATTAGATACTTACCAAGGGGTCACATATTATATATTTTTGCCAGTGCTCAAAGTGATTTAAAAATTTTAGATTTGCTCTGCTAAAATAGCTTTCGTGACTTTTACTGGAAGGTTTTACTACACCTGGTAATTCAGAGACTCTGGGTCCTTCTCTTGGACTTTTCAGACCTTAAAACTCACAGTAATGCACAGTACTGCTGTTTGGAGTCATCATAGAAGCAGATGCTCTATTTTCCCAGTAGGAACACTCTACAAGGTCATTGCACTGATTAATGTTTGCTTTTACAGTCTTCTCTGTGTACAGGTTCAACAAAAATTTTCATTTTTAAAGTGTTGTGTTGATGAGTGGCTCTAGGAACAAAAGGCTCCTCGTTCGTGGACATCCTGGTCTTTCCTTGCCATTAAAGTGGTGGTGTACACTATCCTAATTTGCTTGTAGAAATTGGTGCTCCTTACTTAAAAAAAAGATAGAGCAAAATCATGCCCACAGCTTAGCTGGTAACCACAACTGTAAATGAAAGCTGCAAGCAGCGATGAACGGGCCCTTGCGCGTGCAATTTTCACCAATAAAGGTCAGGGACTAAAAACCGAGTTTGATGACACCACCCATGACTCTTTATGTCAAACCATTGAAAAGTTATGGCAGAAAGTAGGAACTATCAGATATCGACCAATCAGACGAAGGGTCGGTGCTAATTTGCACCAATTATGGCCAAGAGGTCAAGGACTCAAAACCATGTCCAATGACACCACCCACGAGTCTTTATGTCAAACCGTTCAAAAGTTATCCCAGAAAATAAGATCTATCAAATATCGATCAATCAGAAGAAGAGGCGGGGGTAATTCAGACCAATGAAGATCAAGTACTCAATACCGAGTCCGATGACACCACCCACATGTCTTTATCACAACCTGTTCAAAAGTTATGGCAGAGAATAGGGACTATCAAATATCGACCAATCAGAAGAAGGGGCAGGGCTAATTTGCATCAATTATGGTCAAGGACTCAAAACCGAGTCCGATGACACCACCCACGAGTCTTCGAACTATCAAATATGGACCAATCAGATGAAGGGGGGGCACGCTTTTTGGCGTCTAGCGTCGCCAGGGTAACGCTTTTGACTGAGAAAAGTAATGTGCATCGTCGGAGAATGGAGATGCACATTTTGATGTATAACACACCTGGGTACACGTTACGGTTCGGGCGAAGAAACCGCCAAAGAAATGGCATAAATTGCGCCAAAATTACACGATTAATTGAAAATGGCCGACTTCCTGTTTGGTTTCGGCCAAGGCGCCAAGAGACTTTTCTTTAAGATGCGACATGATACATGAGTGTACCAATTTTCGTGCATGTACATCAAACCGTATTGTGGGGCTTGAGGCACAAAGTTTTCTAGGGGACGCTCTTCAGCCATTAGGCCACGCCCGTTTAGGGGGGCAAAAAGGCCCTCATTTCGTCAGAAAAATGGTGCGAGGACAATAACCTGAGGCTCAACACCTCAAAAACTAAAGAACTGATTGTTGACTTCAGGAAGAATGCTGTCACTCATCCACCCATCCACATCAACGGTGTGGCAGTGGAACGTGTGACCAGCTTCAAATTCCTGGGGATCCACATTTCACAGGACCTCTCCTAGACAACAAACTGCTCCAACCTGGTCAGGAAGGCTCACCAGCGCCTCTTCTTCTTGAGGACTCTGAGGAAACACCACCTCTCTTCAGACGTGCTGGTGAACTTCTACCGCTGCACCATCGAGAGCATCCTTACCAACTGTATCCCAGTATGGTACGAGATCTGCTCTAGCGCTGACCGGAAGGCCTTGCAGAGGGTGGTGAAGACCGCCCAGCGCACCGCCGGAGCTTCACTTCCTGCCATGAACAATATCCACAGGAAGCGTTGTCTCAGGAGAGCAACAAACATCATCAGGGACTCCTACCACCCAGCACACAGACTGTTTGCCCTCTTGCCCTCTGGAAGACGCTACAGGAGTCTCCGCACATGAACCACCAGGTTCAGGAACAGCTTCTCTCCAACAGCTGACTCCCTGCTGAACCGCCCAGCGCATCCCCGGAGCTTCACTTCCTGCCATGAACACTATCCACAGGAAGCGTTGTCTCAGGAGAGCAACAGACATCATCAGGGACTCCTACCACCCAGCACGCAGACTGTTTGCCCTCTTGCCCTCTGGAAGACGCTACAGGAGTCTCCGTACACAAACCACCAGGTTCAGGAACAGCTTCTCTCCAACAGCTGACTCCCTGTTGAACTCTGCCCCCCCAGGCCCCCACCCCCTTTCACTCACACACACCAACCCCCCATCCCTCCACCCCCCCAGGAAGTGAATGGGGCTAGTACCCACTGAATCTTTGCCCCATTCTGCACAACTGTTTATAATATATTTGGTGTGGACTTTTTACCTTTTAACTACCTCCTCGCACTACTGTAGATACCTCCACACTCATGTAAATATTGTATTATCTTCAATCACCCATATATATACTGCAACTCAAATCTGTGTAAATTGTACAGTCACATCTCATCTGTTCATCCATGTCTGACCTGCACCTTATAACAACAGTTATTTATTAATCTGCAGTATGTACATATATATATATATATATATATATATATATCTATATATATATATATATATATATATATATATATATATATATATATATATATATATATATATATGTATATATGTGTGTGTGTGTGTGTGTGTGTGTGTGTGTGTGTGTGTGTGTGTGTGTGTGTGTGTGTGTGTGTGTTTATTTCACTGCATAAGCATTTCTGGTTAGATGCTAACTGCATTCCATTGCCCTGTACTTTTTGACCTGTGCAATGACAATAAAGTTGAATCTAATCTAATCTAAAAAGAATTCCAGCATGAGAACAGGACTAACCCATGCTATTCCACTGCATTGCCATCAGCCAAATAGCAGAGTTGCCCATATTGAAAAAATATCATGTTTTCTTCGCAACATGGCAGATGTAAGTTAATAGACACAGACCCCTTCATATACAAACACTGGGTAATGTCATAATAAGTAAACAACTGTAAGTACCAATAATCCATGCAAAGATCAATGACCAAATCTTCTTTGTAAAAACGGTACCTGTGTACTTTGCTTCAAATTTAGGGTTTGCTAAATCCATCCATCCATCATCTATACACGCTTTATCCTTTGCAGGGTCACGGGGGACTGCTGGAACCCACGCAAGCACGGGGAGATTGGGTACATACATACATACATACAGTATACATACATATATATATATTTATATCTGATATAGGCCACTTCCAAAGAACATGTTTCTTGCACGGACAACTGCTCCTACTACTCTGGCCCCATCCCAAAGCTCTGCTGAACTAGACAAAAGAACGAGTTGCATCACGTCTCAGATTCTTCATCACCAGTTCAACAAATAGATAACACTGAAAAAACAATAAAGCCAAAATCAAGCAGTATTTTTGTAATCACGCATTTTTTTGTATTTTGGTCAATGACCAAAGTGGCAATTAGACAATTCAACGAGACTACATGTCTGACTAAAACATTTTTCACAGTATATTCTCATTGCGGCCTATGGTCGGCTTCGTTATCAAGAGAAGAAAAAAAGAAATGTTTTTCACGATGAGAGTGAATTTGAAGCACCAGTGGAGGGACATTAAATGTTTCAATATGAGCAGTCAGTCTTTGTGCATGGTGTCTGATGTGCTGCATAAATCTGCATCAACAAAAGCTGTTTTAGAGTGAATTTAAAAATATTGTTCACATCTTCATCATTCAATACTGTCGGTGTTTCAATATTACCTGCTGACGTTTGTGAATCCAGCTTGTAACTGTGTTTGGAGATAGTCGTTAGCACTTTGAAATGCCAGATTGCTTATTGGATATGACAACCTTTAGAAATGCAGACTGACAGCATGAAGAAATTGTTCTTCAGGAAAAAGAAAATACACACTATGGATGAGGGTCCTTTGTGCACCCTGGTCCTTCACAGAAATCCAGGTGTAATAGTGAACTTACTACTATTCTAAATTATTGTCATTAATCTGAAATAGATCAAGAGATTTTCTATTTGATTTTTAATTTGAAAAAATAAATAAAGAGGATCCACACTGGAAAGAAAACCAACATGGAACACATTAGTAACGCCAATCTCAGGACTGGCTGCAGCATCTTACCTTGAACAATAAGATGCACTTTTGTGGATTTTGGTTTCTTATTTGTCAGGATCGAGCAGACGTAGGGCCCCTCATCGTGTACATCAACATTCTGGATTTTGATGCTGTACTCTGTGGCTGCAGTGTTTTCCATCATGACACGAGGATCCAGAGACCACTTCTCATTGCCCGCAAATAGAATCGTGGTGCGATTGAGCCAAGCCACTCGTGAGACTTTACTGTCCACATTACATCTAGAAGAAGAAAGAAAGACAAAACAATATACAGAGATATAACTCTTTGATGCTATGTGTTATCTTAAACATCATGAAATCAAAAAGAAATCGCCCCCAAAGAGATTTTTGATGGGTGCTTTAACATGTAAAAATAATTCCCAGAAGGTGATTGAAATTCTGGAATCTTCACATGAAGTCTGCAAAGTCAGCATAGTTCAAGCTGTAGCTGAGACGTGGGTATCATGCACCTGGTATGCATGCTCTTTTTGCTTTACATGGGAACCAGTATAAAGATCATTAAGTTCCAGACATGAAACTTGTATGCAATATTGCTGGTTTGAAGACCACCATTTTCACACATGCACATCAGGGATAAAGGTTTCATTGTGTTCCAGATGTTCTGGAGAGGGTGGATGCAAACAGCATGAAATATTCTCTATAATTTCAAGGATTTTATGTCAACTTGTGGGATAGTTTGTGCACCAACAAGACAAAATTGTCTGCACCTTAATTTCAGCTGTCAGTTTTGTTTTTAGGGAGCAGCACTTTAATGTTGTTGTATTACTTTTCTTTAACAATGTAATGACATTGAAGACCCTTTGACTTTGACATACTGTATAACTTACAGTATGTTGATTATATGGCTCAGGCTCAGATCACATTTTGAAACTGGCATAAAACGTATTTTGAGATGTGAGAAATGGAGGGGTTGAAGGCAACTAGCATGTGGTGTGGAACACAAAGAAATTACAGCTTAATTTGTCTTCCGTGTCAAAACTATGCGACACCACAGTGTTCTTGACATTTATAACTTGGTGTTTTTTTTCCTTTTGCCCCACTTTGTAATTACGCTGCAAAACACTAGTTGTCAGCGTAGCTTCTTTTATGCAGCACTGACACTTGCAGTGCTGACGTGATGAGACGTGACAAGATGTGATGACAGGGTGTGGCTTCTCTGGCCAGACGTAGCGTCACGTCACGTCACGTCACTTGATGTGAAAGGAAACAATCACAATTGTTGTAATTTATGTTTACCTGACATTAACATTTTTGGGGAGGTAGACATCAGGTTACAGTGTAGCGGTTCCAGGTACACTGCACATATACTGCAGCTACAGTATCAATTCATTGCAAATGTATCTTAAAACATATCAGTTATTGAAGAACACGTATATGAGCAGCATATGTTCTTAAAATTTGCATACAAAACCCCAGTGCTTTTGTGCAAAGAGTTTTGCATGTGGTCACAGAACTTCCTGTTGCTGCTGTTTAATAATGTGATCCTTCCACGCGCTACGTCGGGCCAGAGAAGCCACACCCTGTCGAATGAAAAGAAGCGGCCTGCTCACTCAGGGCCCTCCCGGGGTTCGTAGAGGGATAGCAACATGCCCAGGATACATACAATGTGATTTTCTGGATTTTTTTTTAGATTCCATCACTCACAGTTGAAGAGTACCTATGATAAAAATTACAGACTTCTACATGCTTTTCAAGTGGGAAAACCTGCAAAATCGGCAGTGTACTTGTTCTCCCCACTGTATATACATGTGTATATATATATATATATATACATGTGTATATGTATATATATATATATATATATATATATATATATATATATATATATATATATATATATATATATATATATATATATATATATATATATATATATATATATATATACTGTTATGCTGTTCATATCCTGTGTTTATACATATTGTATACGTATCTTTTTGTATTTTTTATATATTTTTTATTTCTGACTTTTCAGTCTTTTTACCCCTCCCCTATATGTGTGTGCTAAGCTGACAACAAAATAAGTTTCCCCACTGAGGGAGAAAATAAAAGGATATCTTATCTTATCTTATCTTATATATATATATAGCATATATTTGCAAATTACAACTTCTCTAAAAGTGGCCTTAAGCAACGTGGTGACTGATAAGGCCAGAACCTTTTTCAGCTGACTGAACTTTTTCCTCAGATTGCTCTTTAAATTAGCTGGCACTTTGACACGGATTCACCAACTACACTGTCCTGCAATGAAATGTTTTAGGATTTGAATGAAGGGAAGAGCCCTGGACCCTCCTACCCTTTTCTCCTCAAACACCTCTGTAGTGGCTTAATTGAATGTTGGCAAGTCTGTGAGACTGTCGAGTTGCTTAATGCTTCTCTGCACTGAGAGGTCTGAGGTTGGTATCATCAACAATGCTACCCCCAGAGGCTCCCTGAGCTCATAGAGCCTCGGTAACCTCTGCTTGAGTGAAAATGCTGTTTCATTTTGTTACCCTTTTAACTGGTTTCAGTGTGCCTTCATACTTGTTTGGACTGACTAAAGGTTTTCCTTTATTGGATTGCCTCCATCTCTGGAGTTTGTGCTAAAGATTTCTTCATAACAAGGTGGAGAGCAAACAACACAGCTCTTATATACAGTTGGCTGGTGGGCTTCATTGTGATTGTATCAGTGACCATGTCTGTAATGTTCAACTTGGTTATGATATCTGTTGTTGCATTATCCAAGTTGGTTGCTGTTTTCGAACTCCAACATTTAAAGATATCCACATATCTGCAGTGAGAATAGCAGTTGTGGCCTGTGTAGCTTCAGCAATAGCCACATAACACCATACCATGGTCTTCAAGGCCTTTCTACCTGAAATGGTATTGGTAAGGTCAACAATGCTTACAAACCTAAATCTTTCATTCTAAGTCAGGCAGATGGCTGGCCATGCTTCACTATCATGTTCACCAAGGTCTCATCCAAATTTTTTTTCCTGGATGATTCCAGAGGATGATTATCATAATGATTAGAACTGCAGTATGGCTGTAACTATTGACTATGTTTATAGTTGATTAATATATCGATTATTTAACTGATTAACTGACTAATCATATTATGAATTATGCAGTAATTTAAGCTTTTTTTAAACCTATTTTGTATTAAAATGAGCTCTTAGATTGTTTAAAGGAGCTTGAGGCAGGATTGAGGCAGAATTTATGAAAGAAATTTGTATACGTTTTAAGTTTTCTAGTAATAATGTCAGATGAAGCGTTCCAAACCCAAAAGAATGAGCCCTCTAGTGTATCTCTCCGTTGCCTTGAACAGGCTGTGTGCTGCATAATGTGCTGCAATTCGGGCCCAAATTTCCCGCGCTGGGCTGCGGATGTGACGTCACATGACGCTGCATGCGCGTTCTCCCCGTTCTCCCGTTTCACTGTTGGCTGCAGCACCCCCAACGGCCGTCGTGGTTAAGGGTGGCGCTAGAGAGTCTCATTTCTTAAAAGGAGCCTCAAGCTCCTTTAAGGTATGTTCATACTTACAAAAAAAAACAATGAAAAGGATTTCTTCAGTCAAAAATAAATTATTTATTTAATTTGTGTGATGAACAAACTTTGCTGCTCATAACACTATAAAAACAAAGATAAAGTTAAAGTTAAAACCCCTTTATGACCATCCTGTTGTCACCAGCAGGATTTGTCAGTGTACGTCTCATAGCCATACCTCCTAGACTGTTTAATCTAGAAATTTCCAAAACTAGCAGAAGAGAGCATAAAATTAGTTGGTGTGAGAGAAGAGGATGCAGATGATAGGAGATGGAGGTGGATAAGTCACTGAGGCGAACCGTGAAGGGAACAGCCAGAAGCACAAAAAGACCAGTAAGCAGCAAAATGGAGCTTTTTATTAAAGAAGCTTCTGCCAGTAACTCCTGACTCCATATTGCCTGTATTTGGGTCCTATCCTGCAACACGTGGTATTTTCTTTAGTGTATAAAAAGTCACTACAAAGGTTAAAAGGTTAAAGGTTAAAGTTCCTAAATGTCGGTTTCCATTATTTTTATATTAATTGCCCAGCCATAGTACTTTGTATTGTATTATTAATTTATATTAATGTATATCTTGTGCAATGCGAGTCCTGCAGTAGGTGGGCACATTTTGAATGTATCCACTATGACAAAGGCCCACATTATAAGTGCCAGAAATGTGGCTGAACTACTCTGTTTGGTATTTTGTTGTTGTTTGTGTTCGTTAACTTTTATTTATTATTGTTATTGTTATTATGTTATTAAATGTAATTTTATGAACTTAGCAGACTCTTCTTTTGAAACGAGAAATTGAGACAATTTGTTTGTTTGTGTGCCTTTACTTTTATTTCTTATTATTTTATACTTATTATCAATCCAAAAATAGTGATCACTAAATTGGGGGGTGTAAGTATGCTGACATTCATCCTGCAGTGGCAGTGATTAGTATCTTACCTGAATGCATTAAGCGACGGGAGCATTATTTGATAGGATGTTACTGGACTATCAAATTATGCTACCCCTGAAATATTGATTTAAAATGGATAATATGGGATGTTGAGTATTTGATCCTTCAAAATACACTACCCATGACATGAATTGCATTGCACTTTGTGAACATTATATGATAAAGAGAAAAAAAACTATGTTATCGCTTTATTTGATATTCATTCCGTTCTTGGCCTTTATTTAAACAGGCAGGTCATTAAGAACACATTTTTATTTACAATGACGGCCTAAAATTCCTTGATCATTTTTTGTAATTGAATTACTCTAATTATTTGAGGAATCGTTTCAGCCCTATCAGTAATACATTACTAAATTCACTTTCACAATACACAGTAAGTGGCGGTTTTATTCATTTTGATGAAGACACAAAAATATATCATATTATTTTATACACTTTCAATATCAGTGTGGAAATAGATGACCAATGTTACATACTTAAAAACACGATATCAGCAGTAAAGGTAGTAACCAGAGTTTAAAATTCACTGAGGTCCAGATTGGTCTCTTCAATATACTTTATCTAAAAAGAATCAACGAACAATAAATAAGGTTCAGCATCTACTAATACCTTGTCCTGGATGATTTGCGTCCTTGATTAGGGATCAAAAGACATCATGATTTTTGGAGACTAATTGGATTTTGTAGCTAGGCAACAACTGGGTTGATGACATCACATTCCCTTTTTTCACAGGTAAACTCACTGTTAGACAAAATGAATGGAAACTCAGAGCCAATAATTCAGTGTATTGGGTGCTTAGATACACCTTAAGAGTAATATTTATAGAATTACATCACTTCTTATTAACAAGTTAAGCAACAATTGTTGAACCGATAGGCACCAAGGGGCCCAGGCCCAGGCCATGAAACATGAATGTTGGAATGAAAAGCCAAAAAGTAACAGATTTCTTTGAGGCTATGACAGCAAAGGTTAGGATGGAGTTGCGCTGTGTGGATCTTACTAAAGCCCAATCAACAATCTGTTCAGCCACAGTGGTTTTAAGAATTCTGCTTGTAGACATTGTGTGAAACTAAAGAAAAAATGTTCTTCACTCAGTGTTGATAATCAACTTGTAAAGGACTAGGTCCAGATTTGAGTCATGAACATGCATTCTCTGTTTGAAGAAGAAACAGAAGAAGAAAGGTATGTGTTCTTTTCAGAAACATTAAAACTTACTGCAATGCGCATTTAAAACAGCTACTGATCACGTTTCAACCTGATGCCTTGCTCAGTGCAAAAAAGCAGTACAGTCGTTAGATGTTAGTTCAGGAGATAGCAGCTGTCATTTATCTCATGGGTCAGGGAATGGGGTCATATTACAATGATCAAATAAGCAGCATTCTCTACAAGTTGCTAAAACAATGTGCTCAGAATTGTCCTGAAATTCGCCAGTGGTTAGCTGACAGAAACTACATCATAAATGTGATCTTCACCTGCTGCAACATTTTGCCCAGTATGTGGAGTGGACAGGGATACAATGGGGCTACATCTATGTATGCTAATTTGAGTGGACTTGGAGCAAGCTTTAAAGTGAAAAATCCTGCAACCATTTGTGTATATAGTTTGTGCATTACCTTGTGCATTACCTTAATTGTTGCTTGCAAAAGATTGCATAGAAATGTAAAATCATTGGAAATGCACCAAACTTCAAGCATGGAAAGGTGCATTTCCCCTGAAAAAAAAAACAAACAAGTTCAAACAACAACAGAAAAATAAATGGCCCAGACCACTAATAATCTGTGTACACTATGTCCAACAGGATGGACAAACACACTGGTGCTGAGGAGTTTATCATAGACAATTATGCTGTACTCTCTTCCCTAATGGCAGAAATTAAGGAAGAATCACACAGCGATGTTGGCAGGAAAGTTGTGGTAATTTTGACTGTCTTGGAAATATTCAGCACATTCCCTGGCCTAAACCTTGAGCTTATGTGTTTTTCTCCCACTGAACAGCTGTCAAGAACCTTGCAGACTGTAAACATGTCATTACAGGAGCTACAGAAAGCTGTTCCTGTCACTCAAGCCTTTCATCAACGGAGACGTCAAATGATGATTACAAAAACGAGAACGTTTTGGAGAACTCAAGAGACCTAACAGATCCTCTGATGTTACCCAGGCAACAATAATTTCATGCAAAAACTGGATACAGGAGAACTTGGACACTCACTCTGAAGCCCTGTAGGTTATATCAGGAACATGTAATTTGAAATTTTGGATTAATTTGATAGAGTTGGAATGCCTTTTTGAGCAGAGAGACCTATGATCTAGGAGATCTAGAGACCCTGATTGTGTGACACCTACAAATGTAGGATCACAATTGTGGTTTAATTTTAGTTTTTAGTGACGAAGAAGGTCCCATCTCCATAAAAAGTGCACTTATTTTAAGGTTTTGATCATTAAGTGTAATAGAGGTATTTTACCAGTAGGGGTAGTTGCTCCTAAAGTGAGCATTGTGTGTGGTTGTTTGCTGAGAAGCGCTACACCAGGGGTCACCAACTCCGGTCCTCAGGGCCCCTATCCAGCATGTTTTAGGTGTCTCCCTGCATGAACACACCTGATTCTAATCAATGGTCGTCATTAACTTGTCATCAAGGTCTGGACAGTTCTGTTGTTGACACAGCTCCTTGTATCATGGTGTGCTGAAGCAGGGAAAGATCTAAAACAGGGGTTCTCAACCTTTCTGACCTTGGGGCCCAATATTTTCAGTACAGAGTGGTGTATGTGTATATATATTCAAGTAGCCTCATAGTTGTATCAACATCTGCATCTGACTGTTATATTAAAAAAAGTACATATTTGCCACTTAACATGTGTAACTTGAATTACACATATTTTTTTCTCTTAAAAATAAAATACATTTTATTTTATTTTTCAAATGCTATCTAATTTTATTTTTCTACCAGCAGTTTGAATTTCCCCTTTTCTTTGTTAATTGTCTCAACACATTTTTTATAATAAATGAATATAAACATTGGTGAGCCTGGAACTATATTTAGTTTTAATTATGTTCATTGTGGAGAAAGCTGCTTCACAGCTGTATGCGGACCCAAATATGGGCAGGATGTTTTAAGATGGTCAGTTTATTTTCTGTGACTTCAGTTCAGACTAGAGTGAATATGTTTGATGAAAAACTTTGTGTTTTGTTTCAGTGCCGTTTCACTTTGGCACTTTGAACACCCCGGTCTCTGAACGTATGAGACACTGGTTTTGTCCCAGTGTGAAGACTGAACCAGGATGAATCGGTCCATTCCGGGTGGAACTTTCCTTTCCACCTGTTACGCTTCTCATGTCTGTATATAGAGCCAAGCTAAATACCGTATTTTGACGACCATACGGGCGCCGTGTGGAAAGACGCACCCTCAGTTTTGTGTCATTTCTGTATTTAAAAACACACACACAGCACGCCGTGTGGAAAGGCGCCGTCTACACACACGGAGCGCCGCCTTACAACAACACACACACAAGCATACAAGTGTGCATATTTAAAAATAGAGCGGGAACAAAACTTAGTTTGATTGTACTTTATTTAAGATATTACATTAATCAGTTGTCAGAGGACTCAGCGCGCCAGGTTTCATCCGAGCCTGATCAGCTGAGACGCGCAGGAGCCCGCAGCTCTCTGGCTGCGGAGCAGCCGAGTCTTTCCGATGCTTTTGAGAAAGCCCGACCAACAGTCCAGCCCAGCAGACACGACAGCCCACGCATCTACATG
Organism: Cololabis saira; assembly: GCF_033807715.1. Taxonomy (NCBI): domain Eukaryota; kingdom Metazoa; phylum Chordata; class Actinopteri; order Beloniformes; family Belonidae; genus Cololabis; species Cololabis saira. The sequence continues at coordinate 25,235,481 of NC_084600.1, read as the reverse complement.
TACAATCCTTCAGCAGTAAACGACGGAGCCCGCAAGCCCGAGCGGCACCGACCTCCCCAGCCGCGGGGACGCGTCAGGATAAATGATCACGCCGCGCTCGCTCGCTCTGGGCGCAGACCCAAGTAATCGATCCCTGATCCTGGCGGATCTAAACCTACTCTCTGCAAAATGAAGGATTTACTCTGTAAATACACACCATTTCTCTTACTATTACACGTACAGCTAACTGAGTGTCTTCTCCTCATTTGGTCGGGAGTTGCAATGCAGTCCCGCGGCCCCCGCGGCCCACATGTACAAAACTGAATTTTTTTTGCAGCCCAAGTGTGGGCCGCGGACCTATGGTTAAGAATCACTGATCTAAAACATGCTGGATAGGGGCCCTCGAGGACCGGAGTTGGTGACCCCTGCTTTACACCATTCAACCAATAAAGAGAAACAGGACGACAATAGGTTGAACCAATAAATCTGAGTATTGGAAATATAGGGCCGCTTGCCAACTATTTTTTAGTGTCAGGGTCAGGGTTAGGGTTAGCGTAATCTTTTACATGCCTCTAGAGTTATGTTCTTTACATTTCCACCCTTTCCTACAACCGAGCGATAGTAGGGGCTTGACAATTTATATTGGCACCCCTTAAAAATAATAGTATGTGCATGCCCAACCTATTCAAAATTTGTTTAGCTGTTAATGAAGGACAGTAGTCCCTCATCCTTTAGTTTTGCTCCTCTCTGTTAAGTCTTTCTGTCTGATAAATTCTGAAATATGAATAGACAGATTTTGGCATCTGGAAAACATTCCAGCAGCCATGCCTAAGTGAAACATATTATACGTCATATTCTCACTATTGTCTTTGGTGCTCCAAATTTGTCCTTTTTCATAGTTCAGTGATCTCACATTCTCAATGTGAGATCAATCAAGAGGAATAATCATCTTAAAAATAATTATCTTATTTTGTGCTCTCCATTTTGCTCCTGCTTTGTGTTATACAATCTCTGGGCTTCAATATGTCTTTGTAAAGCTCAGTCAGCTACTCCCACATATGAAAAACCTTTTCTGTTGTCATGGCTACTCATAAAATAGCTGTTAAAAATGTAAGAATTACTAGAAGAAATACTTCAAGCAGCACATCATCTTAAACAATGTGCTAACAGGTTTTAGAAATCAGCATTTAAAAAAGAAAAAAAAAGGCTCATAGAGCATTTCTAGAAGACACAACCCATTCAATAGTATAATAGCAGGCAAAAATATGGGTATGTGTGTGTCAGTTAGAGAGATGTCACCCAGCAGTCACCTCAACTAACATGTTCCGAACTTCATGAATTTCTCATTGATGATGGGAGAGGATAAAGTCTTCTCTAGCACCTCACAAAAAGTCCCAACAGGGTTGAGGTCTGGACTCAGAGGGGGCAATCCAGGTGTGAAAAAGATGTCTCATGCTCCTTGAATCACTCTTTCACATCTTGAGTCTGATGAATCCTGATATTGCCATCTTGGAATCTGTGCAAACCATCAAAGGAAAAAAAAATGTCATCCTTCCACACGCTACGTCCGGCCCCACCCTGCCCGGTGAAAAGAAGCGGCCTGCTCACTCCTCAGGTCAAGGAGGAGACTTGAGCTCAGTGTGGGCTCTCCCGGGGTTGGTAGAGGGAGCAATGCCCAGGGGCCTCATTTATAAAGCTTCTGTGTGCACAAAACAGGGCTTGAAAGATGTGCACGCCACCTTCTACGCAAAGGTTGGGATTTAAAAAGAAAAACTTAACGGGAAAATGTGCGTATCTCTACGCAAACTTTTATCCTAGCGCACAAACATTTTGAAGATATGGGGAAATGAAGCCAGATTCATGTCATATTTTTAATCTCATCACATATCAGACTTATATAATATAATAGCGCTGATCATGTCCCTCTGTGTTTGAAGCACAGCGTCAGTCAGGACACGGCCACTTCCAGGTGCGCCATGCGCTTGGGACGCTTTGGTGCTGTGCGCACTGGTGCTGGGGACAGCCAGCCCTGCAGCCACAGTGCCAAGACGCGCCGTGCCGGGAACCTCCTCGTCACCCACCGCTTCCAACTGTAGAGTGACTGAGGACATAACAAATAAGTGCTGGGCCACTCTCCTCTTGGCCTCCACCTTCAAATCACAACACTTCTTTTTTTTCTGCAACAGCTCTGTCCGTGGCACTCACGGCGTTTAGCGCAGCAATGACGTGCTGCCACTCACTCGCTTTCTTTTTGTTAGTGATGCCACTACTGTGACCACCAAATAATGTTGTTTTCCTGGCCTCCACCTCATCTACAAGCATCTCGATCTCAGTCTCCGTGAAATTTAGTGGCACGGTGGCCTGGCTCGACACATGTCTCATTCATTCCGACGCACAGCAGAAACAGACTGCAGGCAGGTGCTGTGCATGATCAGCAGGCTCATTCCTATGCAAAAACAGTCATGAAGTACTTTGCATTGACCATTCATGGTATAAAGTGGGCATGTAGAGGGCGGGATATGAGGCGAATTCACGTGTGCAACCTTCCAGGTGGGACTGTGATTTATAAAGAGAACATTGCGTGCAGGTGTGCGTGCACACGGTTTTATAAATCAGGATTTTTTTTGTGCGCACGCCATTTTCGGCTTTTGAGCGCACGTACACTTTTAGTATGAATCCTACGCACTCTTTTATAAATGAGGCCCCAGGACTGTCACTTAGGTAGGAGCACTGGGTGATAAAAATGGGGAAAAAAATCGGGATAAAAAATATATAAAAAGAAACAAAGACAAGAACTTTGCATCATTGCATGACTATATTGGAAATACCAAAATATAACCACTAAGATGCCAGGAAGAGAACTGTGGACATGTATAAATCTGGTTCATCCTTAGGTACAAGTCCCATGCTCATCTTTTCAATCAATGAAACACGAGTGTAAACATCATGGAAGCACATATCACCCAAGAAAGAGATGGCTTTTATACCCCTGGGATGAATGTGCTTTGGTGCTGAATGTCCAATGAACTTCATAATAACAAGGCAAGACCTTATTACAATGATGACTGAAACTACCAAAAGTAACATTATCCATAAGGCACATCCACCGTCACATTATCTGCAGTGGGGAAAAAAAAGATCTTGATTGATCTGTATCAATATGAGCTTAAAGGCCAGGTACTAAGAGAAAGTCAGTATTGCAAGATTACCCCAAAACATAGTCTAGATTGTAGTTTTAATTCCAAATGTGGGGATAAATATCTTCTATATTCTATATTTCTGGAGCATCCTGTTATCTCATGAAACAGAAATTGAACTATTTGGTCACAATAGTCATTGTTGCTTTTATAGTAATATTACATTTGTAGGTCTCAGAAAAGTTTCCCAACTTTGAAATATGAGAAAGATGGAGTAACAAGGAAAGGCAATAATCTGACTATATTTTACATAAGCCAAAACTTTAAAAGTTGGGTGTGAATGGATATTACAAAGGGAAATCACCTGAAGAGAACCTCCAAATGTGTTGTAAAGGCAAGGAAAGTGTATTTCTATACCACATTCCATATATAAGAAAACTAAAAGGGCAAAGTTTAAAAGAATTAAACAAATGAGATCCAAGAAATAAAGGTTGTAGTACATTGTGTAGTGCATTTACTGCTGAAATGCAGCAGTAAATAAAAAGGTTTTCAACCTTGACATAAAGCTGAAATGAGAGTTTCAGCAGCCCTGATGCATTTTAAGAGTTTGGTGAGGAGCAAAAAAGCTGAACTCTGCCTCACCGTGTTTGGCTCCAACTCTGTGTACAGAAACTAGGCGTGACCCTGACGACCTGGGGGTTCTGTTTGGTTCATAATGGACCAGGAGATCAGAGATGTATATTGGCCCTCGACCATTCTGAGATTTATAAACCAACAGCGGGATTTTAAAATCTATTCCATGACAGACAGAAAGCCAGTGTAAAGATCTATGAACTGGAGTTATGCAGCTGTTTGATGGATGTTTTAGGGAGACCCATGAGAGCAGCGTTACAGTAGTCTAGTCTACTGACGAGAAAAGTATGGACAAGTTTTCTAAATGCTACTGATAAATCAGTTCTTTAATCCTCAATATGGGGAAAGAAATTAGGGATAAAAATATATTTAAAAAAAAAACTCAATATGTTATTTGGGTGATAATAGGCTGACTTCACTACAGGTAAAGTGGCTTAAGGACAACAAAGTGAAGGTTTTGAAGGGATCATCATAAAACCCTAACGTCACTCCTAGAATTTGCACGAAGTGAACTCAGAACCATCAGGCATAGGACTAAATTCTAGGTTCACCAATTATGTCTGGAAGAATGAACAAAATGTTCATTTCACCAGTTCTGTTAGAGTGTGTGTACTTTTACACTGCAAGGCATGTTTAGATATTCACACAGTACTCTATTAGTCTAGAGAGTACAAACTATCAAAATATTGCATAATAGGCCATGTGGGGATCAGTCATTTCCAATGGTCACTTCACCACTATAGACTGCAAAGCATAAAATTAAACCACCAAATTTCCAACTGGCATGCACTGGATGGCTATCCAAACACCACTTTCTAGTATGTCCTTTGGTAGATGGTTTAGTGGCACATCAGTTAGTTCAGTTAGCATCAAAGTCATCCCACATCTATTCAAGGCATTGTGCTGAACAAAACTGCTATTTATATATTTACCTTGAAGCTGAAAACTTGAATGATGAGCATCTTGAACAATTGTTATTCCTTTATGTCCAAAGGAGTGAACACATGTGTATGTTGCGCAAAAATAAAAGTTTGAAAAGCAAATAAAACTCCATCTCTCTCACTGTCAAAAAAGGGGGGGGGGGATAAACAAATAAATAATAAAATAAAATAAATGAATAATGAAAAATTGGAAAGCTTCTCCTCAGTGGGCAGACCCCCCCACCCCCTCAGGGTCTGGGAGTTGCCCAGAGTAGGAGAAGCACAGGAGGTCGATCCACAACGGGCCGTCAGCCTCCTCCGGGTCGGGTTGCGGTCCAAGATGCGATCCCTCCTGACTCTAAATGACATCTAACAGAACTAACAAAATTAATCAGGAGGGGTAGCGGGGGGAAGGGGAATAGGGGAAAAGAAAAAAAAAAATATATATATATATACTTAAAGAAAAAAAAGGGATGGGGGTTTCCTTTTTTTACTGTCGTCCTACTTGCCTCCTGCTGGGGCTCCCGGTCGGGCAACTGGAGTCTGGTGGGGGCCTCCTGCTCGCTTCCCTGATGCCCCGGTCTGACCTCACCCCCCATTGCAAAACATAAATTACCAATTCTAACTCTAATAATTATTTCTGGCATTATCATGATATATTGATTCATATCATTATATTAAGTTATGAAATCTCATGGGATATTAAACTATAGTATTATATTGTTATATATAATAGTATGGTGATATAATTTGGTTATACGTTATAATATTTTATAAAATGTATGTTATATTAGGATATGAATATATTTATTATGCTATATTTATATGATATCATGCTACACCACTCTATATGATAATTATTTATTTGTTTACTCTCGAATTCATATTCTCAATTTATGTATCTATTTTCATCATCTTATTTACACTCACACACACACACACACACACACACACACACACACACACACACACACACACACACACACACACACACACACACACACACACACACACACACACACACACACATACTGATGTTGTCTTTTGTCGTTGTTTGCACTGTATGTTAATAAAAAAAAGAAAAAAAAGAAAAGCAAATAAAAGAACATTTTTACAATTTTGCAGGTCTTTACAAGTAAAAACCTGCATTTAAAAAAAATTGATGATTATTGATATTTACTGCAGAAAGGGTTAAACTCAGCAATTTACTATGCAGCATGTTGAACGATGTTCAGAAAAGCACCCAAAAGGCTTTCCATTTACCCCAAATTTCAACCATAACTACCAATGTGCAATGAGCATTGTGAAAAAAATAAACTGTCTGTAGAATGTGTCTTATAACTAAATTCAGTAATTTTTTTTAAAGCATCTATTAAAATAAAAAATCATCTTTAGACAACATGGCGTGCCTGCAATGACTTTGGGAAATTATTTACAGACAAAATCCAAAATATTAGACAAGCAGTTGATACATCAGCAGCAGGTTCCGTATACGTACCGTATCCACCAAAAACGATTTAAACACCCTGACACAGTTTCAACCCATTAACAGAAAGTACTTGTAGGACATCTTACGTCAGTCGAACTTAATGTCAGGTGTGTTTCCTGAGCCATTAAAATAGCTGTAATTGAACCTCTGCTGAAAAAGGACCATCTTGACAAGACACAAATGAACTACAGGCTCATCTCAAAATCCCCCTTTTTTAAGTAAGATCATTGAAAAAGTGTTTTTCAACAGCTTAATTACTTTTTTAACCCAAAACAACTAGTATGATACCTTCCAGTCAGGTTTTGACAGGACCACAGCACCGAGACTACTGTGATCAAAGTGTTTAATAACATATGTTTGAATAGAAGGTGGGAAAGTGTCAGTCTTAGTTTTACTGGATCTCAGTGCTGCATTTGATACAGTTGGCCACAATATACATAGAACAAGGCAGGTGACAATCGAGAAATAATGACGGCTTGTAAATACTGTTGAAATGAGGGAATAGATTCCACCAGGCCTAGCACTACAACTAATCAACATCAGTGCTGGCAGGGCAAAAGCTGCAGAACTGTGTATGTGGTTGGTCTACATCAACATCAGAAAAGGGTTTTAAAATCGAATGCAGCATCTCAGTGAGCTCAGCATAGAGTTTCATATTAAATAATTCAGGAGAACCCTCACACTCCTCAGAGTATCCCTATGGATTTCTACAATTGTCATCACTGTCCAGTCAGCAGCAGAAAAGAAGATGGACTAAAGAAGGTCTTGAATGTTATAAAATCAAAATCAAATCAAAACCTGGGTTAAGGAGGCTGACAACACATCCACCTTTAAAACCAAACTTAAAACGTTTCTGTTTAGTAAAGCCTATAGTTCATAACCTTTAGTGTAAAGGGGCTGATTTTCTTGCTGTATGAGCCTGCGTTCACGTCCGTTCATGGTCACAGCCAACTGCAACGTCGCTCGGGTAGTACGCGAGGAGAACGCATCATACTGGCGATTGGAGGCAGTAAGCAGACCTAGAGTTAGAAAAGTAATAAAATATTTGGTAGTAGTTTAATAAACCAGCTGGTGGAATAAAGATAAATAAACAAGACAGCAACACGGGATGAAGAGGAGATCACTGCATTGCTTTCCTTGATCGGAGATGGTTTGTCAGGCCGTTCAACGAGAGCCGTCGGGAGTCTGGAGAGCTCGTTCGTCTTGTCAATGAAGGCAATTGATGATGAGGAAACAACAGCAATATTTCGGCATGTCCTCCGTCTGTTTGGCAACTTGTTAGAGGGGATTGTCCCGCAAATTCAGCTCAAAAACAGACACAGCGAGTCCGAGACCGCAGCAGAGAGCTGGCTGTCATCCTGCGCTGCCTGACGGGGATGAGCTGTAGCAGCCAGTTACAAGCTTGGAGCATGCACGCGCCTGTCGTCAGGATATAAATTTACCGAAATATCTGAAACAAAGTCAGTGTCGGTTGAGTGATTACTGAAGAACCTCTGTATCCAGCTCAGACGTTTGATCGGTGGGCAAAACACCCCACCATTACCATCACCGCTGCATCTTCCGACGAGCACGGACATAATGAGCACGACTATCTGCAACCAGGACTGTGTTGGTATGCCGCCCGCTGTTTTGACATGCATGTTTGTCACTGTGCAGCGGCAATGCCAAATCATAAATGTGAGGATAACAGCTACTCAGCCTCTCTTCAAAACAGTCCACGTTTCCGACCACTGCGTCAAGTCACTTGTGGTCAGCTGGGGTGAGTGCAACTGGTCTGTAGTCGTTGAGGCTGGAGAGGCAAGGGAACTATGGTGAAGGACTTCAGGCAGGATGGGACAGTGGACTGTGCCAGGGATTGGTTGAAGATCTTAGTGAAGACTCCAGCCAGCTGGTCTGCACAATCCCTCATCACCCGTCCCGGGACGCCGTCCGGACTCGTTACTTTGCTTGGGTTGATGGACCACAAGGTGCGCCTCACTTGATGCTCCTCCAGGGTGAGGGTGGTGCTGCTGTGGGCCTGGTGTGAGTGGCCCTATCAGGTGAAGTGACCTCAAAGCGGGCAAAGAAAATGTTGAGCTCCTCTGCCAGCGCAAGATCACCCACCGCAGCTCCGGTAGTGGTCCGGTAGTTGGTCAGGTGCTGGATACCCTGCCACACCTTCCGGCTGTTGTTGCTGTTGAGGTGGTCCTCAATCCTCCTCCTGTAGTCCACCTTTGCGTCTCTGATGCCTCTCTTCAGGTTGGCTCGAGCTGTGCTGTAAAGTTCGCTGTCACCAGACCTGAAGGCGGTGTTTCTCTGCTGCAGCAGCTGCTGCACCTCCCACAGTGATAGTGTCTATGCAGTTTTTAATGTAACATAGTACGCTATCTGTGAACAGCTCCAGGTCCTGATGTTCAAAAACTTCCCAGTTGGTCTTGTCAAAACAGTCCTGCATTTGCTGGGAGGCATCCTCCGGCCATGTGGCAACAGTCTTAGACAGGATGGGAGCAGTTTTCCTGATGGGGGCATATGCAGGAATTAATAGCATGGACAGATGGTCAGACTGGCCCAGGTGTGGTAGTGGCTTAGCCCTGTAGTCTAGATTGATGTTTGAGTAGACCTTGTCCAGGGTGTTCACTCCCTTAGTAGCACACTTGACATGCTGATGAAGTTTAGGGAGTGCTGTCTTTAAGTTTGCCTGGTTGAAATCCCCTGCTATAACCTGCACAGTGTCAGAGTATATGCTCTGTGTGTGGCTAATGCTAGCATGTAGCAGTCCGATGGCTGAGTTGGCATTAGCATCCGGTGGTATGTACACAGCCATAACCATGACTACAGTAAACTCCCTTGGTAGGTAGATGGGCCTGCATTTGACAGTCAAGTACTTTACCATAGGTGGACTGGTTGGGCAAATTCCCATGAACCCTCAAACACCCTGCAGAGGGTATAGAGCTGGTCCAGTGTTCCACGACCAGGACGAAAACCACATTTTTACTCTTCATTCCAAGGTTTAACTATCGGCCAAATTCTTCACTCCAGTACCCTGGCATAGACTTTCGACCAGGACGAAAACCGCATTGTGCCTCTTGAATCTGAGGTTTGACTATCTGGTCAAGGCTGAGAAGTGTGATCCCCCTATAGTTGGAACACACTCTCCGGCCCCACTTTTTAAAAAGAGGCACGACCACCCCTGTTTTGGCACTGCAGCGGCACTGTCCCCTTCCTCCATGCAATGTTGCAGAAGCATGTTAATCAGAGACTTGAAGTACTTAAGGTGGATCTCATCCACCCTCGGTGCCTTGCCACTGAGGAGCTTACGAACCTCCATGGCCTCAGTGACTTTGGCTTGGATGATGGAAAAGTACACCCAAGAGTCTGCAGTCTCTGCTTCCTCAATGGAAGGCATGTCAGTGGAATTGAGGAGATCCTTAAAGTATTCCTTCCACCGCCTGACAGTGTCCTCAGTCAAGGTCGACAGTACCCCACCCGCACCGTAAACAGTGTTGGCAGAGTACTGCTTCCCCTTTGTGAGGCGTTGGACAGTTTGCTAATTTTTTCTTGTCCTCCTCCATGGCCTCCAGAACTCCTCCCAGACCCAGCATTTTTGCCTCACGGCCAGAGCTGTGGCTTGCTCGGTATCTATCAATTGCGTCAGGAGTCTCACAGGCCAACATGGCCCGATAGAACTCCTTCTTTAGCGTGACAGCATCCCCTACTTCCAGTGTCAACCACCAGGTTCGGGGGTTGCTGCAACGACAGTACACCAGAGATCTTGCGTTGACAACTTGGAGGCAGAGAACATGGTCCCCTCTGACTCAATGTCCCCAGCCTCCCTCGGAATCTGTGAGAAGTCCTCTCGCAGATGAGAGTTGAAGACTTCCCTGACAGAGGGCTCAGCCAGACATTCCCAACAGACCGCACAATACATTTGGGTCTGCTCGATCCATCCAACTTCCTCCTCTGCCAGTGTATCCAACTCACCACCAGGTGGTGATCAGTTGACAGCTCAGCCCCTCTCTTTACCCGAGTGTCCAAGACATACGGCCAAAGATCAGATCATGCTCAAACATGGTGTTTGTTATGGACAAACTATGACTGTGTCTGCTGTTAAAGAAGTCCAATAACCGAGCACTTCAGATCAGAGAGGGCGTGATACCTGGAGGGGCGTGATTGGGAGGAACCAATCATCATACTAAACGATATCACACTGATTCACACACCTGAGCACTATATGGACATGAAGCCTCCCACATGAAGCAGGGTGGAAAGGAGAGTAACAGAGCAGTGTTAGCTGGACCCAAATGGCATCGAGGACAAGTGCTATGAGCACCCCCATGTTCTCCTCATGGGGGCCCTCCATGCCGGGAGCTTTGTCGGGCCTGCCTGCAGGGGGCTGTCCTGGCCTGGATAGTTGGGGGTCCTGCTCCAGGGCTTTATAGTCGTGGTGTGGGCCCCTCTCTGTCTGGGTCGGGGTGGTCTCTGCGGCGGCGTCCCCTGTAGTCGTGGGCTTGAACGGCTCTCGTTGTGGATGGCTCCCATAGAATGGTGTTTCCTCACTTGGTCTATCAGTGCTCACCCACAGGGCCGCTGCAAGGGGTGTGCGAACCGTGCGACCGGGGCCTCGCGCTATGGGCCGTTTTTTTTTTTTTTTTCATTCATTCATTCATTCATTATCTTACCCGCTTTATCCCTTGCGGGGTCACGGGGGTCTGCTGGAGCCTATCCCAGCTCATTTTAGGTGAGAGGCAGGGGTTACACCCTGGACAGGTCACCAGTCCATCAGTCCAAATTTTTTTCAATTTTTTCAATTTTTTCCCTTATATATATCAACAGACGCGTTCCATTACAGACCTAAATGTGTACTAGTCTGTGCATATCAATAAATATATGTGCTATGATGCGCCTGTCTGTTGTTCAATACAACTGATCAGACCAAGCGCAGACACAAGGTCTCTGATCCAGACGGGTGAAGTGTGGAACAAACTGTCACACAATGTCGAGAGAACGAGACAGAATCAGGAAATTTCCATCAGGGGATGAAAAAATAAAAAAAACGAAAGAAAATTGAATAGTTTAATGCCTCTCTGAAAGGCTCATTTGATAAATTTGTTACAAAAATCACCGATCCCACCGGGTCTCAAGCAGCCGTGGGGCCCCGCGTCGAGGCAAGAGATGATGATGAGGCCGGGGAAGGTATCCAGTATTTTGCTAATTGGAGAGTTAAAATTGCGCATAAAGACACCCAATCCGACCCGAAAAACCCCAAAAATTTTGCGCGCGTGAGCTACAGGGCCTCGCAAATCTCCAAATCTCTGCTCACCCATACTCTATTTTTATCACAAGGGTGGGGGTGGGGGTTGCCTGGGGTGTATGCATCAGTATAGTATGCTGTGTGTGTGTGTGTTGTATGAATGACGGCACGGGGAGTAGGGGGGTCAAGGGGGATTGTTTATTTTCTATTTTTAATGTAAAGCACTTTGTGTTGCACTTTACCTGCATGAAAGGTGCTATATAATGAAATAAAGTTTAAAGTCTATGAGAACACCTCTGTTGGGCCACAGTCCTATGTGAACATTATATAATTTGAACTTTAAGGCCCAGCTCTGAGGCTTCACTCTGAGACCAGCCTTGATTTTCTTACAGCTGACCACATGGTTTGAAACAAAGGAACCTCCATTATGACTCAAAGCGCGAGCAGGAATTGCATTTACGGCCCTTCGGTGATAAGAAATAGCACCCTCATTCGCCATAGACCCCAAAACGCAGGAGGGGCTGGGCCCAAGTATAAAGAGCAGTCTCCCCCCTCTCTCTTTCTCTTTCTCTTCCACAGTCCCATGGAGTTCTCTGTGAGCTATGAGGAAAGCCACGGCTCCTATTTTAGCATGAAGAGCTATTACCTATGGCCCGGCTTTCTCCATTATCGTGACTGAAGAAGTGTCTGGTTGCCATGGAATAACAACCATAGTCTGGACCACTGCAACGAGTGACCCGTAAACGTTCTGAGCCCCAGATGAGCCGAACAAGGGACCCTTGCATGCCTCGACGTGAACGCCTTTGGATTGACCTGAAGCTGAAGGAGGCCCGGCTGCTGTGCCCATGCATTCCCCTCATTCACACTGAGTTGAGGAGAGCAGGAGAGAGAGAGAGCCACTCTTTTGCAGAATCACCTGCGGAGCGTAACCACTGCAAATCAGAAAAAGTAAATGGATATAGAGTCTAGCATTGTATCCATCCATCCATCCATCCATCCATTTTCTATACCCGCTTTATCCTTTGCAGGGTCACGGGGTTCTGCTGGGGCCTATCCCAGCTCATCACAAGCGAAAGGCACAGGTACACCCTGGACAGGTCGCCAGTCCATCGCAGGCCCCCAGCATTATATGACCCCAGTCATTCCTATTTACATAGATTCACAGATGCATCAATTTCACAAGTCATATCTCAAGTTGTCACATTGTAATTAGTATTGCGCATTGTAACCATGACATCCTGAGAACCAGGCTGAGCTTGAGTGATAGAGGCATTGATTTGTGTTCATTCCAATCATAACAGTCACTAGAACTAATTTGAGACTGATTTGGTCATCTTTAAATTGATTGCCATATGCAACATTTATAGATATTCCAAGAGGCATATGAAACTAACCTTTACAGATGCCAATTTCCATGAGCGGTTGTATAGCAAGGGGGGGATTAATGGATGCAGATAGGAGAAAGTAGAGTGGCAATTTGTTCTGCATCAATATATGAAATCTGTTATCAATGAAATAAGGGTGTACTAATGAAGAAGCACTCACGGATATGTAATATACTATCACTCAAGCTCAGGTTCACATCTCTAGGGGAGAAAAATCACACCAAATGCTGCTGAATTGGAATAAAAAAATGTACCCAAGATTGATAATCTTTTACTTGTCTTTCCTATTTCACGCATTTACACGAGAGATCATCTCCCATGGTTACCATGGTTAATATTTGGATTGAATTAAAAGTGGGGAAAAACAGATATTTCGTTTAACTTCTCACACAAAGCTCAGACACAAAAAAAGCTAGCTTATTTTGTCTTTTTCCTGTTAAGTCATGAAAATAGAAAATCAGTTGTGATAGAAAGAGAAACCTTAAGGAACATTTCACTCTGTGCCAACAGACTGATAGTTTCATCAAGGCAAGGCAAATTTATTTATAAAGCACTTTTCACATGCTGAGCATGGACTCAATGTGCTCGAATACATAAACAAACAAACAAACAAACAAAATTACAGGTTTACAATAACAGAAACAGACAAAAGTATGTCAAGAGAAAAACAACAATAACAACCATAATTCCATTTTAACAAAAGTGCCATCACCCAGCCAACCATGTAGAGTTTACTCAAACGCCTGTGCAAAAAGGTACGTTTTTAGTCTGCTTTTGAAAGAGGGCACTGTTGGAACAGACCTTAGTTCCTGAGGCAAGGATTTCCAGAGAGTGAGACCGTAGTGACTGAAAGCCCCATGAGGAGATCTACAGATGGTCCCAGTTTCATATTGTACTTTCACGGGATACCAGATTCACGCATTCACGTGAATGCACATAGACTGCACATTGCAGTTGTAGCCACTAGGCGGAGGCACAAACTACGACTTGGAACAGACTCACACGTGTTGTTGACATGAGAACTATTTTTACAGAGGGGGGATCTGTATCTGTATCATCACTGTATCTGTATCTGTATCTGACGTCATCACCCTCCACCACCGATTGGTCAGGCGGCGGGGCCGTCAGACGTCTGAGTCAGGACGCGGAAATCAGCTAAAGAGAGACTTGCGGCTTCTTGTTCATTTTAGTCAACGGTTAATGGCAGCAGAAGTCAGTTTGGTGATCCAACTCTGAGGTGCAGATGTTCATAAACCTGGTAGCTGAGGAGAGAATTAAAAAGGGATCTAGACGGGCGAAAAGGATCGACCAGATCTACCAGGAGCTCTGTCATTTCTCAACTGCATGCGGCTCCCAGCTGACTTTTCAGCAGCCGAGACAAACTAAAATAAATAAATTAAAAAGCGTCGCCACTTGAAGCTTCTCTCACTCTCAAATTCAAAAATATTTATTGTTACTTAACATTGAAGTATACATGTGTATTGGACTACACATATAATAATATGTTATTTCTTCTCTTATTAGATTAAACAAGGTCTGCAATAAAAAATAAAATAGAGAAATCAAATTAAGTAGCATCTGAAAAATAAAATGAACCCAAACTCAGCTCTACAGAAAATAATGACACCCATTGGACACGTATGTATGGATACTTCAGTTAAGTACTGCAGGCCTTCCTCCAGACAAAAGGCCTACTTGAGACAATGCATTCCGTTCTAATGGCTTGGCTCATGTGATCACTATCACGTCTCGGTTGAAGATGCGGAATTCACGATATTCATTCAGCAACTGCGTCGGAAGGTAGCAAGCGGGCTGGAATTTCCATCTATCATGGAAATATTAGACATTTGTGCATCTTGTTTTGTAAGCCATGAACAAAACAAAGGTATAGCCTGTTTTTATACTCAGCCTAATTGTGTTGTTCATTAGCCGTATAGGCCATAAATAAAAAGCTAAATTTTTATGTTAAATGTAGATGCGAATTTTCATGCACGGGAGCTGAATTTCATTTTATTGTACACGGCTGATTTAATATAAATTAAGGATTGGAATATGTTTACAACTCTTTCCCTTGCTCCCTGCGGGTCCGTAGTGTTTCCTCCCTCCGTGTTTTTCCAAGTCAGGTTTTTATAGTTTTTTGATTCTTGTTTTAAGCTCTGGTTCTTGTATCCTGTTCAGCAGCACTTTTTGTTTGTTTGAGTAAATAAATCAGTATTTTTGGGGAAAATCCTGCCTCCTAGTCTCTCCTGCATTTAGGTCCTCATATTTCCTGACAAATAGTGGCAAATAGGCTACTGGCCTATATAGCCAGGTTTTCATGCTCTGTTGGTTGAGCATGTTGTGTTTAACTGTCATAATGCATTTGTAATGCAGATTACAAAGTAAAATAGCCACTCCCTTTAATCTGTCTGTTTGTCATGTTTTCTGCCTAAAAGTTTTTATAAGGTCTTGTGTCACCTGCGCTCAGATTTGCGGCAGTTCCTTTTAAGGGCGCTCAGTGTTTTCACATTCCTCCATGGTTCTTTTGTCTGGCCAGAAATTCATTTGGTTTTAATAGGCGCTATGTCATCCATAATATTCACTCAGTGAATGTATATAATCACTCGCTTTCCCGTTGTTGCAAAGTCAAACCTCGCCAGAATAAAGGCTGATTTATGGTTCTGCGTTACACCAACGCAGAGCCTATGGCGTAGGTTACGCGGCTACACGTGCCGTACGCTGTACCCTATGCCGTAGGCTCTGCGTCGATTTAACGCGGAACCATAAATCAGCTCCGGAGCCGGCAGGCAGAAATCCCAAAATTTTCGGAGCAAATTTCTTAACAGGCTACAACTGTTAGATTTCATCTATTAAACCAACATTTATCTTGTTTTTATCTTATCTAAATGATTTATTTCAGCCAAGGGTATTTCTCGACAGAGCTGCAGGTTTCTCCCCGGGACGACGGTAGTTTGACCTGCGATCTGAGCTGCTGCTGCGCCCCCGGACCGGCGGCTCTTCTCCGAAAACATTGCAGCAAATTGAAACGCAAAATGCGCCAAACGTACGTGCTAGTCGGCCGTTGGGTGTCGTCTTTGCGGTGTCTAGTGCTTCTTTTTTGAGCCCGACCCAGCCTGACAGAGGCAACGTGAGGCGACACAGCAGTCGGCCGACAGCGGGCGATGTCGGGTTGGTGTGTCCTTGGCTTTAGCCAACCCAGACACCACCAACCCACCTCTCCAGACCTCTCCACCCCTGCGACCACTAGGGCAGGTTGGGGGCATATTATGCTTCCTTTACCTGCAGTGTGCCTTATGAAAATAAAAGTTACAAGTGGTGTATACAGAATATGGACAATTTAAAGATAATAAATACACAAACAGTTGTATTTATTTATTTATTTATATTTTTGTCTAGGACTGTGCCGGAGAAAAAAGTATATACAGCAAGCTGCTTATCCCAACTCTCCACTTTTTGCTGACTGCGCTCAGAGGTGAAGAGAGAGACTCTGATGTACGTATCACATTACTGCTGCCAGGACTCCACTACAGTTAGTGAAGCTGCAGCAGATAAGTTTACTGACAAAGGTCACCTCTGCCTGCGCTGAGAACGCGCCTGACCCCATTCTTTATGTAATAATTGCTCAGGGGTCATGTTCTGGGTCTCTGGAAAGCGCCTAGAGACAACTTGTGTTGTAATAGATGCTATATGAATAAAATTGAATTGAATTGAATTACATTTTGTAACACTAAGCAGTTCTAAAACAATCCTCACAAACCCCATATATTGCAGTGTTTAGGCCTGGTGGGCAGGATCAGCTTAATATAATTATGGAAAAATATAATATTTCCATAAATGCAATGTTGGGGAATACTGCTAATATGTATGTAATACATGACAAGCAATTGCACAAGCTCAAATACAATTATGAAACAAGTCTTTGAGGGCTGATTCCAGTATAGTCATAGTATAGAAATAACTTTTACTACGACTTCAGCTTATCTTTTTTTCAGATCAAAAAATAGCAGAATACATTTACGATGAGAATATATTGGCATATATCGTAACCTAGGGCAGCAAAATGAACGAGAAGCTTTGTTTTCCATATTCAGACCAAGCAATAACTTAAAACTACAATGCACCTTTTCAAAATTACACAGCTCTCTCCATTTAAGTGTTCTTTGGTGATTAATTAAAAGACAGCTAGCCTGTTTAGCACAGATGATCTAAGATCTTCTTAGCTCCCTCTACATCCCAAATTATTATCCCTGCCTTCATAGAAAATACATCATTGTTAAGGAGAGACCTCATGATGAAGGAGTTTTGTTGATACCTTTTATCATTTAGAAAATATGGCCAGTTGTTTAGAGACTTCAAATTGCTTTGTCATGCAGCTGACAGTGGGAGACGTACAGTGAGATGTGACACTCTTTACAGACACAGCTCCCTCATTACGTGGGGTAACTGGAAGCCCTCCTTTCTGTACTCCACTGAAAAAAAATTTGTATGGCAGGTCTTTGGATTTACTATATTGAATGTTATCAATGCTACACAATAGATTTGTGTTCCTTCTTAGATCATTGGTGCCACATGTTCAGTGAGAATATTAAATCTACTAGTTCTTAAAAGCTAGTAGAAACAATAAAAGAAACTTAAAAGCAAGGACAAACAGAAAGTTTCTTCCCAAAAGCCATCAACATCCTGAACAAAGACAAGCAAATTATATCTACAGTTACCATACATTTTTAAATACTTCTATACTTTCTATTCTGCTATTATTATTATGCATATCTGCACTTTTTACTTACTTGCTGCTTTTACTTGTTTTAATTGTTTTGCACTGAGCACAGGAGAAGCACTACAATTTCATTGTACATTGTATAATGACAATAAAATGCATTCAATTCATTCAATTCTTGTTGGTTGAATCGGAAGACGAATGCGATGGTATGAAGTTTGTTCACAACTGGAGGTTAAATCGTTTCAAATGTGCCAGCAAGCCCTGATTGGTCAATCAGAATCAGAATCATCTTTATTGGCCAGGTTCGAACATTGTCCAACGAGGAATTTGACTCCGGTAATTTCGCTCTTTGGTGATAAAATAAAATAAACAATAAAACAAATGTAGTATTTCTATGATACAGAATAAACAAACATTTATGGTGCAGCAGTTTGAGGTAGAGAGAAAAAAGAAAAGAAAAAGAAAAAGGGACAGTTCTGAATAAAAATAAACATAACCTATTTACAATTTTACAGGGCAATTATACAAAAAAAATACAAAAGATTATACAAATTATACAAAGAAATACACAGTGAGGGGTGCAGCTGAGTGAGGCAGACATGGTTGTCAAGGAAGGTGCTAGATGATTTTTGCACGTGATTGGTTACTCTGAGACTCTATTAGTTGTGGGAGTTCATCAGAGCAACCGCTTGGGGGAAGAAACTGTCCCTGTGTCTGGAGGTTCTGGCGCACAGAGCTCTGTAGCGCCGTCCAACAATAGGCCAGTCATGCATCTAGCACCCATCATAAAAGCAGAAGAAAAGATTATGCTTTTTTGAACTTGTGAGAAGAACCCCCCAAAACCACAAGATGTCCTGCGGCAAGAAACTGCCTTTCAGGCAGTAGCAAAACAAGTAAGTTTATAAAATATATTTCTGTTCGTTTGGGGAGTTGCCAATATGTTCAATGCAATGAAGGTTTGGCACAGAATTTTGAACTTTAAACCGTCTGTTGGTGTGCTATCAAGCTTGTTGGTTAAACCCAATGCTAAAATTGAATAAGATTTGATTTAATTAGTTTTATAAATATGTTCTGTGAATATGTGCTCTGTCCACAAATTGGAGGAGGGAGGGTTAATTAAGTGTAACTTAGCCTTTCAACAAGTGGTGGGGCGAGGCGGGCTCAAGTAAAAGGGCAATATGTTTTTAATACTTTAGTGATACCTGAGCATTTTTTGTGGGTTTCATTAGTTTCAGTTGGGTCATGTCCAGTGAGCAGTGCTGACAAAAGTGTGAAATAAGCAGACACTAAAATATTTTATGAGGGTTACCTGTCAAGTGGATTGTATGCTGAAGCATTAAGGGGAATTATGTTGATGCAAAAAGTATAAATGTGCTGCACCATAGATCTCTTACCACATCTAAAAATGAAGAATCCAACTTATTATCAAATAATTAAAGCACTGCCAAAGTGTTGAGCATCAGTCATACAATTGGCATTATTAGCATGTGGTCAAAGAATTACATGGTAATTTTTTTTCAACTTAATCATTCAAAATGTTTTTATTTCTGTTTTTCTGCTCAGAATAATTATCCTTTCAATCAAATCGATTGAATTGACTCATCGATTATATTGGGGTCTCTCTTGTACTTTTATAGTGAATACCTGCATCTCACATCAAGCTTTCAGTAATGGAATTTATCTGTTACAGGATTAAAAAGTGCAAATGTGGAGTTATGATGGATGGGCACAAACTGTTTCAAGTAGGACAGAGCTTTTGCATCACTACATGTTAAAGCATCCACATCTTGGACGTAGTTCTCGTGTTCCGTGTATTTACCATCACTGTCCATTTAAGGCATGGAATGCCCTTTTGTCCAACAAAGTAGAATCCACTCTACAGGAGTCCTTTACAAAGAGAAAGGTGTGGCTGAATCTATCATACAGTGGGGAGAACAAGTATTTGATACACTGCCGATTTTGCAGGTTTTCCCACTTGCAAAGCATGTAGAAATCTGTAATTTTTATCATATTTTTTATCATATCAATTTTTATCTCTTCAACTGTGAGTGATGGAATCTAAAAAAAAAATCCAGAAAATCACATTGTATGATTTTTAAGTAATTCATTTGCATTTTATTGCATGACATAAGTATTTGATCACCTGTCAACCAGTAAGACTTCCGGCTCTCACAGACCTGTTAGTTCTTCTTTAAGAAGCCCTCCTGTTCTCCACTCATTACCTGTATTAACTGCACCTGTTTGAACTCGTTACCTGTATAAAAGACACCTGTCCACACACTCAATCAAACAAACTCCAACCTCTCCACAATGGCCAAGACCAGAGAGCTGTGTAAGGACATCAGGGATAAAATTGTAGACCTGCACAAGGCTGGGATGGGCTACAGGACAATAGGCAAGCAGCTTGGTGAGAAGGCAACAACTGTTGGCACAATTATTAGAAAATGGAAGAAGTTGAAGATGACGGTCAATCTCCCTCGGTCTGGGGCTCCATGCAAAATCTCACCTCGTGAGGCATCAATGATCATGAGGAAGGTGAGGGATCAGCCCAGAACTACACGGCAGGACCTGGTCAATGACCTGAAGAGAGCTGGGACCACAGTCTCAAAGAAAACCATTAGTAACACACTACGCCGTCATGGATTAAAATCCTGCAGCGCACGCAAGGTCCCCCTGCTCAAGCCAGTGCATGTCAAGGCCCGTCTGAAGTTTGCCAATGACCATCTGGATGATCCAGAGGAGGAATGGGAGAAGGTCATGTGGTCTGATGAGACTAAAATAGAGCTTTTTGGTCTAAACTCCATTCGCCGTGTTTGGATGAAGAAGGATTAGTACAACCACGTATTGAGGGGAGGATGGATAGGGCCATGTATCGCGAGATCTTGGCCAACAACCTCCTTCCCTCAGTAAGAGCATTGAAGATGGGTCGTGGCTGGGTCTTCCAGCATGACAACGACCCAAAACACACAGCCAGGGCAACTAAGGAGTGGCTCCGTAAGAAGCATTTCAAGGTCCTGGAGTGGCCTAGCCAGTCTCCAGACCTGAACCCAATAGAAAATCTTTGGAGGGAGCTGAAAGTCCGTATTGCCCAGCGACAGCCCCGAAACCTGAAGGATCTGGAGAAGATCTGTATGGAGGAGTGGGCCAAAATCCCTGCTGCAGTGTGTGCAAACCTGGTCAAGAACTACAGGAAACGTCTGATCTCTGTAATTGCAAACAAAGGTTTCTGTACCAAATATTAAGTTCTGTTTTTCTGATGTATCAAATACTTATGTCATGCAATAAAATGCAAATTAATTACTTAAAAATCATACAATGTGATTTTCTGGATTTTTTTTTTAGATTCCATCACTCACAGTTGAAGACTACCTATGATAAAAATTACAGACTTCTACATGCTTTTCAAGTGGGAAAACCTGCAAAATCGGCAGTGTATCAAATACTTGTTCTCCCCACTGTATATGCATTTCAGACCAGAATGTGGGCTCTTATTGTGAAGGGAAAGAGAGATGGAATATAAGAGGAATTCCCAGTATCAAATCAAATCAAACTTTATTTGTAAAGCACCTTTCATACAAAAAATGTAACACAAAGTGCTTTTCATAAAACATAAACATAAAATGTATTAATGCCCCCCGCCCCCATAAATTATGATAAAAAAGGATAAACTAAATATAAAACAGAGCAGTAAGATCCAATAAAAATAAGGGTGAGCATAAAAATTTTTTAAAGAGTTAAATGAGTCAGTTAAAAGCCTGATTAAAGAGATGGGTCTTGAGCCTCTTTTTAAAAACATCAACAGTCTCTGCGGCCCTGAGGTTCTCCGGGAGGCTGTTCCACAATCGGGGACCATAATAGCTGAATGCCGCCTCCCCGTGTGTCCTGGTTCTAACTTTTGGTATCGTTAAAAGGCACCGGAGGACCTCAGGGTCCGTGAGGGTCGATAGGGTAAAAGTAGTGCAGACAAATAAGAAGGCCCAAGACCATTAAGACACTTAAAAACTAGTAAAATAACCGTAGTTCCAGTAGAGTTATTTTGATTGGGTTGGAAGGACTGGAATAAAGGAGATCCAAAATACCTTCTGTATCTTTCTGCTGATTCCACAAGGGAATATTTAGTTGCCGCTTTTGTCCTTTTAGTGATTTAGTATCGGAGAGGGGGATTATTTTTCTCATATAAATGTACATATCAAAAGAACCTGTATGTTTTTAGGCTGGAACTTTAAATCAAACATCTATTGTACATTTAAATCACACAAAAACTGAAAATAGTAATCACATTTAAGCTGATTTTAAACCTGAAGTAGTTGCACCTACAGTTGAATCTCCAGATAGATTGGAGGTTGTTAGTCAAGACTGTTTAGATCCAGAGCCAGATACTGCTGTTTCATGAAACAGTCATCACCATACTGAAGATTTACAGTAGGTTATAGAGCAAAGGTTTGCTGCTGCTTTAATGAAGTAAGAGTATTTGGTCCATGTTCATGGCATACTGAGTAGCATCTTTAATGAGAATAGTTTCCCTGCTGATGAAAGTGTTGTGAAAGAAATTGTAAAGAAATTGTTTCTTCTGATGGCCCTGTGCAAAGCTCCATACAGAAATGGGGTACTGCATAAGTACTGCATATCTGTGTAAGCAGTAGTACAAAGAGAGCTTCAGCATTGTAGAGCCAAATGAATATTGTCTTGATGCTAAAAATAAACATAGTTTCCAGTATATTCCAATATTAAATCCTTAGAACAGCGTTTAATTAGAAAGGAGATTGTTGACCAAATTGATAAGGATCATCAAAACTTTGTGTCGTTTATTGGGTGTTGGCCAACTTGCCTCCAGGGTCTCATTCTTTATTGTCATCGATCTATTTAGCAGTCTTGTGGCAAGTGAAGCGATGCCAAGACCTATAGTTATTAAAAAAAGATTTGACCCTCTTACCCTTCATAGTCATAGCATTGATCATTGTGGTTGACAACCTTGGAGCTGATGGTGTTTCTGCTGAGTTTTTCAGTGGAATACTATTGCAGATTTTGCACAGGAAAGAGCAGTGAGATATAGCAATATTCTGTCACATTTGGTGCTTTCAGTCTAAGAACCAAGGATCAAACTCATCCTATACAAGCCCAAGACAAAATAACAAATTTTTGTGTTCTTAAACAATCTCTCTCATGTTCATGTCATTTTTAGCTATCCATCTGCTAAGAGGTAATGCTGAACTCTTCAAAAAACAAACTAGCAGAAAAAACGCTGCTTGTTTTTACTTTTTGTTCCCCCTCTATTTTGATAAGTTAAGATTTTCACTACACTAGTAAAACTACTTGCATGTTGCACTTGCATATTTAAACTTCTTACTGTGGATTCGCACCGAAAGCGTCAAAAAATTGCCTATGGTCGCTCAGGACGCCTGCATCGCGCTGCCTGCCGACGTCTATTCACGCCTGTCGATGCCTGCAGTTGGCAGGGCATTAAGCTGCGCTGCAGAACTGGTGGGAAAAAAGTACATATATATATATATATATTCTTTATATTTCTGCGTTATTACCGCATAAACAAGAGTGAGTTTGATGTTCTCCTTAACAAGGTTGGTCCGCGAATTAACATCAACTATCGGCGAGCCATTGCTTCCGGTGACTGTGCAGTCTGTCTGCGGTGATCACCAATGACACACCGGGATTTGGTCATAATGTTTAAAATGTGTTTTGTGATTAATAAGCAAGTTTTTTTTTTTTTCATTTTGCGTTGATTCGATGTAGCAAATAAAATAGTTGAAGACCATACAGCTCCTCAACCATTAGTTACATGTTTCACATGAGCAGAGTTCAGGTAAAAATGTTGGTCAAATCAGAAAAAAATGCAGTTTGCTGGATTAAATATATTAATTCCTGATAAAATAAGTTTGTTAGTGTGCAACTATGCTCCTGTATGCATGTGAATGAGTGTACGTTTGTGTGTACACGAACGTAGAAACTGCATTGAGGCTTCTTGCTTTGGGAATCCCGGTCTGTGATTGGACGCTGCCTCGGCGTCGCCGCTCCTCATTTGCATAAAGTTGAGATTCTCTCAACTTCAAATTGACGCTCTGGATGCCTCCAACACGCTGAAATAAATACAAAAAAATAGTGTTTTTTTGTATTTATTTCAATATTATATGTTATATATATTGTTATATGTATTTATATGTATTATAATGTTGGCCTTTTCACATGAGAATCAATTTAAATAGGAAAATCTAGCCTTTTTTTAGTTTTAAATTTACTGTATTCTTACAGGCTTAAGATGGAATGCCCAAACATCGTCTTTTGAAGTAACAAGCAATATCATACCCACAGCATGAAACATATACTGCAAAAAGTACTACACACAATCCCACTTTGAAGTTTTAAAAGTCTATGTGTGTATAATTAAGATAGCCCCATTTATACAACAATATTGTTTGCACTATGATGAAACTGTGTGCACTATGATGGCTAAGTGTGTTGGTCACAAGAACTGCTGTTCTGAGAGGCCTCAATATAGTTAATTTGATACAAAGCCTGAGTCGTTGCCTTTTTTGTAGAAATCAATGTTTCTCCATGTATTTCTATGAAAACCTGGAAATAAAACCTGCAACACATTTAATAAGTTAAACTCAGGGAAATAACTTTGTGCCAGGGAATGATTGAATAGTTTCATGGCTACATAATACATCTAGATATATGAATAAGAAATAAGGTTTAAGCTATTGCTAAAGATAAGGTACACAAAGCATGATTTTATTTATACAACATGACACATTCGTATTAAAGTAACAAATGAGTTGTGTGTTTATCCAAAACAAATTTTTAATAAAGTCAGTAAATGAACATTGCTGGATTAATAAGGAATTGAGAAAGATGATCTATACGTTTGTCACATTCTGATCATATGGAACTGATGAACACCTTAAAATTAAATAGTCAAGAGTATATTTTTCTTCAGTGTACCTTGTCTGTTCCCTAAGTACAACTGCAGTGCAGCTGCTTTGACTGACAGCTGGAACTCATGGGCCTGTTGAATGTGTGTTTTGGACCAATGTCCTCAAGGACACTTGAACTTTGGACTCCTGTCTGTCTCACATCTATTTATACTGCTCTGGGCTTATTCCTCGTCACCTTTGTCCTACTCCTTACATATTGTGTCCTCATTTCTTCATTCTACCCCTACGCCTTTTCTTGCACCCTCATCTTCCTCATTATTGTCTGTTTATATCCATCTTTTTTTAACGCTGTTTTTTTTTGTTTTTTTGTTCTTGCTATTATTTCAATACAATGTATTTTTCCTGGTGAGAACTTTGAATAAGCCCATTTAGGGCTTCCTTTCTCACCTGCACATATTTTCATGCTTTTTATGTTCATTTAAACTTTTGTACCGTTTTTTATGTTGTGCAAATAAACAAATCAAATTAAACAAATCAATTATCCTTGTCTTCTTATTAATCATCACACGCACACGCACACGCACACACACACACACACACACACACACACACACACACACACACACACACACACACACACACACACACACACACACACACACACACACACACACACACGCGCACCATTTGGGGACCGGGACTGGGATCATTACTGGGGTAATGCACTCTGATGGGGCACGTTAGGCATCTTGCAGGTTTCTCGGTCCCAACAATGTCTGGGACAACAATGTTAAAATTGTCCAATTGGCCCATAACTTGGGTCACACACTCCAACCGGGGCTCTGAGGGGCCCTGTGGTGTACATGATGCACCGGGGGACCAAAAATCCTAATTGAATTGAATTGAATTCAAGATCCTTTATTCGTCATTGAGCCAGCATCCCAGCAGAATTTCATTCCAGCACAGCCCGTCCAAAAGAAAAAAAAACAAACAACCAACATAAGGCATGGGTAGACAATGAGTCTAGGTAAGAAAAGGATGATGCTAGGAAAGAGGAGGGAAAAAAGCCACGTCTCCCACACTATGTCCTGTCAGAGGACACAGTGTGAGATTACAGAAAAAAAACACAAAAAGCAACATACTTTTTCAGCAATGTTCAACTTTCAATCAGCATTTCAGCATTCAACCCAGCATTCAATCATTCTTAATACAAAACATAATAAATTTTTATTAAGTTTTTAGTTCAATTTAAGCTTTTGAATATTGATATGTTTTTTTTGTTTTTAAGTATAATCTATTTGGTCAGGAAAGTTTATGAAAAATCAGCATTAGGTCCACACTAAAAAACAGCATTAATTACCAACTGAAGTGACCAATTAGTGTTTCCTGATAGCTGAAAACACTGAATTTCAGTGGTAGTGGCTTAGGTTTTTGTTGTACTAAGAGAAATGGAATATAAGAGATATAGAACATCATACAGCATTATAAACACATCTTATTCCCCATTTGCATGGAATTAAAATTATCTGTTGACTTGCAGTAATTTTTACAGAAAACGTATGTGTTTTTAATCCCGTTCCAATACGGCAAGTCTGTGATTTGTAAAGGAAAAATTTCACCTAACACTGGGGTAAAGAGATAAGTTTAATCCTGTCTATATGCATATGTCAGTAATTCGGTGATTTGTGGGCTGGAATCTTTTTTTTTAATTCCTCTTGTCCACCTTTTCTGACTTTTTCACATAATTGTTGTAATTGGAGTCCATAATAAGATATGATGTTACAACTTCAGCCTATAGCCACCTCACATAGTGTAATCATCTGTTATTTTTAGATGATAACCATACAGAAAATAAGCATTAAGCATCACATGGAGACTTTTGAAAAGCGAAGTCCAGATCAACAGTAGACAATAAGAGGGATTGTGTTGTCAAAGGCTCTCTGACAACACAAACCCTTTAAGGCTTCAACAAAAGCTCCCTTTACATTTACTGTAACTGTTAACTGTATGTCCACTGTTACCATGGCAACTTAGAACGTAGGATGACACAAAATACAGACACGGAAGCCATTTTCATATTTTGTCACTTGTCAAACTATGATGTGTAGTCACTGAAATCAAACCCTTGATTGTCTGATTAAATACTTTAAAATAATTTCTGAAATTGAATGTAAAATCTTTTGACATTATTCAGGTAAATTAAGATATATGAATATAATCTGTATAGCTTTTACAGATATAAAAAATGTTAAAAGCACCACATGACATCTTTCACGTGTAGACATGAGTCTGGTATCAACGCGTAGGGGTGGGTTAAAAATATCGATATATAGATATTTTATTGATATACATGTGTAGGAACGATTATCGATACATAAATCTAAGTATCGATTTAAAAAAAAATATATATATATATATATATATATATATATATATATATATATATATATTTTTTTTTTAATCCCGATTTTTTTCCCCCCCGTTTTACCACCCAGTGCTCCTTGCTAAGTCAGTCCTGGGAATTGCTGCCTCTACCAACCCCGGGAGGCCCTACACTGAGCTCAAGTCTCCTCCTTAACCTGAGGAGTGAGCAGGCCGCTTCTTTCCACCAGTCAGGGTGAGGCTTCTCTGGCCGGACATAGCGATGGAAGGATCATGTTATTCCATTATTGTAATTAGAATAGCGATATCGTATCGGAAATTGTATCGTCTTGGGACCTAGTGTATCGGAATCGTATCGTATCGGGAGGTCAGTGATGATACCCAGCCCTATCAACGCGCCGTGTTCACTCTTCAACACAAGATGGACTTTTTTCCCCTCCAACAGCGTGTTTCTGAAGATTATAATCAGTGTTGTGTCATTTGCATATGTAGAAATGGACTTCTGTTTGTAGAAATGTCATTACACCATGTTTACAAGGCTTAAAGTTAAAAAAAATCCTGAGCCTGAACTTTTTTTCCAGGAGCGGGGGCACATGAGAAGAGAGAAGATACATCATGTTCAGCAATGAACGAGCACACATGGATGTTCGCATCACAAATAGGGTTGCCAACTCCCTGAAAAACTTATAAGGGACACCTTATCGGCAGGGCCCGATTGTCTTCACCTTTCCTGCCGTGGTGAATTTTTTTAGCCCCTTTAAGTCTTGGACCATAACTCTCCTCTTCGTACAGTTTTTAACCATAACTGTCTTCTTCTTCCAGTCTTAAACCAGTGCTGTCTTCTTCGTCAGCCATCCTTGTGCAATATGCAGAATATGGTTTTGAATTGTCTTTTTTTTAAATGCATAGATGTGGCTGAAAAAGATGTGATCTAGAGGGTATCATATGATGCTGTATAATCTCAGTGTATACTTCTCTGTGTACACTGGAATGAGCTTTGCCAAGACTATTTGGACTGGTACTCTGGATAATCCGGGTACTCTAATTTGTCCATTTCTTCCAAAAAAGATCTAGAACTGTGATGAAAAGTTCAGCGTTGGTCACTTGATTAAACCAAAACGGCTGAGAGCAGCAAAATAATAGCTTGGCCCAGCTAAATGTACAGACTGGTAGTCTGCCCCAGAAAGATTAACACTGACCTTAAAGATGTTTTTGTCTACTTGAATCGTAAGAATGAATCATCCTTTGTGCCTTAAAATCCTTAACTGTTTAATTAAATCTACTGAAACCTGGATCATTTCTCAACTCTTACTTTGGTAACTTAGACACTCAGTTTCAGTCCAGTTATTCACCTGGTTGGAAAGAACATTTGATGGGTTTTTCCATCCATCCATCCATCCATCCATCTTCTTCCGCTTATCCGTTCCCGGGCAGCAGCCTCAGCAGGGATGCCCAGACTTCCTTCACCCCAGACACTTCCTCCAGCTCTTCCGAGAGGAGTCTGAGGCGTTCCCAGGCCAGCCGAGAGACATAGTCTCTCCAGCGTGTCCTGGGTCTTCCCCGGGGTCTCCTCCCGGAGGGACATGCCTGGAACACCTCCCTAGGGAGGCGTCCAGGAGGATCCGGTACAGATGCCCAAGCCACCTCAGCTGACTCCTCTCAATGTGAAGGAGCAGCGGCTCGACTCCGAGCTCCTCCCGGGTGACCGAACTCCTCACCCTATCTCTAAGGGAGCGTCCTGCCACCCTGCGGAGGAAACTCATCTCGGCCGCTTGTATCCGCGATTTTGTCCTTTCGGTCACTACCCAAAGTACATGACCATAGGTGAGGGTAGGTGCGTAGATTGACCGGTAAATGGAGAGCTTCGCCTTTCGACTCAGCTCCTTCTTCACCACGACGGTCCGGTACATCGACCGCATTACTGCGGACGCTGCACCGATCCGTCTGTCAATCTCACGCTCCATCGTTCCCTCACTCGTGAACAAGATCCCGACATACTTGAACTCCTCCACCTGAGGCAGGACTTCTCCCCCCACCTGTGGGTTGTGGGTTTTTCCACAATAAGAATATTGTTTTGTCTGTTTACCACACACATTTAGCCTGTGTGCTGGGTCATTGTAGCTGCTTCCAAGCCCGGAGACAATTGGAAAAGTTTCCACATTAATTCCCATTTCATGTTGTTCTATGAATGATAGTTCATGATAAAGTAGGTTGTCTGCGGGATCAGGGGTTACAGGTGTTGTCATTCTACTACAATGCAAAAATCCTAATCTCTTTTGATATTTTCTTAACAAAACGTATTCTAAATATTTCATCCACCTTCTCAAGCATTTGTTGGAAAATTGAGATCGTCTGGGCAAATGTTCCCCTGAAAGACCTAGCCTTTAATGAATACTGCTACATAAATATGAAAGGATAAAAAAAAAATCTTATATCATACTGTTTACAACTGAATAAAATCCAGAGTAAATGCAATAGCTGCCAGCTGTTCAACTGGATGCAAGTGCTGCATTAAATACATACTATATATATTCCCTCTTTTTATTTTAATCACACTTTATTTGCTAGAGTCGATGCTTCAGAACCTTTAGACTCTGTATGACAGCTCACAAATTCACAAGGGCGTGACAGGCTTGTGTGGAGGATGCGAGATTGAGATAAAGTATGATATTTCCTTTTCTCTCATTCTGTCATCTTGAGAGCAACAAAGAGCAATTCACTGAAAACATGCATATGTCACCAGATGATTACAATGTCCCCTTTGTGAAATGGGATGATTTGCCACATAGAACATCTAGAATTTTGATAGAGACTACTGCAATATATTTGGTATGTTTGTAAGGCTCACACATATCTGTCAGTCAAAATAACTCAAAGGGAAATCACTTGTGTGTAAGAACGGGAAACATCTGGTCTGTAATTCTGGAGCACTTGGAAGTACAGTACGTGCTCCGTGTCAATTTGTGGATGATGATGTGTTCTGAAAACAAAGAAAACGTTCCTTATATACACTTCAGCAGAGGCGTTTTGAATGCAAATGTAAATAGCACCTTGAAAAATTGTGTTCTGCTGGGGCAAGCTTGCATATTAGATGAGCAAAAAACATGGTGACATCTAAGGAAAGTTGGAGCAAAACAAGCAAAATATGTGACAGCATTTGAAATGTTTTCCCTCATACACAACCACAACACAATACATGTCATTCAGACATATATTTTTTTTCGGGCAGTATGATTACATTATTGTTGATGTGTAAACTACTTTAAAAATATACATATTTAAGAAAAATAAATAAGTCACATAAGTAAATAAATGAACAAACATGACAAACTGTCAGACAGGAGGACTATAGCACAGAGGTGTGATTGAAATCTCCGGAGATAGACATGGAGGCTTGTGATTGTTGCCAAGAAAAAAAACGGACGTCATTCACACCATTGGCATGTATCACGTGAACTCTCCCAGTAAACAGTATGGACGTTGTTTACCTGTCAGTGGTACAATGTCATACGTGTTACTTCACAGGCATCTTATAATCCCCATACGATTGAGAAAAGTAAAACATTAAAACCTTTTTCCTTTTTATGGTTCGTCTTCTTTTCTTTGACCTCCACTTTTCAATTTTTCATTCTTATCAACTGCATTTGAGGTCTTAGGTCTGGGATGTACTTGCAGTTTGCCCAAGCATTTGCATCTGTTAGCGTACATAACCAGCTGATGCTGCAAGTGTGAATGGCAAGTATGTCCCAGACCTCAGACCTCAGCTGGCTCTTCGGAAGGCTCAATCAGCAGCCCTGATATGCAAAAAACCTTACTGTATATACTATATGCCAACTATGTCCTGGCATTTTGGCATTGCTACCAGTGAGTCTTGTTTATTCATTTTTCTCTTTTTTTTTTTTTTTTTTACATAATCTTTGGTAAACGTCGTGACCAAAAGGGATTTTATGATGAGGAATTTTGTTGCTTCCCTCTTTTTGGTAGTCATCACATTGTTTCTAAATATTTAAAGTTACATTCAAAGATAAAATTAAATCTACATAGACAATTTGAAAAGAACTTAATTGGCAAAGAAATGCATTTAATCACAAAGACCTAATTTCAGCTATAATTTGCACCAGGCACAACAGGACCAATTAACAGTTTTCAGCAATCCAATTATCAACACGACTGGATTGTTAACAAGTACAAGTTAGCTGAAAGTGTGCTGTTATTCTGACGGAAAAATTAAGGCAGACTTATTGTTGCAAAAGGAAGGCGGTAAGGAAGGCACTGTCTTCTGGTGATAGAGTTGTTTACCTTCAAAGAAAGTGTTCAGCCATCATTGCCTAGCATTTAAATGGTCTAATATGGAAGGAAATTTCTGCTATGAATACTGCATCTGAAAAAACAATGACTTGCACTACTGAGACCCTAACCCTAACCCAGTAGTCCAGTACACTCCAGACAAGAAAAATCCAGTCCAATAATATTTTATTTGAGCCAAATTCAGTTAATCCAATGTAATTCAGTTAATCCAATTTATTCCAACCGGGATTTACTATCCATATTGCCAGCAGATTGTATAAAATCTTCTCTTTGGTGCAATCACCCAATCTGAGCAACCACAAGGTAACACTGTGTAGGAAAAATCCTGTTTGTGGCTCTAAGTTTCCTGAAGAAGAATGAGTGGTAGGGGTCTGTAGCATTGTTAATTAAGCATTTGTAAAGTGCTTTGAGATGAGATTTGTTGCGTACTGTTGCAAACTGAGCTCATATGACATCCACTGCTTCTGCATTTTGGCATAATATTGGTAAAATAAATGTTAGCTCTATATAAGAAATGCTAAGTACTACATAATTTTCTTTTTTAAATTGTGCCCTGCTATGAAAAATCTTAGGCTATAAAGCGTGCACTTGCTTTTTTATTCACATGGCTGTGGATGAAGAGTATGATTGCTTAAGCCTGTAATATTTACTTGAAGCCAAGCCCAAACCATCAAATTTTCAGGCTCAGGGATAGGCTAGCCATTATCCATTATCACTTCCTCATCCGTAATTGTCATGCTAACAAGCTTACAGAAGCAATTGGCAGTTTATATTAATGCAGCAGCGGCTAAACACAGCAGTATTTTTTTTATTTTGCAATCGAATCAATCTGTGAAACAGGATTTTCTGTTATAAATGTCTGCTGGCAGCTCTACTGCTATTTCAGTAGGGATTGGCTGAAGGAGCTGGTAGCCACTGCTAATTTTGATTTGTTTGTGCGTTCCCATTAGCTCCACGAGCAACATGGCTGTGGTCAGTACCACAGGAAAAGAGGCTTGAGAATGGCTCTTCAGAAACCTGTGGGTCACGTAACCTAATGCTTTGTCGATTGTGTTTTACAGTTGACGACGTGATCACATGTTACAATCATGTTACAATTACATAAAGTCACACACCTCTCCTCTATTAATTATAGAGCATTAAGATGTTAGTCTGATTCTGTGTATGTATACAATAAAGTGCATAATGCGTTGTGAAATACGTGGTACATAAAGTAACAAATAACACATTTTTCAGTATGGTAGAGCAGATGAGATGGCACAGTACTGATACAGCTGCAAACCGCAGGGTGCTGTCATTGCGGAATATAGAGTAATCTGCCACACACACCCAATTGCATTATGAATCATCCCAGAGGTCTCTTCAACAAGGTTTTTTTTTTTTTGGGGGGGGGGGGGGGGGGGGCTGGGAGGCGTGATAGGAAGAAAAAGAGCAATGTTCTGATAGGTATCATCAGTGAGAGAAGCAATAAATGAGAACTCATAAAAAAATGATGAAATAGGTTTTGTGTTTTGGCCCACAACCCTTCCTTTTTCATGTGAAAAGTTAAAAAAAATAAGTATTTTACAAGATGTTTCCAATGTACTGTTAGTGCTTATTCCACCCTCATGTGCCAGGAACTCAGGTAATCCATCAGAAAAAGAAGACTGGGACATGAAATTAGAGACAATTAAAGACAATTATTCAATGATATGAATGTACCTGATGCAATTTTATAACCTGCCCCCCGTCAGTGCTCAGTTCAAAAGCTTGCATTTCTGACAGTGTGAGAGGGCATTGGTGCCTATGGACTGCGCAGCTTGCACATGCTGAAAAGTGTATACGGATGCTGTATAACACCTGCTCATATCCAGGCATCTTTTTTCAGGAAAGGCCTTGCATCTTTCAACAAGGCAATACTAAGCTGCATAGTGTATCCATTACACAGCATGGCTTCATGGTACAAGCATCAAGGAGCATAACTGACCAGCCGGCAGACCTTTCATCAATTGAAAATCTTTGGCTTATGAAACAATTAAGTACTAAAAGACGATGAAGGATAAGTTGCTTGAATTCTATATCAGACAAGAATGGGACATTTTCTTCCAAAACTCAAGCAGCTGGCTTCATCAGCTCCCAGGTGTTGGGCCACAGCCATGTGTAGTAAGACAAAGAGAAGCTAATTCAGCCTGAGGACATGGTGAAAGAACCAATGTACCTCACAACTACAGCAGACTTTGCATTGCCACTCGCCAGCTGTCACACCTAAATGCAACGTGACACAATCCCCCCATATCTATCCATATCTCCCACTCTCTCTCATATGTGTGTATATATGTATGTATATACATACATTAAATGGCTGTCTATCGACTGTTTTTTATTGCAAATTGCTCAAAAGATTTCCATAGTTAATTTGCGATTAATCAGACTAATAATATCCTATCCTCACAAAATATATACTTACCACTTGAATGGGAAGACTGCAACGTTGTGGATATGTTAAAGTTATTTAAAAAATCTTCAATCCAACTATCTGATAATTTTATACTGTACAACACTGCGTGTTTGAGCTAGTGCACAGGTTTTGCAGATAATTTCACAAGGTGGAGCAGACAATCATCATAATCAGATTCATATCAATTTTGTTATTCGATCTGGAAATAATTTCCCAAACTCAGATGAGCACAGGGGACGTCAGCTCCTGCTTGCCTTCTCAGTAACATGCATGACAGAAACAGAATAACTACTGGAGTCTGAGATAGAGGCCAAATGTGCTCATAATTGTCTTCTTGGCTGGGTTAGAGAAAGCTGGCTTTATGTATAATACAGCTGTCCATCATCCGATACAATCGGTTTTTCTTATCTGGCATCTATCAGAATCATGGACAACTACTGATAAGTTGAAGTGAATCCCATCACCAGGGCGTCAAGAAATGGATCAGCCTTGCACTACGCCTTTCATTTCCACAATCACTGGGAGAAAATGGTAGCAGATGTGATATGTTCTCCAGGTTGATCCATGGACTACATGATGGCCATGATCCATCATGTGACAGACAGTGTGTTCATCATTTTGTATCTTGGACTGTATCCCTGATTTTGCATTCAGGTAGTCTCCTCAGACCTGATGCTGCTATCTACAAAATGCACTCCCTCCTCCCTTTTCTTCTTCACCAAATCTTCAGAGGTGATAATGCATAAAACACCTTATCACCATATGCCTTAGTATGGGTAACTAATTAATTTGAAATTAGGAGAATAACAGGAGATGGGTGTGTGTGTGTGTGTGTGTGTGTGTGTGTGTGTGTGTGTGTGTGTGTGTGTGTGTGTGTGTGTGTGTGTGTGTGTGTGTGTGTGTACGATGAGAGTATCTGTGCACTAGTTAGGACTTGACAGTGTGTGATCATTTAGAAAATGTATCTTTTTTTGCCATTTCATGTCCAATGTTTTACCAGATACTGTCCTCAGAAAGAAACCAGCTGATGCCAGTCAGTATCCAAACATGTCAGTTGCTGTATCTGAAACCACACCCACAGAAAACATATTCCCACTCGCCCTGCACCTGCTTTTTATTTTGAGAATTTGGTAGATACAGACAAGTCGGCAGAATTATCTTTTCCTTTATTATTATTGCGAACACTTATGGAAGGTTCACATTCTAATTCAAATTTAGGAATAATGCCAATAACCAAATAAAATGAGAATAAATACAGCATGTTTTACATTGAGATTGTGGTGACATTTGGCTGTCAATACACTTTTAGCTTCAGGGATTGAACTTTTATTCGGATCCTAATCAAGGTTAACCAGATAATCGTGCAGCTGGACTTGAATTCTGTGCTAATAAGAGGAAAAGGGAGGTAACTGGATATTTCAAAAGTGCAGAGGCAGACACACAGGGCATTAGAGGCATACAGCTAATAATCCATCAAAAGAATAACTGCAGCTGCCAAGATATATGAGTTCAAGCAGAGACGTCTAACACCAGCAAACCACTGCATTGCTCCAGGCTACAGACTCAACGCCAGGACCACCGACACCCCACAGCGTGATTTCCATTTTACAGACGAATCAATCTATAAATGACAGGCTAATTGCAGGAAAACGTTCAGCGTGGCCCGTTAGGCTCCCTGATCATGCAGAGTGACATGACAAGCAATGGAATGAAAGTGGAAAATAAGAACATTTAAATATTTGTACCTTTAATTGGTGTTGCAACATTATCAAACAGACATTTGCTGTTTGTTCATGGATAAGCATTTGATTTTCTGTCATGGCTTCAAAACGATGAAGCAGTTTTAAATTTCACTTCAGTTTTTTGTCCAAGTGTTCTTCATCTGAAGCATTATCAGGTTTTCATGATAATAATGATATCATGTTGTAGTCAATGATATTTAAACGACAGTCGAGGTGGTTGCCAATTTGCTAATTCCAATTCTTATCTCAACTCAAAAAATTGTTTGATCAGTTTAACTGAAAGTTTGTTCTGACAAAATACACAAATAAAATCTTTGACTTATTGATTTAGAATGTCAACCAGTTTAAGAATATCCCTGGTACTGTAAGTTAAAACACATGTAAGTATTTTCTGTATTTGTTAAATCATCAAAAAAAACTGCTTCAATTCAATAATGTTCTGGGTCTCGAATTAATTGAATTAATTGAATTAATAAGCATGCATCTCAAGAATAAGTCCAAACACAGTTCATCTCCTTTTATGTGGAGTTTACATTTATTTATATTCATATATATATGAATATAAATATATATATATATATATATATATATATATATATATATATATATATATATATATATATATATATATACATACTGCACATACATACATGTATATATTACAGCATTTACATTTCAGTTTTAACTTAAAAAGGCTTATTCTGCTGTTCCACTTTTTTCTGCTTTATCTACAATTGTATTGTGATGAATTATCAGCTTAAACAACTGCAGGCAAAAAGAATATATAGGTAAATATGGTATACATTAGATTCCTACATTAAAATACCACTTTCTCAGACTGCTTGTGTATTTTTTTTTATCTATGTTTTTTCCAGCAGGCGGTGCTAGGGGAGGAGCTTTAGGGTCACTTCAGAACCAGAAGTTTAAAAAGCACAGCAGGGATCAAGTGTGTCTTCTACCCTTTAGATGTGCTAGTACATCCTTCAAGGAATTCTGCTTTTTGTTTCAAAGATGTATCAAAAGAAATATGTGTTTGGTTGTGAAGGAAAGTTTGCTGACTTTGCCTCTGTGGATGTAGTTTGTTTTTCTGGGCCAGCAATGGAGTGCAATTTTCCTTTTATTTCATTTTTAGTGTGTGTTCGTGTCTGCGTGTGTGTGTGTGTGTGTTAGTGTGTGTGTGTGTGTGTGTGTGTGTGTGTGTGTGTGTGTAAGTCATGCAGTAGTACTAAGTTAGTTTTGATTTAACGCTAGAAGCACACAAGACTCGACCACGAGTTCCATGTAGACCATGTTGTGTTGGCATGCAGCAGATTTATGCATTTAGGTAGGAAAGGATAACAGTTCACTCCAATGCATCTCAGACACACACAAAAATAAATAAATCCATTCAATTATTACTGTTCCAACGTAGTTTGGCAACTATGGGGTTAAAATTAGCAGCAGCATTAGCTTTGCACATTTTCTGACTTATCAGACACAAAATCAGACACATAGAATGAATAATTGAATGATGACAGTGACTTGTCAGTGATGTTACACAACAGCAAGTTTACGAGCATTATTATGTCATAACGCCTCCTGAATCCTCTTTCCTCCCCTCAGCTCGGCTTCAGGCACCAGCGAGGCAGTAACACGCCTTACATTTACACCGTCCAGCACATGTTAAACATTGGTTCGTTGTCCAGGGATAACAACGGCTCTAATCTAAAAACACCTATACAGTTTGGTGGTAGTTTAAAGCTGTTGGTCTCAAAACACACCATCACTTTTCACAGTATTTCTCTTACCACATGAGTTTATAAGAAATGCATTTGTTATAGAAGAATGTACCTTTTATTGGCAGTTATAAATTAAATATAACTGTCAGCAATTAAAGCAATATACAAATGTACTGAATTCAAGATTGTTAGCTCAATAGGTGATGATACTGTATATTGTAACGTTCCCGGAAACATCAGCAGAGGAAAAAGGCCAGATATTTCCAAGGATCCATGTTTATTAGACAGCTTCAGTCAGACACAAGTCAAAAGTACTCATCCTCGAGACCATGGATCTATAATATTAACTGGATGGTACATCGAAAATGGCCGCCCATTCATTTCAATGCAATTTGCTCACCAGCGCATACACCGAAATGAGTTCCTGACTTCTGGGTTTACTTCTGCGTTAAGGGGCCCATAGAGCATGCGCAGTTGAGTCACCTCCCATGATGCTCTGGGGCCTCCCATCATGCCCCCGGGGCAACATCAATGGCACCGACACGGCCGTGACGTTGCGCCCAGAAAGAGACTTTTCTTTGACTTTTCTGGCCGTTATAAAACATTTTTGAAGGATATAAAGTCCATGACTTAAAAATATGGAATACAAAGATTAGTAATTGCCGGTGATTACAGCTGGAGGTGTCCTGTGAACAGTTTTAGAGGCTTCTCTTTTACTATTGCGGTCTATGGGAAAAAAGCTTTCTGCGCCCCATGGGATTTTTTGTTGCAGTACCGCGGCTGGCCACTGGGAAAAATCTGCGTGCCTTCTGAGTGCGAGATTGGGGGGCTGCTCGAGACTCAACGGTCGGAACTGACCCCCGCTCACACAACACTTCCGGTTCAACCCGTGTCTCTCAGCCAACCTAACGGCTCGCGGAAGTCCCGCCTTCAGTCCCTCTTAAAGGGGCCGTGTAGCGGGCCGCTACACTATTGACATGTGTGAGTTGTTGCACCCCAGTAGACAGAAAGTTATGGAATTCGAGTTGTACACATTTCCAGTACCAAGTTGCATAATTTTTGTATCATTACATAACAAGATGCTGGCAAATCTCTGGGCCACACCCAGCAGTTTGATTGGCATGTAACATATTAATGATAATAATAACAACAATAATAATAATATTGATATAATTAAAAATACAGTAGGGGTTTAATTGCTAAGTTGCTTGACCTTTGAATCTAAAGGTTAATTAAAGTTTCTGTTAAATATACTTAAAAGGTAACAGCACAGTGTTTCAGAAAAACAAATGTTTTATCACATTAAAACTGTAACAATGGAGTTTTTTACGTGAAAATGAACCTCTAGTTTTTAACTATGAGAAAAATAAATGTAGAGTTTCCATAATTAAATTAATTAATTTACATTCATAAAATTTAAACAAACTGCTGGGTCAATAAGAAAATGGCCACATGAAGCTATAAAACTGATTTATGATACAGGGGCAAATACAATCCACAGCAGTGCCACCTGCAGCGGGAAATTACAGAAGCCTGTTGATCTTGATTCATTTTGTCAGTAACACAGGAACATGATGCTAGTTTTATAAGTAGGATCAGTAGCTGTCAATAACAGTCACTACTCTGCGCACTACCTGGCTTTTACTGAACTCTAATACGCACGACTATTGCCTGATTGGCATAGATTTATAAATTATAAGAAATAATAAGACACGTTAAATGGATCTAAATCCATAGATTTTATTGACAAATGGAGGGATAAAATAGAAGAATAGACAGAGAGCTGGATACAAAATACATAGAAGTATTGTTATATTAATCAAAAATAGGAAAGTCATCATTTGAATAGGTGTGCAAATATGAACATGGAAAGCAAAAGTTGGGCACATTGTTTTTTTCCGTTGTTGTGAAGATCATATCTGATTTTCAGTAATGTCATTTATTTAATTTACGTTTCATTCTGTAATTCAGGGGACCCAGATCATGCACCCAAACAAAGACAATTACTTTTCAAAACAGGCAAATAAATAGCAGCAGCAGAAAATTGAACAACATTCTTTTTTTGCACCGGAAACATATCAGAAGAAAACTAAAGAATAGTTATCAATGAGTTTAAAAATTTCAACATTTCTGCATTTTAGCCTTTAGCATTTTAGCCTTTAGTCTTGTAAGTGAAACTACTTTGACTGCTCATGCTACAGTAGCTGTAGTACACACTGCACAGGAAACGGGCACGGGGGCTGGTTTCTTTAACAGTGAAAGGATTACCAAAACTATAAATATGTTGTGTATATATATGTGTGTATATATATGTGTGTGTATATATATATATACTGTATATATATACATACATACATACACACACACATTAATCCCTTGCTATAACGCGGTTCACTTTTCACGGTCTCGCAGCTTCGCGGATTTGCATTGTGCATCGTGTTCTGCATTCTTATTGGCTAAATAGTCTCCCCGCTTCTTCACTTCCTGTGTCAATAACGCTGGTTGCTTAGCAACAATGCTGAGAATGGCCAATGAACTTCAGCGAGCAGCTCAAGAACGGGACCCTTTGATGAATCGTTCATTACAGTTCTCAAATATAATTGATGGTGGCCTGTCGGTTTATACGAATCTTTTTGCCCAAAGAAAAAAGAGCGACAGCCACTACCCATAACTATGTTCTTCTCTCGAAAAAACACACCTGCACCGGGCTTTAGAAGAAAAAGAAAAGAAAAAGACGCTACAGAGCGAGTCAGAATGCAACGGTACCGTCAGAAGAGCAGTGAAATACCCGCAAGTCCCAATTTGTCTTACTGTACTTATTGTATTTTTTTTCATAATCCTTTTTCATTTTCTCCCATTAAAATCCAATTAATCGGGTCGCGGTGGGGCGGGGCTGATCTCCGCAATTTGAAGCCTTGTATACTAATTGTAAAACAAATTTAAAAAAAGGTTGCTTCGCGGATTTCACTCATGACGGGTTCTTTTTGGAACGTAATCCCCGCGAAAAACAAGGGATTACTGTGTGTGTGTATGTATATATATATATATATATATATATATATATATATATATATATATATATACAAAATATATATACAAAATATATATACATATATACATACACTTGTTTGACTCATTAAAGGAAAGACAGGAATTTTCTGTTATGTGCGCATCAAACTTTATTGCACGATTGTGACCAGATGGCTGTTAATCTTTGCAACATGTTTCTGCTCAACACAGAAAACCTAAAGGCTGGCATATTGAGTCAGGCCAGTTTCTTTAAAGTCAGATTTTTGCTTCAAGGCTCTAAAG
This sequence comes from Cololabis saira, assembly GCF_033807715.1. Classification (NCBI taxonomy): domain Eukaryota; kingdom Metazoa; phylum Chordata; class Actinopteri; order Beloniformes; family Belonidae; genus Cololabis; species Cololabis saira. The sequence continues at coordinate 25,195,199 of NC_084600.1, read as the reverse complement.
GGCAGAGCGGTGAGTAACCAAGCTGACATCAAGGCAGGACGTGACACATTTAAGATTGTTGATGGCTGAAAGTTGACCTTTTAAATATGATGTAATGTAATGTCAGAGCCAGTGACAGTGGACAGTCTGGATTTAAAAAAACTGGATTAGCAACCAGATACAGCAATAAAAGAGCTGTAAACAAAACCCAATCCAAGTTTTAAATAAATGCTTACATTTTGTTTGGAAAAAGGTTCTGTCTTCTATTTTCTCAGAAAATGAAGAAGCTGTATTGCACAGCAATGTTTCGTCTGTTTTTTGTTCTACTTGTTGTTTATATAACCAAGATGTTTGGTGTGTTTGATGCTGACAAGCCAAAGCTCCAGGGCCAGCAACGGAGGCTAAAACTTTCAGCGCAGCTGTCGGGGAAAAAATGGTGTGAAAATGAATGATTTCCACAACGTGGAATGTTTCTTAATATCTTTTGTAAGTGCCTGTGTACATGTCATCTCTATTTGCATTGTACACAGATGCACACAAATACACAGAAAAGAAAAGAAGTAAAGATGCCCTGTCTGGCTTATAGGAATAAAACCTTCATATTATCAAAACATTGCAAGCAAACATGTCCTTTTAAAGTTTGTCTCCAAAGTAGAGCAACTTTTTCGCATAAATAGATGATTGTCAGCCTCGCACAGGAAATACCATTACTGATACACACTTTAAATGCACTTCGATAATACACCAACACACCAACAAAGAAATCATTGTTACACCCAAACACACATGCTCCACATGCAAATGCAGAACCTACATCACAAAGTACAAAAGCACGTTTCGGAGGATTTCAGGATCCCTGCAGATTCTGGCAACAAGGGTCCAGCTTCATGTGATTACAAGCCAGCACATGAGAAGAGATGGAGCAGCTATTCCTCCACCCCCGGGCAATCTTGGAGACTACAAATTGAAAATGATTCCTACACAGTGCCTAGATTCCAGATTGAGTCAAATGCCTCCTCAGCCCTCAGTAACAGCTTATTACTGTGCAATAACAATGTCAGAGAAAATGGTGCACCTGACGCTCAGCCCACCCCCCATCCAGAGCCTTCATATCTATCATCATACTTTCTGTTTCACAACAAAGGCAAACACCTGCATAGACTGGAATGATCAAAACTCCCAATACTAACACAGAGAGAAAAAAAATAACTTAAATTCCTCAATAGCATGTACAGTGGTGGCGGGTTGAAAGGATACTTAACCCATCTTTAAATGGAATAATAAGAAATCCTGGCAGCTGCTTGCTTCACAGCAAAATCTATTCAGCTCTGCTGTGGGACTGTGGGAGCACAGCCTCCTCTGGGCTCAGTTAAGATTTGGATTAGTGGCTGCTGCCTGAGTTCACCATGTGTGAGGCTCCGTCTGTTGAGCATCTGGCAGGAGACTTGTCTCCTGATTTAATTTTTAAACCAATTTCCCTTTGCTGAGGGAAACACAAAAGGAAAATATCAGTTTTTAGTGCTGTACAGTAGCAAGTAAAAGTATGTGAAACTCTGGCATTAACTGATTTTTGCAGTGATGTCCCATGAATGTGTGAACTCATCTTCACTTTAGTTGCAATAATATAAAAGTACAATCTGCTTGAGCTGATAACACACTATTGTAATTTCCTGTGTCTTTATTGGATACATCCATTAAACAGTCAGAGTGTTGGAGGGAAAATTAAGTAAACCATGGAGTTAACAGTGGGTTGAGCGTTGTTAGTGATCAAAGCTGTACAACGTTCAGGAGGAATTTTGGATCACTCCATAATACAGATATCCTTCGGCTCAGGCACACTTGTATGATGTCTGGTGTGAACAGCCCTCTTGAAGACACTCTACAGCATCCCTACAAGTTCTGGGATCTTACTGCTCCAATATAAAAGGCTAACCATTATTTATGTTGTTCATTGCCAAGATGCTGTTTGGCAAACTTCAGAGAGACGGCAGTATACTTTTGGAGAGGCTTCCTCGCTGTATTATGGCATTGGAAAGCCTGTCTTTCACCTGGGGCCTCACGTACAAAGAGTGCAGTGCACAAAAAACGTGCGTACGCCACTTTCTACACTCACGGTCGGATGTTCAAAAAGTGATTTGAACGTGGAAAGTTGCAGTCCAGAATATGAGGAAACCTGACGTCAACAATACGTTCATGACTACACATGAAGAACATAACAGTCCCCACATCACCAGATAAGTTACACACGAGTGGAGCTGCAACAATCTCACAATCAACCACATGGTCTGAACATACATTTAAAGGTAGGAGCACAACAATGTAAGCTGAAAATCACAATGGCAGCCTTGGCTGTGTTAGAGGAACCTGATGATGCATCAGGTCACAGCGATCTGCTGGTCCAGGATGAACACTGGATTATCAGCTGGTTTAGGTACCAAGAGGATCCTTCTGGATGTCTGCCCTGAACTGGACTCAGCTGATCCAGTTCAGACATGATGCTTTCAGCGGGAGCTGTTGACAGGTCGGACATCTCTCAGTCACCATGACGACTGTATGGGACGACTACTCGAGATTAAATCCAGATCCTTAAAATATCCCATAACTGTCTGAACAGACAAAAATTCAAACACAATTTGCTATGAAGAACCGGTTTTCTAAAGTTGTCTTGGTACGAACTGATGTGACTCAGTAATATATGAATAATGTTTTTATTGAATGTTTAGGCTACGAATGTACAAATGTTTAGGTGGATGTAAATGGCTAGGACTGCATATATTCAAGTCTGTTAAAAAAAGAAATAAATGACTTTATAAAGCCACTTTTTTTAATATATCAATCTTTTGATCTGCTACAATAATGTAATACATTCAAAGGAAAACACCTAAAGTTGAGAGCCTTTCTCAGCAATTTTTGGGGAGATTAAAAAAGAAATTAAATCGATTCATTAATTACAGATATTAATTAATTAATCTAAAAAAAAAATGTATCGCTTGATAGCACTAGATATACATATACATTTGAGCACTGCTTCTGTGAGTGTATGGGTGTAATTGAGCTTATGTTAATAAAATAAATGGCACTTTGGTGCACGGCTGTATGCAATGTTCTAGCAACTTCTAATTTACTCAAAGTTTATTTTGCAGAACAAAGTGGACATTCATGAAGCATTTATCATAAATGAACCCCACACTGTCAAAGGTTCTTCCTGCACTTAAAGAAAGATAAATCTTTAACCTGGTGCAGAGGTGCTGACCTTTTATTTAATCTCTAACACAGACAAAAGAATCCATGGAACAGTTCTGTTACAGAAGTATCTGAAACATATCTCCTTCCAGAAAAGAGATGGAGAGCGAGTTGGCCTTTATAACCGTCCATCTCTTTGGGAACTTGCCCTCTGGTCAATCAAAGACCTGTTTAGCTCTGGAGTATTAGCTAATTACACACATGACTCTTGGGCTTCAGCTCTCACACAGGTAAGTCTGAGATGCGTCTGCTTTACGTTTATTGGCAAGTCTGAAAGTGTTGTTTATTCTGTCACTGAATGGACATCATGCCTGCTGTTCTATTTAAGCTGTCAAGCATCGCAGCCTCAAAGCAGGCCCAGCTGGCACCAGATGAGCCTTCCACAGTAAGATTGATGAGGGAAAGCCTGGCAGAGTGGAGCCCGACACAGACGGGCCTTTGTGCGTTCTGTATGTACACATCATTTTCTCTCATTCCACCAGAGAATCGGCAGCAGCAGATTAAATGACAGAATGAATTTCCATCAGACCATACACATGTTCAAGCAAATTTGTGAAACCACACAGTGTAACCTGGTATTAATTATTCACGCATGTATTCCATTGCATTAATGCCAGTCTGACATATAAATATCTTCTTGCTTTCAAAATCATGTTTTTTTCATGTCAGATGGAAAACATGTTATCTTTTTCTTGATTGTCTTAGATATAGCACAGAATTACAGCAAACAACTAACAAACAAATACTGATATACATGCTATAATTTACATTAAATTACTTAATGTAATTTAATGTACTGTCAAAAGTAATACTTATCATCATGAATGCAGGGGTTAACTCAGTGGATTGCTTGTTATTTTTTTTACAATAACTTTGTACCATCTGCTCTTTTGAAGAGTCACCATGAGCCCCTCCACTTTAAAACATATAAGTATTTCAAACATCTACTGAGTCCATTTAAATTGGTTTGGGAACATGAAATCCCCTTTTACTTGTCAATACCTGGTTTACTTCCAACAACAAAGTGCTTCCACATTGCCTTAGTTTTTGAAAATAAGATTTAATTTGTTGATTCACCATCATCAGCATTATCATGACCAGGGGCCTCATTTATAAAAGAGTGTGTAGGATCCAAACTAAAAGTGCACGTAAACCCAAAAGCCGAAAATGGCGGGCGCAAAAAAAAATCTGGATTTATAAAACCGCGTGCACGCACACTTGCACGCAATGTTCGCTTTATAAATCACAGTCCATCTGGAAGGTTGGCAGGTGAATTCGCCTCATATCCCGCCCTCTACACGCCCGCTTTTTACCATAAATGGGCAATGCAAAGTAGTATTTGCATATGAATGAGCCTGCTGAGCATGCGCAGCGGCTTCCTGCAGCCAGTTTCTGCTGCGCGTCAGGATGAATGAGACGTGTCGAACCACCTTGCCACTAAATTTCACGGAGACTGAGATCGAGATGTTGTGGATGAGGTGGAGGACAGGAAAACCACATTATTTGGTGGTCATAGTAAAAGTAGAAAAAGTATATAAATAGTATAAAATAAAGCGAGTGAGTGGCAGCACGGCGTTGCTGCCCGTGAGTGCAAGGGCGTAGGTTTGCATAGGGACGGTAGGGACATAACACTACCAACTTTTCAGGAAGCTCAATTTGTCCCCATCAAATTTTAAGCAACCTTATTTGCATTATATAATGAGTTCAGATATATAGGTAATTTAGATTGTCTTCCCAAATGTTGTAAGGATAGAATTGACCCTACCATTATCAAGTGAATTATTTTCATTATGTTCAGACTTATATTTACCCCTTTTCACTTGCTGAATTTGCCGGTCCATTTTTTTTTCCTCAAACACACGTTTGATTGGCTGATGACTTGACCATCATTAGGCTCATAGGAGCCTAATGATGCTCTTCTAGTTTAAGGCTCACAACTACCTGTAACAATGATATACTATGGGTATATTATACATTTCCTGAATCTTTATGGTCCTGTGAGTATTCCAGTTTTTGTATTTTGTGTCTCTGTTGTTCCTAGATGACACAGGGCTAAAACATAGTATATCATTTAGGCAAAAATTGTGTAAAAATGTGTGTTTATAGTTTAAAGAGCTGCAGTGACCTCTATGTTGGTCAGAAAGATTCACGTCTTAGCTTGAATGAATGCTTAAAAGGTCTCCTTTAAAATGATACCAAAGACAATATAGTGAAACATTGACAGATATCCTGTACATGAGTGTAAACCAGGATATGCAGCAGCATCTAAAATGTAATTTTCTGAAGGGGCTGGGTGATTTCATGAGCTGATAACTATGATACAGCTGCCACTCAGGAAGGTTATCATACCAAAATATAATCTACAGACGTAGATATTTTCAAAAATTATAAGTAGCCTAAGGTCACCTTGAGTGGTACTGACAAGTGAAATTTTGGGCTCTGGCCCATGGACTATATGTGTTTTTCTACACTTTACGTTAATTAAACTGTGAGAAATGTAGTGAACTCTGCTGGAAACTATAGAACCAGAAAAATGTGAGCAAGAAGCTGCAGAGAGAGTGAGTGAGAGAGAGAGAGAGAGAGAGAGAGAGAGAGAGAGAGAGAGAGAGAGAGAGAGAGAGAGAGAGAGAGAGAGAGAGAGAGAGAGAGAGAGGGGTTCCAGTCTGTGTTTGACATGCTGCTGCTTTTCTTCTTGTAAATGGCCTGGTTTAGAAGGAAAGAAGGCTAGAGCATGTTGTGACTTTACACTTTTGAAACCAAATACCAATTAGTGCATTTATTTATTAAAATGTGAAAATGTATTTATTTATTTTCTACATTATTTATTTAAAAATAGGTTTTATTTGCAGCCTATGCAGACATTGTTTCAGATAATCATACATTAATCATAATCGAGGTAAAAAGTTAAATTAATCTTGATTAAGATTTTTTCCATAATTGCTCAACCCATTGATGCATTTTAGAGATGAAAATAAGGGAGAAGAAGGTGAAAGAGACAACCAATTAAAGCAATGTATTACTCTTGTGGTTAAGGACAAAAATAGATAAGAAATCAAACCGAGGTTTAGCCCCTTCTCCCCAATTTTCATTTGTATTTTATTTATGTGATCTTAAAACAGCCCAAAGGAGATTTCATTTTTTGTTGAGTTTGGCTGTGCTTGTGGACAAAAGCAGTAGTGTTTAACCTGAAGGAAGGTTCCATTTCTATTTATTTTAGTTTTTTCAGTTATATTTAATCTATTTATTTAGACAGACAATGTTGAGTGGTCTTAAGACAAATGTTTATTTTTTGCATTCTGGATAGTTAAGAGATTATTAATAAGTACACTTAATACATTTATTGTGTATGTTAATATAATTTAAGTTATGTTCAAATATTGCAATTTAAATTGCTAATAAAATCCTGGAATATTCTGGAAGTTTTCAAAATGTTTCTTTAGTAGTTTTTGAAAACAAAGGTTTGAATTGAACCGTGTATCAGGTGAACCAATACACATGAAAGTTAGTATAAGTCAATACAGATTTATTTTGCATTGATCATTTAACTTATCAATTAATTAGGTTAATATTTGTGACAAATGTAGCCCTGACCCCCGTTCACCCAATCTGTTTGGTCTTATTAATGTCCCGTCCCCAGCAAAAAGTGTACATGCAGGTTATGCTGTTATATCGCCTAGCATTGCTGAGACCAAACCTACGCCCTTGCGTGAGTTCCACGGCGCAATTTCCAGTGGGGACAGGGGGGACATGCCCCCCCCACTTTTCAAAATCCTGTATTTGTCCCCCCCACTTTTTACAGTTTAAAAACTAACGGTAGGCTCAGCCTGTAATTGCAAATCATCAAGACACTCTGTGCGAAGATGGCACGGAACGCCGCTCCCCCTCCTCCCCTCTCCCCTCAGTGCTGCTCAAGGCTGATTTATGGTTCTGCGTCACACCAACGCAGAGCCTACGGCGTAGGTGCGCGTCACCGCGTACCCTACGGCGTAGGCTCTGCGTCGTTTTAACGCGGAACCATAATTTAGGCTTACACCCGCATGTAAAGGTTTCACGCGCGCGTAAAACTCATTATATATATAAAAAAATCTGTGTCCCTTTAGGGGCTCCGTAGAGCCCCTAAACGCTCTACGGAGCACCTCATTTGTTCTGTCCTCAGTCACTCTACGGTTGTCGCGTTGGGTGAAGAGGAGGTTCCCAGCACGGCGTGTCCACCGCGGCTGCAGCAGCAGCAGCACCAGAGAGTCCTGACTGACGCTGTGCTTCACACACAGAGGGACACGAAAAGCGCTATTATATTACAAGTCTGATATGTGATGACATCATTAAGAGTATGACATGAATCTGGCTTCATTTCACCACCTCACCGCCTGCGTCACCAGTTCCCCATATCTTAAGTAAGTTCCTACGGGAGGGTCAGGGTTGGCGTAGAGATACGGACATTTTTCGGTTAGTTTTTTCTTTTTAAATCCCAACCTTTGCATAGACGGTGGCTTGCGCACCTTTCAAGCCCTGTTTTGTGCGCAAGCAAGCTTTATAAATGAGGCCCCAGCTCAGTAAAGCAAAAAATATACTCCACCCTTCTATTTTGGCTGCTACACACCATAACACGACATCTGACAACAAATAACACAGCTGAAGATGACATTTCACAAGCTTTGATATTTTCATGCAAGCGTATAAGCATTTCCATGGTTTCAAGATTCACAAGCATTTAAAAACACATGATATTCTGACTTATATCATGACAATGAAAAATAAGTATGTGTGCTGGATCTGTTCCATCTGTCATTGAGCAACAGACCTTCTGAGGGATCATCAAAGGCCGACAGAGCCAACCAAATAGAAAAGCCAAACATGACATGTCTGACATGTTCTGCTTGGTGTACGCCAAGCAGACCCTCTAAAAAGTTGGAGTGTTTGCATAACTGACCTCAGTTAGGAGAATTTCTTGACATGGCAGCAAGGGCAGAAAACATTGCACAGTAAAAAGCTGTGGAAGCAGCTCGGCTGTAAAGAGCAATGATGATGGCTGGCTTTATATGACCACTGAAGAAGAGCATCATGCGTGGATCGGGTAGTTTTATGAGCCTGTTGGCCTTCTTGGACCCAAAGGATTTGATAAATGCTGAACCCGCTGAGTTCCTAATATTATTTTTGAATAATAATTTCTGGGACCATATGTTCAAAGTTCAGTTTTGCTGAAAATTGAGTAATCCCATTCGGCCGCAGCCCTGTGACATCACAATATACAAGCTTGATGGGTACCGTATTTTCGCGACCATAAGGCGCAACTTTTTTTTTTTTTTTTTTTTTTAAATGTGCCGGGCGCCTTAAGAAACGGTGCGCCGTGTCTATTACCTGAATTACGGTAATGTCAGGTCGGCCACCATGAGAAGGTAAAAAGAGAAGGGGGCGGGTGAAGCTGAATGAGACCATCCACTGAGCTGTTTAATGCGAAACAGATGATGAAGACTTTTAAGGATTTGCTTGATGTGTAAAGTGAAATAAAATACAATCAAACTAAGTTTTGCTCCGCTCTATTTAAATAAGCACACTTGTGTGTGAGTGTTCTGCAGCGCCGGCCGGTCGGAACCGTCCACATTCCCCGGTTAAAGCAGCGGCTGCAGCAGCGCGGTGATGGTCGCTGCTGCAGCCGACTTCCTGGTTCCCCAAGCGGGTCCGATGACCTGGTTCCCGGCCGCTTTAAGAGCAGAGATTTCTGGGGTCTGTCTCAGGTCAGATCAGCTTCACTTTCCGAGATTTGCAGCCAAATCTGTCGGTTACAAACCCGGTACCGGATCCCGACATGCGCGTGTGTGTATTCGTGGCGCGACACACAGATTCTCATGTAGGCTATGTGGTGCTGGACTGGCGCAGCTGATGGACAGAAACTTATGGTGATTTTTAAAAGAAAAACTTTGCATAAGAGGTTTCCAGCCGGAGTCATTATAAGGGTGAATGAAAAGAGGGGGCTGGATGAAGGGATGATGATGATCAAGAAGCTGAGACTGTCTGGAAATTCGGACTGGCGCAGCTGAATTAACGGAGCTCCTGTCGGATACAAACCCCGGTACCGGCTCCCCGACAGCGCGTGTGTGTGAGCGGGTCCAGCGCGAGGGTCCCGGGACGCGGGACCCGGGACCGCCGCGGGACCAGCGCGCGGGGGGGGGCGGACCGGGACCCGGTCCGCCGCGGGACCAGCGCGGGGGGGGGGCGGACCGGGACCCGGGACCCGGTCCAGCGCGAGGGAGCAAACGGGGAGCGGGACCCGGGACCGCCGCGGTCGGGATTTTTAAAAGAAAAGCGTTCCCTAAAGAGACTTTTCCAGCCAGAGTGAAATGAAAAGGGCTGGATGGATGAGGAGATGATCAGTGGCTGAGACAGGTTTGTGGAGCAACCCGGTGGTTTTTTAAAATTCTTTAATGCAGAAACAGAATATGAACCTTTTGAAGGGTTTGATTGATGTGAAAAGTGAAATAAAATATCAAACTAAGTTTTGCTTCTGCTGTATTTTTAGCGCGTGTGTGTTTTGCAACGCGTGTCTGTGCAGCTCCGTCTCCGTAGACGGCGCCTTTTGGGTCGGTGCGCCGTATGTGTGTTTTAAAACCAAAAATGACACACAAAACTGAGGGTGCGCCTTTCCACACAGTGCGCCATATGGTCGCGAAAATACGGTAAATTTGCTCCCGTCATCAATTTTGTGTCATATTGAATACTTTTAAATATTTTTCTGTAACTACTTTCAAGCTACATGTTTTGAATGTGTAAATTAAACACTCACTCACTCACTCACTCACTCATCTTCTTCCGCTTTATCCGTTCCTGGGTCGCGGGGGCAGCAGCCTCAGCAGGGATGCCTAGACTTCCTTCACCCCAGACACTTCCTCCAGCTCTTCCGAGGGGAGTCCGAGGCGTTCCCAGGCCAGCCGAGAGACATAGTCTCTCCAGCGTGTCCTGGGTCTTCCCCGGGGTCTCCTCCCGGTGGGACATGCCTGGAACACCTCCCTAGGGAGGCGTCCAGGAGGCATCCGGTACAGATGCCCAAGCCACCTCAGCTGACTCCTCTCAATGTGAAGGAGCAGCGGCTCGACTCCTAGCTCCTCCCGGGTGACCGAACTCCTCACCCTATCTCTAAGGGAGCGTCCAGCCACCCTGCGGAGGAAACTCATCTCGGCCGCTTGTATCCGCGATCTTGTCCTTTCGGTCACTACCCAAAGTTCATGACCATAGGTGAGGGTAGGGGCGTAGATTGACCGGTAAATCGAGAGCTTCGCCTTTCGACTCAGCTCCCTCTTCACCACGATGGTCCGGTACATCGACCGCATAACTCACGCTAACTCACGCTCCATTGTTCCCTCACTCGTGAACAATATCCCGAGATACTTGAACTCCTCCACCTCAGGCAGGACTTCTCCACCCACCCGGAGAAGGCATGCCACCCTTTCCCGATGGAGAACCATGGCCTCGGTTTTGGAGGTGCTGATTCTCATCCCTGCCGCGTCGCACTCGGCCACAAACCGCCCCAGCACATGCTGAAGGTCCCGATCTGATGAAGCCAACAGGACAACATCATCTGCAAAAAGCAGAGATGAAATCCTGAGGTTCCCAAACCGGATCCCCTCCGGCCCCTGGCTGCGTCTAGAAATCCTGTCCATAAAAATTATGAACAGGACCAGTGACAAAGGGCAGCCCTGCCGGAGTCCAACATCCACCGGGAACAAGTCTGACTTACTGCCGGCAATGCGAACCCGACTCCTGCTTCTATCATACAGAGACCGGACAGCCCTTAATAGAGATCCCCGGACTCCATACTCACTTAGCACCCCCCACAGAAGGTAAAATGCCTTCTCCAGATCCACAAAACACATGTAGACTGGTTGGGCAAATTCCCATGAACCCTCAAGCACCCTGCGGAGGGTATAGAGTTGGTCAAGTGTTCCACGATCGGGACGAAAACTGCATTGTTCCTCCTGAATCCGAGGTTCGACTATCGGCCGTAATCTCCTCTCCAGTCCAATATTGTGACTTGTAAGATAACATCCTTTTTATTTTATTGAAAATGACTACAAAATGTCAGTTCATTCTAAGTGGCTCACATAGCTTTACCTGCTCTGTAAAAACAGGCCATTAGCTACGTACAAAGAAACATTGACTTACTGAGTCCCAGTCAAACCAGAAAACACAAAAGAAACGTATTATTCATATCTTTGTGGACACAGAGTCATACCGCAGCAAGATGAGGAATTCATAATCAAGCTGCATCATAAGCTTATCTCAAGGCATGGTGATACCGTGATATCATTAAAAAATAAATAAAATTGCATTAAAAAACTGAAACATTAAAATATGCACATGTGTGTATGCACATACTTAAGATAAAACAGCTCCTGCTGTGCAGCATAAGACCTTTTATTATCAAATGCAAGGACAGCGTGTGAAACGCTCTAAATTAAATGTGGTATCTTATTTGTACCAGCAGGAAAGTCATATTAAATGAAATTATATTTGAAACCAGTCTCATGTCTAGTTGCTGATCTATTTCGTTCTAACTGATGAATATGCATGTATTAATATTTCATTTTTATAAACATATTCATATCTTCAACCACTAGACTCAAAATGGACCATGTCACAGTTTTTGGGTTTAAGTTCCTCTTTTATTTAAAAAACCGGTGTCCTTGTATTTTAATTTGTCTTGACTTCCCTTGTTCCCATCTGCACTGATTGATTACACATGTGTATCGTTAAGTCCTCTGTGTATATCTCTTATTTTCTTGTCTTTCCCTTGCTCCCTGTTGGTCTGTATTGTTTTAACCATTATGTTTTTTTTCATGGTTAATTAAGTTTTTGTATCAACACTGTATTGACACTGTGTTGGTCACGCAATAGTGACCCCTGCAGTAGTTCTAAAATCATTGCAGGTAAACAACATGAAAATACAAGGAAAAGCTTGAATGTTGCAAACCCAGCTTCAGCCTGTGAAATATTTAATCACTAGTCCTTAAAATATGATATCATCATTGTATAATGTAATGTGCTTGATTTGTTTTCTGAGTTAAGTTGAAGAGTTTCAAATTTGCTTAAAACCTTGTTTGTGTAAATGTTAAAATGATGTAAAATGTAACGTATAGCAATTTTTTCTGTAATAAGATTCAGGGTTAAAATGTTAAAATCATACGAAATAAAAGACAAAAAATGTATTCATTTCTGCATTTTTATTGAAGAACAAAAGTTTTTGAAGTTCCTTTGCTCCAAGGCGATTTCTCCTCTAAGACACGAGTTCCCCTGGCCTAGAAAAAACTCTTTCACAGGGTAAAGATGAAGACGGTGCGCATAAAAATGTAAGTGCGAGTTGATAGAGGGGTGGATATTTTTTCTGGTTATTTTTGCAATATTGTTAGGGGTCTTAGAACTATTTATGAAGTGAGTGGAACAAGGTGAGGGCAAGCAAAAATCCAAAATCTAACAGCAAAATTCAATCAAACAAATTCCCAACATATTGATACATTTTTTTTCTTATAAACACAATTTGGCAAGGCACATTACTTCTGTTTTATCCCTACTGAATTGGCTGCCAGTACATTTAATTGTTTTTCTTTCCTATCAAATTTTGAAATACTCTTGTCCCGCCCTTCCTCTCTGAGCTGCTGCACCTGCACCTGTCCACTTCCTCAGTTCTCCATGTTCTCCCCTAAGTCCAGGCTGCGATTGCAGCTACCAAATTGTGGAACACGCTGACAAGCGTCATTGAAACTATTTAAATCTGCTCTTAAGATCCACCTACTCTGCTTCAACTTCCACCCAGTGTGAGATGCTGATTTATTTTAGTTAGTTTTTTTTATATGTGTATTTTCACGTTATATATTCTATATTTATCTATATATTTTATTTCTTATGTCTTGTCCTGTGGGGAGCTGTTTTTAAAGTGCTATATTGATTAAGTTTTTCTTTTTTTTTTACTGAACTTCAACCACAACTTGATGGATGATAATATAAAATAATTTGCCACGCTGCCAGTACTAATGGCCTTAAAACAGCAAATAAATAACTATTTTCATTTTTTTGAAAATTAAATAGTTGTTGTTCACTATATCATTATTTTTATTTCAAGTATTTCAAGTTTAAGAATTATTAGCGGATCTCCCATAGAGCTGCATTGTGGCTGCACAGAAACTTTCCAAACTTTGGAAAAGCATCTTTGATCGGTAACGACTATAACTTTTTGTCCTAAACTGCAAAATGGTATCCTTCTGAAAAAAGAAGCATCATCAACGTAACAAAAGGATACCATAGAAATTACACCTATAGATCATGTTAATTTATGTTACTGTGTTGACTAACATGTACAACAAAATCATGTTAGAAATGATATTATCCTTACAGTGATGCAGTAAAGCCCAGCAGCTGCAATTGTGTTAAACAAAGAGTGGTGAATGGGGTCAGTGAAAATGCTAAAGAAAAATACAAAGTGGAAAAAATATTACCATTACAAAATAGAATTAAAGCTGCAAGCAGCGATGAACGGGCCCTCGCACCCTTGTGCACATTCAGGCGTGCTGCAGTGGAAGCGCTTGTATGACTTGCATGTAGATGTCTTCAGGCCTGGACATTTAGCGGATGACACCAGCCACGACTCTCCATATCAAACCATTCAAAAGTTATGCCAGAAAGTAGGAACTATCACATATCGACCAATCAGAAGAAGGGGCGGGGCTAATTTGCGCCAATGAAGGTGAAGGAGTCAAAACCGAGTCAGACACGATTAATTCAAAATGGCTGACTTCCTGTTCATTTCGGCCATGGCGCCAAGAGACTTTTTGCGACATGATACAGGTGTGTACCAGCCCCCGGGTCTCCCACTCAGAAGGCGCGCCGATTTTTTCCAGTGGCCAGCCGCGGTACTGCAACCAAAAATCCCATGCGGCCCAGAAAGCTTTTTTCCCATAGACCGCAATAGTAAAAGAGAAGCCTCTAAAACTGTTCACAGGACACCTCCAGCTGTAATCACCGGCTATTACTAATCTTTGTATTCTATATTTTTAAGTCATGGACTTTATATCTGTCAAAAATGTTTTATAACGGCCAGAAAAGTCAAAGAAAAGTCTCTTTCTGGGCGTGACGTCACGGCTGACGTCACAGCCGTGTCCGTGCATTCCACGGATGTTTATATTAATATATATTATGTAATTATATTATATTAATACATTAATAATATATGTAATACTATACATGTAATAATATACATTAATTAAGATATTATATTAATACATATTATATTAATACTCGCGTCATTGCCCCGGGGCATGATGGGAGGCCCCAGAGCATCATGGGAGGTGACTCAACTGCGCATGCTCTATGGGCCGCTGTATGCGGAAGTAAACCCGGAAGTCAGAGATTTTTTCGGCTTATGTGCTGGTTGAGCAGAATGCATTGAAATGAATGGGCGGCCATTTTTGACGTCCGATCCAGTTTTATAATACATCCATGGTGTGTACCGATTTCCGTGCATGTACGTCAAACCGTATTGTGGGGCTTGAGGCACAAAGTTTTCTAGGGGGCGCTGTTGAGCCATTAGGCCACGCCCATTAATGCAAACCATTAAATATCAAATTCTTCACCAGGCCTGGCTGGCGTGCAAAATTTGGTGACTTTTGGGGCACGTTTAGGGGGGCAAAAAGGCCCTCATTTCGTCGGAAGAAGGAAAATAACGAGGAAAAAAATAAAAAAATCCTACAGATACAATAGGGCCTTCGCACTGTAAGTGCTCGGGCCCTAATAAGAAACGTCTAAGTTGAGTGAAAAAGTGATGCTTGTTGCTAAGCAACAGAGGAAGGACATTGTAAGTACTTCCAGCCTCTACTTATTAATTAGCCAAATCAGTGAATTGGTTCTCCTCTACTTGCAATGTTTTCTTCACAACACCTCAGTTCAGTGTTTCTGCCACGTTTATCTACAATACACGTATTTAACTTCATCAGTAAGGCAGAGCTGCAGCTCAACAGAAAATAAGGAAGCAAACAGTAAGCATTGTTTTGCCTGTTTAATTGATTAACTGACTTAAAAACAACGTTGTTTCTGCATCCATGGAAAGTCAGTTCATTCAAAGGGCTTCATATTGCTTCCCTTTCAGCTGTATTTGTTTTTTTCATTTAAAGAATGCAGTTATACACGACAGATTTTGCTCAGCATTTCTTTAAAGCTCTCACATTCAGAAAAGAGACTTGATAACAATATTTATGTGCATCAGCTTTTGATACTTAAAGATTCAGGAGACAATCTATGCTTCAGTTACTACTATGCCGCCGGGTAGTCAGACGTTTCGCTCACAGGTAGCTCTGCTACTGTACGTGGAGAGTATATAAAGACAGCTGGCTGTCTTGAAAGGACCAGCTGTGGAAGTAATGAGGCACATTTACTAATTTCCAGGATCCATGTTTGAAGGAGAATGGCTGCTGCACAGATATGGAAATCTTGCCACCAATTTGTGTCTGCATGTCTGCATTCTTCTTTTCACTGTGAAATCTCCAAACACCACAGTCACAGTTTCACTTTATTGTCAGTCCTACTGCAGCCAAACAAGGTCAGCTTCTTTTAACCAGGGAATCCCACTGCCTTCCTGTACATTTTAAATGATTCTAGAGTTTGTTAAGCCACAGGATCTCCTGTGGATCACTCAAAGCTCAGAAACATCTGTGCCAGAGTATGTTCTTTCTCCTCCTGGTCTACTATGTTGACCAGAACTACAATCCATGCATTCAATGGATGCCACTTCATGTCGCCTAAAATTCTACAATGCACACAATGAACTTTCATTTAAAATTCAAATCTCTCCCAGATTAATACAGTTTTGAAGGCACATGACTTATCCAATTAACAAACAGAACTAGTTAGCTACGAATGGTATTTCTGCTGTTCTAGACCAGATTTACCCCAGACTTTTTCAATTGTTTTTATTGATCTCTTTTTGCCCTTCAATAAACTGAATAAAGTTTGTGTTGCAGTTTATAAAGACAGCGTTTGCAAAAATCTTATTATTAGTATTATCATTATTATCATTATTTCTTTGTTTCAACGTTTAGAGAGATTCTAAGCTAACTTATTTGGAAACAGAAATGTGTTTTTCTCTGGCTTTCTCTGAGTATACAGTTTAATAGCCAAACTAAAATATCTGCATTAATGACGGCAGGATTAGAAAATCCTGCAATAGAGGGCCACCTCAATAGGTGAATGAAAGTGGTAAACGTGATAAAATATGTACAAATCAACAGTTTGAAAGCAGTGTCACTGAACATCCAAGTGTGTTGATCTAATTAGCCTTCAATCCTTCTTAAGTTTTCTGATTTTGTTTGCTTTAAATCCACTGTAAATGTTTTTAGTAAATGGCTGCACTTGGAGAGCTGAAATGTCTAATAGAAAGTATTTTTAACAAATACATTTCTAATAGAAAGTATTTTTAACAAATAAATTATTTATTTCACAAACAAATGCACTAGTCATATTATTGAATATAAAAATCATGATTTTTTTCTTTCTGAATTCACAGAAAATGTGTATGACTAATGTTGAATTTTACAGGTCTGTAAAACTGTCTTTAACAGCATGAATTCACGCCACAGTGCGCTAAAAATGTTATAAGCTCCATTACATGTGCTACATTAGTTCACTGAATTGCAATTGATTAAAGAGCTATGAACCATCTGCCACCTTTTGAAAGCTGTACACATGGACTGTTGATGTTTATCATTTTCCATAAACTCCAAGGGGGGCTTTGCAGCGAGCTCATAACTCGCCACTAAATCAATATCTGTGCAACAAACAAGGCAAAGCTGAAGAAGACCAGACTTCAGTGCAGCATGTGCTCTTCTGCTTGTGTGCACTTGAACTTGGGTCTGAAATTGAAGCATCTTCGACCAAACACATCCAATTCCAAGTGTGGAAATGGCTTTCAAACAAACCAATTCTGCTGAAAATGGCCCCTACCAACTGCAGAAAATAAATAAATGAGTTCACTACTCACACACACACACACACACACACACACACACATATATATATATATATATATATATATATATATATATATATATATATATACCTGAACATATGGGTCTATCTATATACATTGAGGATTATTTTATTGTGTATATACAAGAGATGCTATGAACGTGATGGTGACGTGAGCACGTCGGCATCGGAGTGATGTAGTGTCATGTACCCAGAAGATGCCCATACTAAGTGTATTTACAACCGTGTTTCAAGCTGTACATGGCACGCAAACAAACTGAGTTCTGGGAGGCAATCGGAGACCAGATTCCCAGCGCCATTATTGGATTATTCCCTCCATGGGAAGGAGATATTTTTCTTGGATCAAGAGGGGATGTTCCATTTGTGTGTGCAAGGATTACTGAGCTGGCGGAGTAGATATCTTCAACCTGGGAAGGAGACAGAACGCACCTGGTGTGGAAGGAAGCGAATGATTGGATTGTGTATATAGCGTGATGACGAGGGTGACTCTTGTTGAAGAGGAAACGCGCGCCATAAACTATTACAAAGGACGAACTTTCTCTTATTTCCTGTGAATAATATATATACTGTAGATGTGGGTGAATTAAGTGGTGTATGAGTTTTGTTTATTAATAGGTTGAATAAGGTAGATGTCTTCATTGTCTGTATTTAAGATATTTATTTTATTTATGTGCATTAATTCTGAATAGACACGTAACTTGTTTTGTTCATTATATAGTCATGTTTCAGAGTTTCTGCAGAGGGTTTTTGAGCTTTCCTCAGTTCAGTTTAGCCGTGGGTTTTTCTTCTCAGTTTTGGAGAGTTCTTCACCAGCAGTAGTATTCAGCTTTAAATTTCTCCCTTCAGTTCAGCTTTGACTTAGTTCAGTTCACTCATGAGAGATGAGAGCACATGGAAGTTAACTGTGACGGGGTTCGTGTTGTGTAATAAAAATGATGGCAAGCCGTTTTGTTTGTGGCGGGTTTATTGTGTCCCTACTCCCACACTATGCTCAGCAGTGCAAAACAACAAAAAAAAAGAACAACAAAACACTATTTACTGGTGATGGGACTAACAACACTGATGCGTCAGCACTTTGCCGAGCGCACAAGAGTGAAACCCTGTATTGGTATTGGTATGTGTATCGCTTTGAAAAATAAATCATGTGACCGATACAGTAAATCTGTCGTTTGGATGTGCCGTGTCAAATTGTGTTCATAAGGAAATAAACTGTATCGACTTGTTGCAAATTTGTTGGATTTGTTGGAAATTTTTTTTTCAGGCCAGTTCATATTCGCCCTCCATCTATGCGCTGCACCACACTTTAAGAATGGCCCCTTTTCTGCCGTGTGATCGCTTCCCAAAGGTTTCAAGCAAAAAAGTTAAATGCTGTATTAGCCCTTCTGTTTTCTAATACAGCATTTAAGGTGTAAGACTTTAACCAACACTATTTAAATACTCGAGACCAATAGCATTTTATAGGAGGAAGGTGATTTTGAGCAGTTTTATTATTGTCAGTTTGCTTTTAATTTATACTCCACATCAATTGGTGCAATACTCTCATTAAAGCCCTTTTCTCTCTGTTCTCCTAGATCTGAGTCAACCTGGTAAGCTCGCACTTCTTCATCCAGTTGACCAGCTGCTCTGATGTCACTGCATTTGGCAAGGCTTTGGCCAAAGTGATGAATGCATCCTGGACTGTTTCATGGACAATCAATGATGGTGTTAGTGCAGACAGAGATGTTAATTTTATTGTTGAGAGGAAGGTTTTTTGAAATCACATCGCGTCAACACCCCTGTGGGCCTTCGCAATGCTTTGTTTTAAACAGTCGGATTCCCCTGGTCCGCACCAGTTTTAAGTCAGCTGCTAGGTGCCAGCCGAGGTGACTAGGGTCACCACCCGTCCCTTGAAATACGGAATTGTTACGTAATTGCGAATTAAAAGTTGCGTTCCGTATTGAACCAATACGGACATATATTATGCTCTTATTTATTGATGCCATAATCTACAGGTGAAGGTCGGAAAAGTTGAATATATCGTAAAATTTCATTCGTAGTGAATTCAACTAAAGGTGAAACAAATATCTTATTTCCCACTACATTCAAAGTGAGATATTTTAAGCCTTTATTTGTTATAATTTTGGTGATATTGGCTCACAGTTTATGAAAACCCCAAATAAAAAATCTCAAAAAATTTGAATATTTTATGAAATCCATAAACAATTCAACCATCAAAATGATAACAAATAAAGGTTTAACATATCTTGCTTTGCATGTAATGAGACTATGTAATGTATTAGTTTAGCCTTTTAAGTTGAATTATTGAAATAACTTTTACAGCATATTCTAATTTTCCGACCTCCACCTGTAGCTATATTATACGGTACATCATGGCTGATGTGGACATACATAGCATAGGAGGTTAGTTCAGTTGCTATATGGTTGGCTGTCTGTACAGTCATGCAAGTTCAATGCTATTAAAGCACTTTAAACTTTAAATCAAAGCATTTTGTTTTTTCATATAAAATAAATACATTTCTATGCAGTTTAGAAGTTTGAGGATGTCCCTTTTTTGGCGCCTGCACTGCTGAAATCAGGCGTTCCTTATTTCTATTTCTGAAAGGTGGTAACCCTAGAGGCAACCCGCCGGGGGGCCCGTGCGAACGGGTCCCCGACGGGCGCCGCAGCTGGGGAGATCCGCGAGAAGGACCCGGTGCACGTCCAGAGTCGCCGCCACCGACCGCCGTACCCGATCCCCCCCGCCGGTCCGCCTTCCGCGCGCCGTTGGACACCGGCCTGCGAAAACCTCCGCCTGACGATGCAGGGACGCCGCTGGACGAAGGCCCCACGAGGCGGGCCGGGCCGCCGCGCCTCCGGCAAAAATTTTCCATAAAAATGATTCCATGAAATCCACAAGCACATTTAATCTCTGACAACCCATGTCAACACAAGCATATACATTGTCCTCACTAGTGATGCACTGAATGTTTGGTACCCGAAATTGTTCGGCCGGAAATAGCAAAAAAAACACTTTCGGTGTTCGGTGGAATAAGTGGGGGAAAAAAACGAACAATTAATAACGGCATGTTTAGATGACGCAATCAAACAGCGTGGAGTGAGGGGCGTGTGGTGTTAAATGCAGCAGACATGTCAGCATGTCAGATTATTACTTGGATGTGGGGAAAAAGCAGAGGACACAAGAAATGATCCAGGCTGAGTTGGATTTAGGAAAGCCGCTTGGTGATGGAGACGGTCACGGGAAGCACAGCGTAGGAGATGGGGGAGAGAGCATAGAGAAAAGGGCCCGTACTACAGATGCAGTGCGCAAACCCTCACTGTCTGATATGTTTGACGAGATCCTCCAAGAATATAACCCAGATGCCAGTCAGACGACAAGCGCAACCCCTCAACAGTTAGATGGTTATCTGTCAGAAGTCCCCATCCCCAGGAGCGAGAACCCTCTTGCATATGGGAGGACCAATCAAGGCCGCTTTCCTGACTTGGCACAGATCCGACGCAGGTAACCGGCTCTCGGTGAAGGTGGATGCTTTTCTGCTCCCTCTCCCTCACTATCTGCCCTGCTGCTGCTTTTGTCTTGTCTTGTCTTAGAGCCTCTCTTTTTCACATCCTCTGAAACTCATTACAATCATGGAATTGGTTAACTGGTCTCTCAGCACAATAGACCAAATTTGTATATACATGATGGACTCTTGGAAGCGCTGGAGGATCATGTCTCTGTCTATTCTGTCGGTCAAGGATGTTGAAGATGCCTACATTATTGGATTAATGATAACACAATTTCTGCTTTTTGGAGCTGGCGGTTTCCTGGCATATCGACTAATTCGTAAGTCGTCGACAACTGTTCTGGCCCTCTCAGAGCTGCCGGACGTGGCTAGAGGGATAAGCTGTGCGACCAACACTCAGACTTTAACGTTGAGGGAGCTAAATCGCAAGCTAGCTGCGGTTTTTGAACTCATTGGCAAGATGGAAAAGACCTTGGAGAAGTTGGAAGCTCGGCTTGGCGGGAATTGACCACAAATTCGTCTGATTGGAGTCGCCATTGATGAACCAGAGACTTAAGGCAGATGGAAAATCACTGGAATCTGCATGTCCTAAAACAATTGTTGATTCTACAATCTGACCTTGACAGAGCAGCTTGGCAGGCCACTCCAGTCACAATCCCTGGAGGAATGAAAAACAAGATGCTCTGCCCCCACTAGCCCTCCCCTTCCCAGGACATCTGTGGACCTGTACCGGGCCGTCTGATAACATCAAGGACAATGGCTGAGGAGTAGCTCTGGGGCAAAGTTCACAGACTTACCGCTCACACACACTCACTTGCTGATAACCACACCTCCCTCATTTTCAACGCCTTCCCCGGCTCCCCTCTTATCAGCCCCCCCCAACACAGTCTCCAGGTTCGAGCGCCACGAAGGCCGCTGCGCTCACTTGGATGCACTCTGTCGGTATCCCTCCCATACCCACACGCAAGTCTTTGTGATGATGTTATGTTGCTTTTATGTGCTCCTCCTATTTCCCTCCTCTATCCCAGTGTCATCCTTCGAAAATAGACGCATTGTATCCATTGTAACCATCACCGCCGACGGTGTATCCGAAGTCAAATTCCCTGTTCGATGTATTCAAACCCTGTCATTAAAGTCTGATTCTGATTCTGAATAAGATGTACAGTAATCCCTCGTTTTTCGCGGAGGTTACGTTCCAAAAAGAACCCGTGATAAGTGAAATCAGCGAAGTAGCAACCTTTTTTTTTTTACATTTATAAATAAGGCTTCAAATTGCGGAGATCAGCCCCGCCCCACCGCGACCCGATTAATTGGATTTGAACGGGAGAAAATTAAAAAGGATTATGAAAAAAAATACAATGAGTACAGTAAGACAAATTGTGACTGGCAGGTATATACTGCACATTTGTTTGATTTATGCAATGGTGAAAAAATTGGCACAAAAATGAAAAACTGCAAAGAACCATTGTTCGGTATGTTTTTCGGTATTCGGCCAAGTGTTTATTATTATTTTCGGTTTCAGTTTTGGTTTCGGCCACAGGTTTTCATTTCAGTGCATCACTAGTCCTCACCCCCCATTCTCACTTTCCCTTATTACTCTTTATGAACATAAATGGCCTATTTAAACCAGTACAAAGTTAAAAATATCATTCCAATATTTTTTCCGGTTTTTGGCCAGTAGATGGCCTAGTATAGCAACTGAAGCCCCAAAAAGCTATGTGCTTGAGTGAACAAATGTGATGTTTCAATGCTTCACATGAAGCTTCATCTGCCCATCACTAGCCAACATAGTTTTTGTTGAGTGTCAATACACTCCTTGAGGTATCATCATCCCATCACTAGTATCCACTCTCGGGGTGCTAGCCCGTTAGTCCGTCATATGTTATTCCAATAGTTCAATGTTTCAATACTTCCAATAATACTATACCTCCACTCAACTCCAGACTCTACTCTCAACTCCTCCTAGAGTCTTTTCTGGCAGCCGCTTGTACAGTATGTGCTAAGCCCCTCCCCTTACGCAAACATTATCAATAAACATGATTTCTCCATTTAATATAGTCAACTATATGGTGTTATCAAGAATAGAAACATCATATAAATAACCTTCATTGTTATCATCTTAAGGCAATAAACATACAGGTTTATGTTTGTTTGTTTGTTTGTTTATTTGGATCCACCATTAGATACAGCAAATATGCAGTAGCTATTCTTCATGGGCTCCTAGTAACCCACAAATAAATGCAATAAACACAAATAAACATGTGGTAGTAATTTTGCATGTGACGTCACTTCCACTGTCCCGCAATAAGCCGTTTTTAGATTGATTGGTGCCTCCCCGCTCGTGTTGGCTGGCAAAAGCAGCAACACTCGGACATAAAGAGTAAGTGGCGTCTTGAATTCTAGCGCGTATAATGTGTGCACCCGTTAATCTTTTGCTGAAGTCAGCTATTATTATGTCCCTCTAGAGTGTTATTGCTGTGTTTTGTATATGGACTCCTTTTCGTGACGATGCTCCGTCCCATCGACAAACAACCATTCTCATTTTGGCCTGGACATTTTAACCAATCTCGTCATGATATTTTGAAGCATTTTTGCTCAGCTTATCAAAAATTTTATATTACTGTTTTTTTCTTCCTTTTTTATAGAAAGATTCGTTTTTTTATTGTCAACTGGCTTTTCTGTTATCTGGAAACTAGCTCAGCTGCATAAAGTCCTTTCAGATAATCAGCAAGATTATTTTCATTTTTATTTTTGTATTTTTGCCTAACATAATTTTTCATCAGCTGCTTGATCAACCAAAGGCCTGCATGAATCCTCTCCAGAAAGAGTGACGATTCCCTCTGAAGTCTTCTGAAGGACAAACAGCTTGGTACTGAGCACTTCTGTCTGTCCTCTGCCTGCAACCAGCCTCTGCCAGAGAGACAGTTCCTGGGAACACATTGCTTTTACCTCCATCAGCAGAGTTCAAAGTAGCGCCTCAGCTCAAACAGACCACACCCCTGCTGTAACTGTGATATGTGCAGAGGATTTTGGGTTGATGTCACAAATTAGAAATATTTTAGTTTACTTTAGTGCATTTATCATCAATTGATCAATTTTCAAATTTTCATTCAAGGTTTTATCAAACTTCTCACCTCAAACTTCTCATTCTCTTCAGAAAACTTTTCCCATGCTTTTAATTTTTTCAAATGATTTATTGATTTTGTTTGTGTAATGCTCCCAGTTATTACCCTTATTCAATTCCATTGTATCTATATAGTGTCTATTACAACACAAGTTGTCTCTAGGTGTATTCTAGAGACCAAGAACACGACCCCCGAGCAATTATTACATAAACAATGGCAGGTAAAAACTCCAGTAGTGGGAGAGAAACCTTAAGCCAAACACCCTTTAGGTGTCGTCGATTTGCTATATATTAAATTGTTTTTGATCTAATGTTTTGCACTGAAATTAATTACACACTACAGCCTTTCCAAATTATTAAGAAGAATATTATTTACAGTGGGGAGAACAAGTATTTGATACACTGCCGATTTTGCAGGTTTTCCCACTTGCAAAGCATGTAGAAGTCTGTAATTTTTATCATAGGTACTCTTCAACTGTGAGTGACGGAATCTAAAAAAAAAATCCAGAAAATCACATTGTATGATTTTTAAGTAATTAATTTGTAATTAATTTTATTGCATGACATAAGTATTTGATCACCTGTCAACCAGTAAGACTTCCGGCTCTCACAGACATGTCAGTTCTTCTTTAAGAAGCCCTCCTGTTCTCCACTCATTACCTGTATTAACTGCACCTGTTTGAACTCGTTACCTGTATAAAAGACACCTGTCCACACACTCAATCAAACAAACTCCAACCTCTCCACAATGGCCAAGACCAGAGAGCTGTGTAAGGACATCAGGGATAAAATTGTAGACCTGCACAAGGCTGGGATGGGCTACAGGACAATAGGCAAGCAGCTTGGTGAGAAGGCAACAACTGTTGGCACAATTATTAGAAAATGGAAGAAGTTCAAGATGACGGTCAATCTCCCTCGGTCTGGGGCTCCATGCAAAATCTCACGTCGTGGGGCATCAATGATCATGAGGAAGGTGAGGGATCAGCCCAGAACTACATGGCAGGACCTGGTCAATGACCTGAAGAGAGCTGGGACCACAGTCTCAAAGAAAACCATTAGTAACACACTACGCCGTCATGGATTAAAATCCTGCAGCGCACGCAAGCTCCCCCTGCTCAAGCCAGTCCATGTCAAGGCCCGTCTGAAGTTTGCCAATGACCATCTGGATGATCCAGAGGAGGAATGGGAGAAGGTCATGTGGTCTGATGAGACTAAAATAGAGCTTTTTGGTCTAAACTCCATTCGCCGTGTTTGGAGGAAGAAGAAGGATGAGTACAACCCGAAGAACACCATCCCAACCGTGAAGCATGGAGGTGGAAACATCATTCTTTGGGGATGCTTTTCTGCAAAGGGGACAGGACGACTGCACCGTATTGAGGGGAGGATGGATGGGGCCATGTATCGCGAGATCTTGGCCAACAACCTCCTTCCCTCAGTAAGAGCATTGAAGATGGGTCGTGGCTGGGTCTTCCAGCATGACAACGACCCGAAACACACAGCCAGGGCAACTAAGGAGTGGCTCCGTAAGAAGCATTTCACGGTCCTGGAGTGGCCTAGCCAGTCTCCAGACCTGAACCCAATAGAACATCTTTGGAGGGAGCTGAAAGTCCGTATTGTCCAGCGACAGCCCCGAAACCTGAAGGATCTGGAGAAGATCTGTATGGAGGAGTGGGCCAAAATCCCTGCTACAGTGTGTGCAAACCTGGTCAAGAACTACAGGAAACGTCTGATCTCTGTAATTGCAAACAAAGGTTTCTGTACCAAATATTAAGTTCCGTTTTTCTGATGTATCAAATACTTATGTCATGCAATAAAATGCAAATTAATTACTTAAAAATCATACAATGTGATTTTCTAGATTTTGTTTTTAGATTCCATCACTCACAGTTGAAGAGTACCTATGATAAAAAATTACAGACTTCTACATGCTTTTCAAGTGGGAAAACCTGCAAAATCGGCAGTGTATCAAATACTTGTTCTCCCCACTGTATTTCCTTCTGTTCTATGGATGTATAAGGAGTGTCTTATAAACATGGGAGATCATAACTTTTTGTGTTATCATCTTAAAAACATTGTCTTTTTTATCGTGACTTAGAAGAAGATGAAACTAGTTATAGCAAATTAGTACAGAAAACCAGTTAACTGCAACGGGCTCATATACTTCTTTGAACCTCTGTGTATCTGTCATTCTGCATTTTGCAAAAATTAACTTCACTGAACGCAAAATCCACTTACAAGCCTGCATGACAGTGTTCAGCTGACAGCTCCCAGATCTGTACTGTAATTAATCCATTATGGCCATGATAGCTTTGACCCCTGCTGAGGCCAAGAAAGCTGCATCTTCTTGACAGTTATGAATTTAGTGCAGAGTCAAAGGGGTCACTGTTAACAGTACGCTTTTCATAGCTCTCATTATTCTCAATGGTGGGTAAGGGACACGAGACATCTAGTAGAAGGTTAAATGCCCGCAGTCTCAAAATTCATGCCATGAAACCCAGATATTGATGGTATGCTCAACCTGTATGAGCCATGCTGGGATACTTCTGCAAGATTGAGGAGAGTGCCATTAAGCTCCTGCACCAGAAATACCCTGCAGTTTCATTTTGAATGTTTAACACTGTGCAGCTGAGATAAGTGGGCCATGTGTCATAATTATACCCTTCCAGTGAGTACACTATTAAAGGTGTACACATCAGCTTTTCTCAACTAATGAAAATAATAGAATAATGATATTGAAGTTCACTGCTTAATTGTATTTTGTCTTTCCAAAGGTCTGGGGGATGATTAAGTGTGGGTGGGCCAGCCTATTTATCATATTTAAAGCCTGGTTAAAAGCAGGGCTCACTAAGGTTTCCAAGAAGTTAGTTTGATTCATCCTTGCCTCTTTAAACAGGTACAGAACGGCTTTTTCCTCAGGTGATGGAACAGATGGAAATTGCTAATTATTGCACTTTCATCTCAGATTCTGTTTTGATGGACTTCAAAAGGATCTTCAGGTACATGCAGAATTTCTGGAGCCAATGCTCACAGTTTATAAGGTAGAAACCTAAGATGACGATTAAAATAAGTTTGGAAGATAACAAGATTAAAACATGATGAAAAGCTAAAAGTGTTTATATTCATTAGTGTGCAGGTGATGCTGGTAACAGCGTTATTTCAGATGGGTACTGAGTCAGTTGGTGTCTCTTACTGACCTACAAAGGAAAGATTCTACTCTTGGGATCCAATGATGTTTTTTTCTATTGATTTGAAAAAACGAGTAAAAAGTATTTGATCACTGGACCATCATTTTAGAAGGTGACTGTTTCTCTGAAGAAGGAAACAATTATACCGTTCTGAATTATGAAAAGCATGGTACAGATACAGATATATAGGGTTGTGACTTTCCAGGACTACTCATTTAAGACAGCTGTAAATATAAAACAGCAAAACCTTCCAGCTGAAGAGCAAATTTAGAGTGCAATACACCTGTTTCTCTCAGCTCCCTGCAGTTCTGTAGGTGTCTAACCTTTCCATCTGCCAACTCAGTCAAAGTCTGACAGGTGTTAATTACACCTCCACAATTAAAGCAGCACACAAACACACTTTTGGATGCAAGAACATACATAGATATTTATAAAGTAAAAGTTGTCCTTGAAATAAAACCCACACGAATGCAATTCTCCTGTCATTCAACAAGCCTTGAGATAAGATTAGTAAACATAAAACAAAAAACAACACCAGAAGTTCATCTAAAGTTCCATTTTGAAGACCTTGCTAATTGCACTCAGGCCAAGCTGCCTGAAAGCCACTCCGACCTCTGGAATCCACCTGGAATAATGTGGCTGAAATGTGATACTTCCCTAAACATTCTGCACTCTTTTGTGACTGTCAATTATGGACTGAAAAGACTATTTGAAAAGTGTTGTCAGAGCTGTGGCACCTGCCTAATCTTAAGGATTTTGTTCTTCCCATTAATTGAGTTGCTATAAAACTCTTTTGGAGCAAAAACTGTGATGCTGCTATGGTTCAGTGGATACGTGACACGGGTTAAAGAAAAAATAAAAAGAGCTGCCTCCCCCTCTTTGCTCTAAGACAGGGGTTTGCTTGCCTTGTAGTTTTCTTGTTTTACTCCAGAGGGATTTCAAGCAGTGAACTTGACAATGGCCTCCTCTCACCTTCTTGAAGCTTGTCTGATATTACATTTGCACTTCTTGCTCTTCTTGCCTTCTTGAATCGAAGGTTAGTAGCCCATACTTTTCAGGTAAGTTAACTAAAGCCATTTGCTTCTTGGCAGGGCCTTCGAGTTAGACCTCATTCCCCTGTCCTTTTTCAACCCGGCCCAATCAAAAAGATATCCTTCACATACATGTAATCTTTCTTCTGCAGTACCAAATAAACTTGGAAACAGAAATATAGCATAAAATATATTTGCGTTTTATTATTTTGGTCTTGACCGGGTGAAGGGGTTAACAATAGTATAAGAAAAAATAGTCTGTACAAAATACTCCTATAAACAAAAAGCTGCTACGTCTGCAAAATAGAAATTCAGTTTCTCCATTGCAAAGTGGATTTGAAGTGTAGCATACCTGATATGTAAGCAGGTGGGCTATTCATGTTATATTAAAGGTTCCATATGTTGTTTGATGTGGGTTGAAGTTGCCATAACAGGAGCAGCATTCAGACAAATTCAGTTGACTTTAAAAGAGTCATCTTACATTTTATGACACAACATGTATGTATTTAATTTGGGAGGGGTCAGATCTTAGTTTAGGTTTACCATCCGTGCTCTTTACAAACATAAAATCTTTCAAACATTTTGCAGCACTGGTAAAGCATTGCAGTGATTAATATGTTTTAGCTGGTGACAAATTATTTAACCCTAACAGATGCAGTAAAGTGCCTCTCATTCCTTAAAACAACCGGAGAGATATCCAGTAGTCCTGGGGGAGCGGTTCTGTTTCAGAAGAGTGAAATTACTGGTCGTGAAGCACAAAACTGCTGAAACTGTGATGTTCAACACATGATTAGCACATGGAAGGATAAGGATGAACTACCACTTCTATTCATCATTTCTATAAGCAGCAGTGCTGCTTCTACAACACCATGATGAACATATGACCAGTGCCAACTGTGCAAGCCTGTGGAGGCAGTATTATGATCTGGGGTTGAGTTAAATGCCAAAATAATGATGACAGTTGAGTACAGTTGTTTTCAAAATAATAGCAGTCCAAGGTGCCCTACCAGATCAATCAGTGTTTTCGGTATAAATCGTATTACATATAATTTACCAGTAGGTGTAGTAGAGTCAGACAACCCAACAGACCCAACATTCATGATATGAATGCTCTTGAGTCTGTGTAATTGAATAATTAAGTTGAAAGGGGCATGTTCAAAATAATAGCAGTGTGGAGTTCCATCAGTGAGATCATTCATTATGTGAAGAAACAGGTGTCATTTTGGTGGCCCTTATTTAAGGATGAAGCCAGCACATGTTGTACATGGAATTCCCTCTGAAAAACTGAGAAAGATAGGTCGTGCTAGATATTGTTCAGAAGAAACAGCGTGCTTTAATTAAAACGTTGATTGGAGAGAGTAAAACATATAAAAGAAGTGCAGAAATGAAAGGCTGCTCAGCTAAAATTATCTCCAATGCCTTAAAATGGAAAGCCAACCCAGAGAGACGTGGAAGAAAACGGAAGACTATCTTTCGAATGGATCGAATAATAGCAAGAATGGCAAAGACTCAGCCAATGATCAGCTCCAGAGACTTGAGATATGGTCTGAAGTTACTTGTGAGTACTGTGACAATTAGAACAAGCTTTTGTGAGGCAAATAAGTCGGCAAGAAGCCCTGCACAATCCCACTGTTGAAAAAAAGACATTTGCCGAAGAGGATACAATTTGCCAACGAACGTATCGAGTGGCCTAAAGAGAAATGGAAAAAGTAATATTGTTCTTTCTGGGTCCAAGAGCCGCAGACTGTTTGTCAGATGACTCCCACATACTGAATTCAAGCCACAGTACACTCTGAAGACAGTGAAGGATGGTGGTGCAAGCATCATGATATGGGGCTGTTTCTCTTACTATGGTGTTGGGCCTATTTATCACACACAGGGATCATGGATCAATTTGCTTATATCAAAATACTTGAAGAGGTCATTCTGCCTTATGCTGAAGAAGAAATGCCCTTGAAAGGGGTGTTTCACCAAGACAACGACCCCAAACACACCAGTAAGCAAGCAGCATCTTGGTTCCAGACCAACAAAATGAAGGTTATGGAGTTCTAATAATACATTTTCTTAATACATTTCAAGTCATTATAATAATAGTAATATCATCACTATTGTGAATATATTATCTAAGATCAGGTAAAATAGGTCATATATTACATGTTTTTGTCACGAATGTAGACACCAACTACATCCTTTATTGAACATTAATCAGCATCAGATGCCAGTCATAAATTGTGTTTTGAACAGTCTGTCTATCACTCTAAATGTAATATCCATCCCTGTCTTTTTATGGAGTGTGATACCATCCCCTCCTTGCGGTTGAGTGCCCCTGACCTTGGCTTTGCTTAGACTACCAAGACAGTAAAAGTATGAACTGAAAAGGCAGACCAACACATGCACATGCAAAGCTGCTCCATTCAATAACGTTTCAGATGCAGAGTGAGAAGGATGCCATGGTTCTTCTCTCTAGCAGAAACCATTATACTTGTGGAAAAGCTCATGACGTCATTATTAATGAGAGTTAAAGGAAGGCTCAACACAGCTGTGACCTTTGGTCAGCCTGGCAACAGTGCTGGAAGGAAAGCTTTCTTACTTCTTAATAAATTATCTTTACTAACCGATTATTTGAAAAAACATAGTAAGCTGTGAATTAAACCATGGATCTAGCCTAAACTAAGTGATTGTTTAATTGTGAGAGGAGCTACATTATGAGACGTTGGTATTTTTAAAGCTGTAATATTGTCAAGAAGATAGTGAACATGTGCAGGAATAAACCATGGTGGCTGTCTGCCACTTTAATGATACACATCAATGAAAAGGACAGCAGCACAACTGTTCTCTGAAATGTTGGTATAGTGTGACATGAAAGAAGAAAAGATCTGCCGGAATGAAATGTACTCTCCTGCTGTGTTGGCAATTGATCTAAATCCAAAGATGATTAAAAATGGCCAGATATGACTGTGTTGTGAGGAAATAGTTGTTTGCATTTAATGCCACAGGTCAGAAGAAGGTCAAGAGGAGGAGCTCAGTGAGCAGGTTACATCCTCTGTTGGTTCTTTGAAACATGAACCCACGGGAGAACACAGCTCCTCTTTTACATTTAGAATGACTGATTTAAATGCTTGCGATCACTTTTTGTAAAAAGGTGAGTTTTTAATTTTCATTAAGCTCACAAAACAAATATACAAATATGATATTTGATAGTTTTCAAGTAAATCATAGAAAAAGGTTTCATTTTCTCCTAATATTTAATATTTGAGAATTTTAAACATGAAAATGTCCCCAAATGTGATTAACAGGGGAGAGGGGGAGGGGTGGCAACATGAAGCTAGCAAATCAATTCATTACAGCCAGTGGTTTCAGCTACTTATTTGTTTAATGTGGTATGACATCCTTCCCAGATGACTCCAAGTCAGTTTGATCCATATTAATGAGCGCCATCAGCTACCAGCCTGAGACAAATGTGCTCCTTCCTCGTCCGCAGACTGGGAAATCTAGTTGGAATAATAGATCAGGGCACCTAACAGTTTCAATGTGTCTAAATTAACTTAACTGAAAGTGTAGTAAAAATGGATGCGCACACACACATCACAAAGTCATCTATATTGTCGATACCGCCATACCTACTAAACATACAGAGAAAAAAAAGAATCACACACTCATACCCCTCCAGTAAGTATTTAAAGTATTATTGATAGTAGACAGTAAAACATACTGTTTTTAATGGATCTTATCTAATGCCAACAACAGACCGTTCAAGAAGCAATAAATACAAGTCAGAGCATGTTGGATTTTATGCACACATTCTTGGTTAAATTTTGATATCATGATCAAATTATGAACCAAATTTGGCAGCAAAGTCTGTTTTCATGGGCTTCATGTAGTCGTTTCTGCTGCTTCATAAAGATGATTTAACAGCCCTTACAGTGTGTTTTGGACCCATAAAATAAAAAAAGACATTTTACATCAGCCTTATCCATGCAAGTGTATAGCCCACCTGCTCTACCCTTGAACTGGCTTTGTCCAGGCAACAGAATCAATAGGAAGCAGCTTTCTTTGCCATATTTGTCCGTTAAGAGCATCTTGTTAAAGGGCTGACGCCAGGAATCCACAACATAATAACAATCAGGGGGCTTCAGAAGACCCAGAAGAATTTGGAGTGATTTGCCTGGTAATGAGAGGGTGTTACTTTGTGCCAACAGATGGTCAGAGACATCTGATTTCTGAAATGAGCAAGTTCTCAAGTGAGAAGGAGGAGGACTAGCAGGCACATTTTGAAGAGCTGTTGTACGGTACACAAACAGTGCATCAAGTTATCTGGCATTACTTATGTAAATGTGAAAGTAGAAGTTTAAGTGACAAATAGCTCTAAACTGAGGAATATAAAAAAATAAATAAAGAAAATTAATATTAAATCTACTAGGAATTTGCCTGCTTTATGTTCATTCTCTTTTTTTTAAATCCCTTAGCTCCCAATTCTGACTTGTATGTTTTTGGTTCATGTGTTGCAGATGGATTTCTAAGACATAACACTCATGATTCATCTGGTAACTCTTTCTTTTGCAGGATTGCATTCTTAAAACAAAATGAGAAGTACGACCTGACTAACAGGCAAAACAGTATACGAGCTCCTCACGGCCCTCCCTTCCTCAATAATCAGTATGATCTCTTAAATGCAACAATTTTATGCTGGGGAGGTCAGTAATTGCGTAAAGTTATTCACTAATTAGCTGATCTCTACTTACTAATCTTTGCATAACACATGGGAAAAATTTAAATGAACTTCTAGTCTCAGAGCCTTAAGGTGGTAAAAGCTGAGGAAAATCACTTTCCACTCATTATTTTGTAAATGTATACAGTTTCGTGCTCTGGAGGTAACTGCGCTTTCTGCTCTATGGAGCTAAAGACTGTACACAGTTTATGATTCAGTGAAATAAAGTTTTTCATGACATGGCAGGCGGACATAAAGATTCTCTGTTATATAGAACTTGGATACTAATTTCAATAATTGAATCATGATCATTGAATAATTACTTTTTGATCTCAGAAAAAAAGGTTTGTAAACGCAGGTCATTAAAGCAGCACAATGTAACGTTCAGCTTTTGTTGAGTTTGGCGGCTCCTTTGGACAAAAGCGGTAGTGCTTTACCAGTAGTGTGGAAGGGTTCCTACCATGCACCTCCAAGTTACATAGTGACAGTGAAGGTGATACAGACCCCTCAGACCATGACAGAGGTGTCATTAAACCTGTTGTAAGTTGATGTACCATCACAATGACTCTGGAAATATGATATAAAGGAGGAAAAGTTACATTGTGTTGCTTTAAGGAGGGGGCTTTAGTATTCTTAGATCATGTGTTTTTCTCAGGTTTCTATAGTGTAGTGAATAACATTTATAAGCATTTCATAGGTTTCAAATGGTTTTACTTGAAAATACAACTGATCTATTCAAAGAGTTAAAATTAAAGCATTCTACCCTCTTCTTCTAATCTTTTGAAATTCTGTGTGAGTATGTTAGATATCAAATTTTGGGCCAAATTCTGCCCTTTATCTTTGACTTTGTTTTTGAGGAGTGAACAGAAAAACTGCTTCTCAAAGGGATTCAGGTCTGGGGACAATGATCTCTGCGCCATTTAAGCAGTTTTTCCTTGTTACATAATGCTGCAGCATGCTAGGAGAATGCACAGATCACCAAACGGCTCCTCGAATGTTGGGTGAAGTTTGTCTGGTAAGATGTTTTGATACTATGCTTTACTAATGGTAATATGTTTGGGTAGAAACTGTAAATGAACCAGTTCCTTAGATAAGAAGGAACCTAAAATATTGATGATTTCAGGATGTTCACTGTTCACATGATACATTCACGTGGTTACATTCACCTTTCCTTCTGGAAAGATTTCCTAAACTGCAGGATGGAGTCTCATTTGAGAAAATACCTTTGCACTCATATTTACACAAGTTAAAAATAATCTAAAATTCAAAATCAATAATTACACGAGTAAATGTTGTATCTGAGGCCAGGATACTTCCCACATCTTAATTCTATCAACATCCTGTGGTAAATCTACAAAAAGCAAGTGGATAAGTAGAAAACTATAAATACTGAGTGCTCACTGACAGTGTAAATATTGGGTCATTGGCAGAATTTTCCAATAAAAGCCTTTGAAACTTATGAAATGCTTATAAATGCATACCATGGAAAGACAAAAATCTTGATCAAAGCACATTAAAGCAGTAAAGTTTGTAGAAACCAAAATCTGTACCGTTGTCAAAACTTTCATTGAAAAATGCATGTCATATGTAAATATATCCTGTGTCACTATTTACTTTAGTAAATAAATACATAATAGATAAAACAAGGCTGCTGGAAGTATGTGGAGAAATGGTATAAACATATACGAGCATCCCCAGGAAGTTCTCTGGGGAGATTGTGAGGTAATTAGACTTACTTAGAGGAAAGGGTAACTTGCTTTCTGAAAGGAAAACACGATTGATACTGAACATATTTTTCTCTGGGCTGGGGTACTACTTTTTAGTCTTCATAGTTTTTTGCACAGTAGTTGGACACATATATCGTAGAGACATCTGCCTTCTGTCACGTGCAATATAAATGGTAATGCTTAAAATGCCTAAAATATACCTTTGGAAAACATAAAGGTAATTTATCTCCAGAAACGAGAGCCCAGTTTTCAAGAAAACCCCCCAAAAATGTTTCTACCAAAACCCCCTGTTGTTTCAGTGTGCAGAAGGAAGTCTAGATACTCAAGACTCAGTACAGTGACTGAATGTAAGGAATAATAATATCCTTGTCAGCTGAATTGTATTGTTTGTTTTATATTCATATCCCCACAAAAGAGGAACATTTTGAAACGTTATCCTCAGAGATGGATTCAACAAACATGACTAAAGTGGTCGGTGCTAGAGCTGCAGCTAACCAGGGTGACTGTGACAGCTGCAAACATACCTGAGGCACGGGTAAAATGTTGGTGTTGCTGCTAAAGGTGCTACAATAAGATATCGGAAGACGTGCCTTTATTGCTGGGAAAGAGATGTCCTTTTGGCATCTGTATACAACTTCTCAGAGGACCCAGTGACTTCACTCAACTTGAAGCGTCTTTTATACACGAGGATTTGTCTGAGAAACCAAACTCCATTCCCTCCAGGGTTTTTATGGCTCTCAACTGTTCATATATTACAATTTTCAAATTTTAGGCTGTGCAAAGACAACTTCCCATAGCTGCAGTAAAGACAACACTGAAATCTGAGTGGCTGCGATCGAGCAAGACACTGTCAGGAATCATACAACATGCAACTTTAGTGGCAAAACAGAGCTGTGAATTCACAGACAGACAGACAGACAGACAGAGTCATTGTTAAATCTAAATATGTAGAAGAATTCCTAAAGAATTACACACAGTCCCCTATTTATCTTTTTTTGGATAGTCTTTTAAGCGAGAGACTGCCAGAAAGAGGGGCAGATAGAAAAGTGGGGGAGAAACTATGATGTTATCACATAATTGAGATTCTTTCTTGTAAGTTTTGCTTGGTATCAGGCTAAAAAGCAATGATTCTCACAAGCTTTAACAAAGCAAATAGCAGTTCAGTAAATAAATTCATGGACAAAGAAAGTTCAATATAAGGTCACTTGTGAAATAAAAAAAAACAAACTTTATTATTCTTTAAAAAACATAAACAAAAGTAGAAAAATGAGAACAAAAAAGGAAAATTCTTTATATCTAATTTCAATGCTGCTTAGAATCTAAAGTTCAAAATGAACGGTAAAGCAAGCAGGCTTATTGTCTCACAGCTTTTCAGGACACGGGTGGTTGGAGCACCAAGCTGCTTGGGCCCCCCTGTCCTGCATGTTTTAGATGCTACCCTGCTTCAGCACTCCGTGATACAAGTAACTGTGTCCCCAACAGAGTTGTGCAGACCTTGATGTCAAGCTGGTGATGACCATTAATTAGAATCAGGTGTGGTGATGCATAGTAACATCTGAAATATGCAGAACACTGGGCTCTGAGGACCAGGTTGGGGACCACTGACTTACACCTCAACCAGATGATGTGTGCTAATCAGACCAATTCCTTTCTTCAACACGTAACCAAAATTAACGAACCAGGAGTAGATTTACACATTTTAAATCACAGACTGATACCTCCTATAACATACTTGATATGCCCTAACTAATTTTCTTCTGGAATTTGAACAAATACGTCCATCCACAAACCTGAAGCAGTTTCATGTTTTGATTTCTGGTAACAGAGAAAGAATGCTGCAGTTTAGGAAAATGACATGTTTAATGATACCCAACATGATTTTGTTTTTATCCATCCATCCATCCATCCATCCATCCATCCATCCATCCATCCATCCATCCATCCATCCATCATCCCCCGCTTATCCGCTCCCGGGTCGCGGGGGCAGCAGCCTCAACAGGGATGCCCAGACTTCCTTCACCCCAGACACTTCCTCCAGCTCTTCCGAGGGGAGTCCGAGGCGTTCCCAGGCCAGCCGAGAGACATAGTCTCTCCAGCGTGTCCTGGGTCTTCCCTGGGGTCTCCTCCTGGAGGGACATGCCTGGAACACCTCCCTAGGGAGGCGTCCAGGAGGCATCCGGTACAGATGCCCAAGCCACCTCAGCTGACTCCTCTCAATGTGAAGGAGCAGCGGCTCAACTCCGAGCTCCTCCCGGGTGACCGAACTCCTCACCCTATCTCCAAGGGAGCGTCCAGCCACCCTGCGGAGGAAACTCATCTCGGCCGCTAGTATCCGCAATCTCCTCCTTTCGGTCACTACCCAAAGTTCATGACCATAGGTGAAGGTAGGTGCGTAGATTGACCGGTAAATCGAGAGCTTCGCCTTTCGACTCAGCTCTTTCTTCACCACGACAGTCCGGTACATCAACCGCATAATTGTGGAGGCTGCACCGATCCGTCTGTCAATCTCCATCGTTCCCTCACTCGTGAACAAGACCCCGAGATACTTGAACTCCTCCACCTGAGGCAGGACTTCTCCACCCACCCGGAGAAGGCACGCCACCCTTTCCCGGTGGAGAACCATGGCCTCGGTTTTGTAGGTGCTGATTCTCATCCCTGCTGCGTTGCACTCGGCCTCAAACCGCCCCAGCACATGCTGAAGGTCCCGGTCCGATGAAGCCAACAGGACAACGTCATCCGCAAAAAGCAGAGACGAAATCCTGTGGTTCCCAAACCGGATCCCCTCCGGCAGGCTGCGCCTAGAAATCCTGTCCATAAAAATTATGAACAGAACTGGTGACAAAGGGCAGCCCTGCTGGAGTCCAACATGCACCGGGAACAAGTCTGATCTACTGCCGGCAATGCGAACCAGACTCCTGCTCCGATCATATAGAGACCGGACAGCCCTTAATAGAGGACCCCGGACTCCATACTCACCGAGAGCCTCCCCAGAGTCCCCACTCTCTGCTTCCTCAGTGGAAGGCATGTCAGTCGGGTTGAGGAGATCCTCGAAGTATTCCTTCCACCGTCCGACGATGTCCCCAGTCGAGGTCAACTGCTCCCCACCCACACCATAAACGGTACCGGCAGAGTACTGCTTCCCCCTTCTGAGGCGCCGAACGGTCCGCCAGAATTTCCTCGAGGCTGACCGAAAGTCTTCCTCCATGGCCTCACCGAACTCCTCCCAGACCCGGGTTTTTGCCTCCAGGACCCCCCGAGCCGCAGCTCGCTTGGCCTGCCGGTACCTATCTACTGCGTCAGGAGTCCCACAGGCTAACATAGCCCGGTAGGACTCCTTCTTCAGTCTGACGGCATCCTGTACTTCCGGTGTCCACCACCGGGTTCTAGGACTGCCGCCACGACAGGCACCGGAGACCTTGCGAGTCGCGACCACAACTTCGAGCCGCTGCGTCGACAATGGAGGCAGAGAACATGGTCCACTTGGACTCTATGTCCCCCGCCTCCCCCGGGATTTGAGAGAAGTTCTCTCGGAGTTGAAAGTTGAAGATGTCCCTGACAGAGGGCTCAGCCAGACGTTCCCAATTGACCCTCACAATCCGTTTGGGTCTGCCCAGTCTGTCCAGCCTCCTGCCCTGCCACCGCATCCAACTCACCACCAGGTGGTGATCTGTTGACAGCTCAGCCCCTCTCTTCACCCGAGCGTCCAAGACATGCGGCCGAAGGTCAGATGAAACGACAACAAAGTCGATCATTGACCTCCTGCCTAGGGTGTCCTGGTGCCACGTGCACTGATGGACACCCTTATGCCTGAACATGGTGTTTGTTATGGACAAACCGTGACTAGCATAGAAGTCCAACAACAAAACACTGCTCGGGTTCAGATCGGGGAGGCCGTTCCTCCCAATCACGCCTCTCCAGGTATCACTGTCATTGCCCACGTGAGCGTTGAAGTCCCCCAGTAGAACAATGGAGTCCCCAGTTGGAGCACTATCCAGTACTCCTCCCAGGGACCCCAAGAAGGCCGGGTACTCCGCACTGCTGTTTGGCCTGTAGGCACAAACAACAGTGAGAGACCTTTTCCCGACCCGAAGGCCCAGGGAAGCGACCCTCTCGTTCACCGGGGTGAACTCCAACACATGGCGATAGCTGAGGGGCTATAAACAAGCCCACAGCAGCTCGCCGCCTCTCACCCTGGGCAACTCCAGAGTAGTGGAGGGTCCAGCCCCTTTCAAGGAGCTGAGTTCCAGAGCCCAAGCTATGTGTGGAGGTGAGCCCGACTATCTCTAGTCGGTATCTCTCAACCTCACGCACAAGCTCCGACTCCTTCCCCCCCAGCGAGGTGACATTCCATGTCCCCACTGCAAGGGTTTTGGTCCAGGGATTGGGTCGTCGAGGCACCCCACCACGACTGCTACCCAGTCCACATGGCACCAGCCTATCATGGACCTTCCATAAACTAATATATGTACGGGAAGGTTTGTTTTTAGTTGATTATATTCCTTACAGCAAAGATTGTTATCAGGCAAAATGGTACTCTGCAGGTCAGTCAATCGGTGCATGTCTAGTCTCAGGTCATTTTCCAAATAATGAAGGTTGGTATTCTGTTCTGAGAAGATCTTTCACAAAAAAGAGAAGAACATTCTTGGGAGATAACAACCTGTAAGGATTGGAAATCCCACCAAGTTCACCCCAAGACCAGGCCAGGTAACACTCAAAGAAATAAAACACCCAAGAGCTTCATCAGCACAAAGACCTTGTACCGAGTATCACGCAGTAATAGAAAATAAATACTGGGATTGTTTTGCAGCCAAAGCATGTGAGTCAATCATGGACTCCTCATTATTCCGGGGTATTTTTTAGACAAATTTGAAGACATATTGTTTGACCGCTAAAGACCAGCCCACTGGGCCATGCACCAGTACAAACACGGCAGCAGATATACAGGAGAAGAGCTGAAAGAGACAAAGTGGCCAGTCAAAGTCCAGACCTCAAACAGACTGAAATGCTGTCGGACCATAAGACAGAAGTACACACACACACATGTCTAAACAAACATTATTCATTCAAGTTTAGCAACATGTTAAGTGGAGTGGCCTACAGCCCCATAAGGCAAAGTCAGACACTGCTTTCTAGTTAAGTCATGTTTACCCAATTTTAAGGGATCTTAAAGACCAGGATTTTTTTTTCTAAACTAATATATCTTTTTTAATTTTGTATTTTTTTGTTACCCTGCACAGAAATTTGGTGAGCCTATAATATCGTCAGTCACAGCCTTATTACTTTATGTTTTAATTTGTTGCCATTATATTGCTCTAAAAACACGCTCTTAAGTTATGGACTGCCACTTGATGAAAAAACACATTATCATCACATACAGGATTATTTTACATTCAAGTGAAGAAGAAAAAAATTATCCAAGCCCTTCTCAGTCAGCTGTCCTCCCCAAACCTAAGACACATCAATAAGCAATCAAGATGTGCCATATCAGCAGTAAGAAAATGTAGCACTAAATTATGTGCAAATATATTTCTGGGCAGTAGGTATGGAAGTAGATAAGTGAGAGGGATGCAAATGTTCTACAAAGAAGTAGAAAAAATGTAGGTGAGAGAAAGTATTAGAGGGTAAATTGCCTGATAGAATGTGCTATGAATGGAAGGTGCCCTTAATGAGTATTAATGACATCAGAAATGTGCAGGCAAACATGCAGGGCTAAAAGAGAGCAAACTCAGGCTGAAATGGATTATGCTGACTCTGAGAAGTGGCGGGTGTAGTTGGACTGCAGCACGGCACATAGGCTTCTGAAAATGAATAATGAATGACTATCTTAGTGATTTACAACAACATGTGGATGCTGTTAGCCAACAGATGAATGTCTAGGGAGCACTAGAAGAAGATTCATGCAAACCTTTTGGACTACTGGAAAGCTGAATGTGGGAGTCTGGCCCTCATCTTTACAGATTCAGCATGTATCACTCTTACTGAGACATCATTGCATCAGTAATATTACTATTCATAAATCTTTGAGTATAAAATGTTGATTAGGCTGCACAGACCAAAGGTCCTCTGCTGTCCAGTGCTGATGTGACAGATACACTTATAACAGGAACAAGCACTTCACCAGCATCCTAAAAACCATCCATCTAACTGTGCTTATGCTAACTGAAATGCACTCACCAGCCACTTTATTAGGGTAATAAAATGAAGTGCTAAATCTATATACCTATAGATAGATAGATAGATAGATAGATAGATAGATAGATAGATAGATAGATAGATAGATAGATAGATAGATAGATAGATAGATAGATAGATAGATAGATAGATAGATAGATAGATAGATAGATAGATAGATAGATAGATACAGAAAGCACTGTTCCATTTACACGACACTGGGTTGATACAAAGTTCTGATTGCGTTGGTGAGCTTGACTATTACAGATAGGGGCTTGATAACGATTAGCCATTGGCTGAGCCGACTGTGAATCAAGCATATTAGAATTATATTTATTGCCTTATAGAAATTCTCCCGGTGTGGTAAAAAAAGGTTTTTTGAACCAGACTGTAAATATGTTAATTTCTGGTCTAAAGTTGGACATTTAAACATGCAGATTGACTCGCTTTCGGAGCCTCTTGCAGTCAGTCGAGGAAGTGCAATACGTTTTAGCTCCGCATGAGCGGAGGTTTAGACTCTGGTGCTTGGTTGGAACCACCAAATAGCACATTCTGCGGCACGCTATGAGCTGTGATGTGGAGTGAGGTAGCCTTCGGTGTTCTCCATCTACTGACAGCAGTGTCCTGCAGCCTCCTAAACGTGATAGATGTTCTAATCAATGCACAGCAAAATTTAAAAAATGATTTAAAAATCATTAAGGAATCAATTTATATTGCAAAATATATTGTTATTGAATTATTTCCCAGCCCTTCTGAATTATGCAACATCTTTTTGTTTTGTTGTTTTAGAGCAGCAGCCTCCTGTGTGGTGCCTATTCACCATCCCTTTTCAATGCATACAGTAAGTCTTACAGGATAAAACAAATGTTTGCCAGCTCCAGTTGTGTCTTTAAGCCTGTAGCTTTCATCATGGCTTCTTTTCAACCCAACAAAGAATCTGGATTTTGCCTGTGGAGCAGTCTTAGCTGGGCACACATTTCTAGGACTGACTGATGCCCGGACACTTTAAGATGACTGTCTGCTTTCCAGCTTCATGCAACATCTCGTGATTGTACGTCTTTGAGGATCTCGTTTTGTGAGGTATCTCACACATCAGCAGATACTTCTTAAGAACAGCAACATTTGAAATGTTTGTCTTTTATCAATTAAAGCACCTTTGCAACAGACAGTCAGGTTTACAAAGTACTGACTCCTTTAAGCTTCGGTTGAAGTAATTACTCTATAGATACACTTACTTTTTCCTCCAACACAATGTATTATCACTGGAAGTGATCAATGCAAAGATTGGACGCAATTTTTGGGCAAATGAATTGCTAAATTCAGTAATTTCAGGGTTAACATGATTACAGTACATTTTTCGAAGATCATGAAAGGAGGAACAAAAGCACACGGTGTCCTTTTCCATTTCTCATTCCACAAGTTTCCCTTCGCAAGATGCCCTTTTTCTGCTCACCATCCCAATATCATTGCTCATTCTCGTAAATGTTTAACTAACCTTTAGTAAATTTGCAGTAATTGGATCAAAATGGGATGTATGTATGTACATGTAAATATAGAAGTTTATTGCTTACAACTCAGCCATTATGCCTTACCAATAAAAGGAAAAAGACAAAAAAGACTTTTAAACACAACACTGGGTCCTTTATGCTATGTGATTGATTCCTTACTGTTGTCCATACTACAACAATAATGTCAACCAACAGAACTATTATTACTAAAATCATTTGTCCTGTTACTGAAATACAATGTCTATTTCACCGTGTTCAGTCTAGACACATGTTTGGACAGCAGCCAGTGTGAGTACTGGTTCGTATTCTCAAACACTAGTTGTTTTTTTAGCGACTTGAAACCTTGTGATGTGATTGAGTGTGAAATAAAAGCGTTATCACTGGCCTCTCAATGGGAAACTGTGATGGGAATTTAGCC
Organism: Cololabis saira; assembly: GCF_033807715.1. Classification (NCBI taxonomy): domain Eukaryota; kingdom Metazoa; phylum Chordata; class Actinopteri; order Beloniformes; family Belonidae; genus Cololabis; species Cololabis saira. The sequence goes on along the minus strand of NC_084600.1, from coordinate 25,152,577 downwards.
TTGGCCATTTGATTAACCAAATCTACTGATGTGAGTAATAGCCTTGGCCTGGGTACAGCAAACTGGTATTTTGTTCCTCAAAGATTAGCTCTGACATTACAATGACCTGTTTATCATAATCGTAAGGACTAGTAATCATTTGTGGTGTTTAAAATCATTATACATCCCTTGTTCTGTGTTATTCCTGCATCGAAACAAATTATGTATACACTGACCTACTTGCATGCAACTGCTTAATTAAATCTATTGAAATCTGGCTCATCTCACATATTCCTGGTAATCTAAATGCATTCAATGTCGGTCCGGATTCAGTCAACTAGCGGTTTAAACATATACAGAGATGTTGATACGTTTTCCCACAACAGAAACAACAACACCTTTTGTAGATTTGATAGTAGTTAATGCTGGGGTTGCCACAGTTAGGGACAGGCTTGTGTATTGTTTGACAAGAAACCAATAATTTCTTCAGAATATCTTCTCCAGCACTTTTAAGTGCCATACGAAGAATACAGTAAAATAAAAGAAACAACAGTCTCTAACTTGGGTTTTAAATTCAGCAGTTTTAAAGTTGATCATCCAGATAAGCACAGTGTTAAAGTCAAGTGCTTTTTTAGTCTTCGTCAACTTGCAAAAGCAAAACCATTTGTAACAGCTCCACATTTTGAGCCAGTAATCCATGCCTTTGTCACTTCCTGGCTGGATTACTGTAACTCGCTTTATCTTGGAGTCTCTCGTGCCCAACTCGTCCAAAATGGAGCTGCCAGTCTCCTGGTTGGAGTGTGTAAAAGAGACCGCTTCTAGCATCGCTCCACTGGCTGGAGTTTATTCGTTTTTAAATCCCTAAATGGTCTCGTCGGTACCTCCATGAGTTGTTCCTTCCCTGTTTGCTATCCCATTCCCTTAGATCAGCTGATCAGTTCCTCTGGAGATACCAAGGTCTAGGTGGAGGCTTGGAAGGGACAGAGCCTTTGCACTCACTGCTCCACAGCTTTAGACCTCTTTCCCGCCACACATCAGAGAAGCTGCATCACTGTCAATTTTTATAACCTATAAAGTTTTTGTTGTTTTTAAACTTGTTTTATGTTTTGTGTTCAATACTTTGTTTCAACTGTTGCTGTGTTAAATGGCTCTACAAATAAAGTTGAGGTGAGTAAAATGAAAGCTTGAAATAAAACACCACCTCATTACACATTAGACTTTCCCTCACTACTAAGCAAGGTTTAGATTAGTTGGATGGTAATTGCTCCATAAATCAAACTCAGATGGAAATTCAAAGTCACACTGGGCTCAAATGTATATGCACGTCTCTGCATCTGTCATCTTCATATGAAATTCATCAACTGTAATCTAAAATGTTCAGCTTGCTGAAGTAGCTTCAGAAATAGTTTGTCTTCATTTACATTTTCCATCTTTTTCTAGTGTATTTTCTTCCCCAGACACTGATTTGGGAGAGATTGTTTCATGCTGGGCAGCACAGTGGTGTGGTGGTTAGCAGTGTCAGCTCACAGCAAGAAGGTTCCCTCTTGGACTCTCTTCTTTGAGCTTGCATGCTGCAAGGAATTCGGCTGGGTACAACAGTTTCCTCCCACAGTCCAAAAACATGCATTTTCAATGACTGGTGGTTACCTATTGAAATGGGATGGACGGATGGATGCTGTAATGCACGCTGCTGCCTCTCTTGTAGTTGCAGCCTCCAAAGTGTCTCTGACATAGTAAATGGTATGCACTTATCTAACACCCTCGTCCTGAGCTTACAAAGCCGTGGATGTGTTTCACGTTCAGCTGTTCACAGAAACACACTATTTATCATTATTATTTATTACAAATAGTGCTGTGCAAAAACCTCAGGCACCCCTCGTCTTGTTTTATCAAAGGTTTAATTACACCTATTTTTATGCTTAAAGGGAAAGTTCCGTTTTTTACAACCTGGACCTTATCTCTGGCATTTTTTATGGTCGTATACTCACTCAGAAAAGTTTGGTGTCATTTGGAGTCCTTCGGAAGATATTAGGAGTTTTGTGTGAGCCGCTTCTCCATATAATGGTAGCGAATGGGGGCACAGCGGGACACAGACAACGCAGCGTCTAAATAACACATTATTGCCGCGAAACTCGTTCATTTCTTTTATGAATCACTAGATCTGCTTCCAGGACCTGTTGTCTACATACGGGGCTGTGTGTGTAACAAGGAAATCAGTTTGTAAACCAGACCTCTGAACTCATGAGGTCATCTCTGTGCGCGCATCCCAGACACAGCTCTGTGTACAGCTGGAGTTCGCTACTGTTAGTTTACTGTTAGTTATTTGAAACATGTCTGAATATTTGTCAAATTCTGAGGTTGTGGACGACGACTTTGAATATGATGGACGTCCTTACCGTTTTGAGCCAGAGTATACGGCTGAAGAGCTCACTGAACGGAGGACAGAGTGCGCGCACAGAGATGACGTCATGAGTTCAGAGGTCTTGTTTACAAACTGATTTCCTTGTTATACACACAGCCCCAGATGTAGACAACAGGTCCTGGAAGATGCCCAGAAGCAGATCTAGTGATTCATAAAAGAAATGAACGAGTTTCGCGGCAATAATGTGTTATTTAGACGCTGCATCGTCTGTGTCCCGCTGTGCCCCCATTCGCTACTATTATATGGAGAAGCGGCTCGCACAAAACTCCTTATATCTTCCGAAGGACTCCAAATGACACCAAACTTTTCTGGGTGAGTATATGACCATAAAAAATGCCAGAAATAAGGTCCAGGTTGTAAAAAACGGAACTTTCCCTTTAAGTCCCTTTAGGTTACAAGAAAAACTTACAGGAACCTGTCTTTCTTAAAACTATTTATGATTTAAAAACTGCTAATTGACATGACTGCAAAATGGTGTATGGAAATCATTTTTGAAAAGACTTAAACATGTGATAGCGGTCCCACTCAACACAGAAGCTTGCTGTAGTCATTTAGTTATAACAATGTATGTGTTTTATTTTGTCCACATAATATATTGAGGTCTTTTAACATCAATTTTATCTATGAGGGATGATGAATGCTTAAAAGATGTTCAATAATCAACTAACCGCTAAATTAGCCACCCGGTTAAACAGATTACCTCTATTATTAACCTCTCCATTTTTTGTGGGGGCAATGTATTGCCAGAGACGTTTCATAAACGAGACCCCCCCACTACAAAAATAACAAAAATAAAACATAAAAGCATATAACAAAAATAAAACAATAAAATATAACACTAAATCTCAAATGTCAAACTGATTTAAAAGCCAAAGTGAAAAAAATATGTTTATGGGGAGGATTTAAGCGTGAAGTGAGTCAGTCTGTCTGATGCGTAAAGGTCACTCGTTCCACAACTTTGAGCCGGTGGCTGAAAAAACGCGGGCACCTCTAAGCCTCTTCTTAGACTTAGAGGCGACTAACAGTAACTGATCTGCTGACCTGGGGGAGAGTGAAGGAGTGCATAGCTGAAGCAGGGCAGACAGCTGTATACCTGATGATGTTTTTGTAGCAAGAAAGGAAAAATATAACAGGTGAAAGTCTTCCTTATTTGTGTCCTCATTGACATCATACCCAAGTATTATATATCAGCAAATACAATTATGATGAGTACATACAAAGTATATTTAGTTCATTCAATGTTAACCCTAATGCAACACATTTAACCTCACAAGCTATCAAAAAATGGGTGGATTGTGGAGACCTGAGTCTTGTACTTTTCACTTATGCGACTGTTACCATAAAGAAAATATTGCAGTTACAGCAAGACTGACGTCAATGTGGCTGCTTTCCAAATACGTCTCAGCAATATCACAGTTTTGTCCTTGTTTTCAGGTTATAAATACAGTACTATACGTTGGTGGTTATGTGTGTGTGTAACATCATAATAGAAATCATCTGATCGTGTCAGGGATTATTTTTAGGCAAATACCACAGCTGAAGAATAACCATTAAACAACCACTAAAATTAAACAACAAGAACAAAATGATCTGAGCAATACTAAGTAGCCCCATAATTCAAGTTTATAAACCCATCTTTAGCCGCTATATATAATAAGCTGAAGTTTTCATTTCATCTCTGGCTTTATCAGTCTCTCACATGGCTGAAGGGGAATTCTGGTCCATTCTTCTTTGTAATGTTACTTCAGCTCATTAAGATTTGGGATTCCCTTATGCACATCTCTCTAAAGGTCCCACAACAGCATTTGGTTTGGAATGTCAGCTGAACTTTGATCAGGCCATTCCAGAACATCAATTATTTTATGTTTCAGCAATTCGGATGTGGATTTGCCGTAGTGTCTGGGATAATTGTCCTGTTACTTGGCCCAGTCTCAAACAAGCTTTTGCCTCACCTTTGCCTCCAGAATAATTTGGTATAGAGAGAAGTTCATGGTTGACTCAATGATTGCAAGCTGCCCAGCTCCTTCGACTGCAGAACAACCACAATGATTAGCTCCTCTATTCTCCACTTGACAACGGGTGCAGGGCCCCTCTATTGAAATACTGTGTTTAGCTTTTGGCAAACATGGAGCCGGCCATTTAGACAAAAGCAGTTCATTTTCTGGGACATCAACCTCTGAGAAGATTAGAACCTGTCTTACCTTCCACTTGAGAATAATCTTTCTCACTTTAAAAGACTGAACTTCAACGTTTTTGGAAATGGGTGTATAACTCTCTCCAGATTAATGTGCATTAATGATTTGACTTCTCTGAGCCTACTGTTTAGCTGTTTCCTTTTTGGTATTGTTTTAACAGACACCTGAAGGCTCCAGGCCAACCTGTTTATGGAGCTCTGCAGAGGCCTGCACACTTGATATGGTAACTGTTTACAACTTTCACCTGGTTATGACTTATCCTTACCCTGTCTGATACATCAGGTACTGAGTCAGTAAATAGTTGCAGAGGAAAAAAGGTAAATGTTGATGTTCATCCGAAGATATATTGCAAACAGATTGTTATTTATTAAATTTTTTTTAACAAAACATGGAATTAAAAGAGGAAGTACAAGCGATTTAACAGGCTAGTCTTTCCCTTACTTTAGTCAAATAAGTGTCTGCATGAACCTCCGAAGCCTGATGTCCCTCAACTCCTCTTTATCCGTCACAGGGGAGGTAGCGTGAGCTCAAAACGCCAGCCTTGGGGCGTTTCAGACATGTTGCAGTAAGCTATCAAATGTCTGGATAGTGCAATCACATGCCAGCTCCACAGGGCTTTTTCCCCCCACACACAGAAGCAGGAAAGAAGGACGAAAATGAACAATTTATCCAGCGCTTTCAACACCATCCAGTCCTTCCTGCTTGTGGAGTAGCTTAAAGCCATGCATGGAGATAAAGCATGGGTTCCTGGATTGTGCTGCCTGTCAGTGACTAGCTCACTGACAGACAGTTCATCTTCCTGAAGGGTAGTATATTGTATACGCCACGGAGCACATGGAAGCCCCAGGTAAATGCGCTGTCAGTTTTCCCTTCCCCTTTGTAAACCTCTCCTTTTACGATTCAGTCGGGGGTCATAACAGCTTCACGTGTTGTGTGAAGACTTCTGTGGAGGTGCACCGTCAAGGGCACAAAAAGGAAAATATGAAACCTGGCAGCAACTGCAGAGATGACCCTTTACAGGTCAACGCTCAAAAGGGGTCAGGAGAGTAAAACAAATAGCTAAATTGGCAGCAAGTGACTAAATAATAAGTTCTATAAACCGAAAGCAGAGAGGAGAAAATGAGGTTTATTTCCATCCTGGGCACTTTCTCACCGGTAAACTGCTGTAGCCAGTGACCAGCACGTGATCATCTTCTACCTGATTTCCTCAGCAAAAAGCTGAGGTGTTGTGAGTCATCATCATTTATTTACAGAATATAATCATTCTCAGCCATACACATCTCCTCTCCACAAACATGGAGCCAGATGAACTCTACTGCCCTGCTCTGACAGCATGAGGTACTGAACATATAGACCTTTCTAAACATTGCAGGATTACACAGCAGCACAAATCACCCAGCATGTGTAAACCCAATGAGCAGTGTCCCTCATTTTTATCTATTTATCCATATTTTGAAAATAAATTATAAAAAAAGAATTGTGACTGACAACTCTATTCAATATCATCATGCATTACTTTGTACAATGTTCTGTCACTTTCCTCCACTGACTGAGTTCTACACTTACATCATAAAATATATTCTTTTCTATTTATGTTTCAAAAGGTACTCGTGACATGTTGACATGTTTTATGTTTCTGCATCTTGGGCAGCATCCTATCTCACACAATTTTACAGGAAAACTAAGCTTTTAGCACATCTGGTCTGTTATAAACATCTGCAAAGACCCAAGTGAAGACGGAAACATCACATGGTTGTGTATCTGCACGTTTGTTTTTCATGAGTGACAAAAACAAGATCTAGCTGTGTTACTCTGAGTCTCCTCAGAGAAGGAAAAGAGCAAAAAACTGGACAGTCTGCATGGTGGGTTACCTGGTCCAGAAGAGGGCCTTGAAGCGTATCCAAAACTACGAGCTATCTTATAACCTGCACAATCAATAGGCATTAAACCCTTCATGACACTTAATTTGAGTGTGGGCTGGACATCCTCAACAAGATATCAACAAACCAGATCAATAACATTCAAGGGCAGTGAGCAGGAGAAAAAATAATCAGAGTATTTCACCGAAGCCTCTTCATGCCAGGCATGCAGGTAAGCATGTGGAAACAAGCGCGCGTGTGTTTCATGTCGTGACCTTTAGTATCTCCCGGACTTGAGCAGCTGTTTGGATGCTGAGGCGGAATCAGGGAGAATGTGACGTGATGGATGATGTGCGCTCGCATGTCCTACTCACTTTAAGACGGCGCTGTCGCCCTGTCTGACGGTGATGTTGTCCTTCACCACCGAGTCTCCGCTCCTGGCCGGAACTCCTGCAGGTACAAGCAATAACAATTTAAGTCCGAGGACGACGAGCCTTTTCCCAGGCAGCGCCACATAGGTGCACATTCCCATGTTTTCCCGTCACTGCGCAACTTCCAGAGTAACTTCAATCGAGGGGGATTGTATTCCTCAGACAGACAGACAGCCGCAAATTCCGCTCCACAAACAAGACGCTGCCGGAGCTGCGGGTGAACTAGTTTCCCTCCAGATAAACACGCTGCTTATGAAACAGTCTCCGTGTCACTTCTTGTGGGGAAGAACAAGTGTAATTCCGTTTCTCAGCCGCTCTCGGGGAGAGACTTTAGGAGATGGAAAGAAGAAGAAGCGCTGTATTTCTCAGAAAAAAATGCGAAGTCTCCCCTGCTTCTAATTGTAGTCGCGGTGAAATGGACAATGAGGCAGAGCTGCGCCAGACTCCTCTGTCCCCGTCTCCCTCTGAGCTCTGTCCTCCTGCTGTACGGCTGGGAATGTGGGAGCCTTCAAAGCACGAGCCTCAATTCGCTTCACTATCTTCTTTTCTTCCCCCCCTCCTCTCTCTCTCTCTCCCCCTCCCTCCCTCTCTAATGGCAGATACCGCACCAGGAGGACCATATGGTCTGAAGCATGCAGGGCTGTCAGATTCACTAGTAGCATAGTCGCTCACTTAAACTGGGGTCCAGGACCACCAAGGGTCCACGGGGGGGTTCGTAGTGTCTCACTGCTATGAAGGAACACGGCAACAATAAATAACCTTATATACATATATATATATATATATATATATATATATATATATATATATATATATATATATATATATATATATATATATATATATATATATATATATATATATATATATATACATACATACATACTGTACATACATACACACACGCATGTGTGTATATTTATTTATACATGTATTTTTATTCTATTCTTTATATAAAGAAATATATATAGAATATATTCATAGCAGAACAAATACACACACACAATATATATATATATATATATATATATATATATATATATATATATATATATATATATATATATATGTATATATATATATATATATATATATATATATATATATATATATATATATATATATATATATATATATATATATATATAGCGTGTGTGTGTATATTTATATACCTATAAAGAAATATATACAGAATATATATACAGGACTGTCTCAGAAAATTTGAATATTGTGATAAAGTTCTTTATTTTCTGTAATGCAATTAAAAAAAAAAAATGTCATACATTCTGGATTCATTACAAATCAACTGAAATATTGCAAGCCTTTTATTATTTTAATATTGCTGATTATGGCTTACAGTTTAAGATTAAGATTCCCAGAATATTCAAATTTTTTGAGATAGGATATTTGAGTTGTCTTAAGCTGTAAGCCATGATCAGCAATATTAAAATAATAAAAGGCTTGCAATATTTCAGTTGATTTGTAATGAATCCAGAATGTATGACATTTTTGCATTACAGAAAATAAAGGACTTTATCACAATATTCTAATTTTCTGAGACAGTCCTGTATATATATATGAATGAAAAATAATGTAATTATTGACCAATCAAAACCCATATTTCATTCATAGCAGAACACAGAAAACATTACAGTGAGGTAATGAACTTGTGTCTGGGCATTAGATCTTCTCAACATGCCTGAGTCTTCCTTGTCATGTTTTTCATTGCATGATGAAAGTTCTGCTGGTGAAAAGTCTGGACTGCCTACAGACCAGTTAAGCACCTAGAACCTTCTCCAGTGACAACATTATTTCACAATAAAAGCAGTTTGTGCTTCAGCATTGTCCCACTGAGAAATGCAAGGCTTTTCCTGAAATATTGGATAGAAGCATATGTTCTTTTAAACCTGTAGATACCTGTTATCATTAATGTTTCCATGTTTTCCAACACGATGGACTTGTATGACCACAGCACAGTTTTCCATTTTCCTCAGATCATTTTAAATATGCTTTGGTCCAGAGAGGACAGCAGTGTTTGTGAATCATGTTCACAAATGGTTTCATCTTTGCGTGATAGCACGGTCAGCTGTGTTCTCTGTTCTTAGACAGTGATTCCTGGAAGTGTTCCCAAGTCCATGCCGTGTGACACACACACACACACACACACACACACACACACACACACACACACACACAGAATAGCTCAGAAACAGAAAAAATTCAGATTAATTAAATAAATTACAAACAATCCAGTCACGGTCAATCCAGTCACGGCAAGCTAAAGCAAGCTAAAACTCCCACTAATTTGTCAGAAAGAGCTCTTCTGAATTACTGAAAACAGTTTTTATAAAATGCTCCTCAGGTGATTACTATGAGGTCCTTGTGCATAAAATGTCTTCAAATGGACCCGAGACAGCAAACAGGTAGAGGGCCATTTCTCCAGAATGCATTTATAGGGATAGTTTTCATCACCCTCCTCTTAAACTGTGCTGTCATTGACACAGACTTACAAACTACCAGCACTTTGATACGAAGGTCTGCAGGCTGCAACACTGTTTTCATCTCCCGGGTACAACAAAAGGCTGAGCTACCAAGCAGGAAAAGTAGGTCACTGCTCCAAAAAAGTTTGTTCCCAGAATCCTGTCTCTAGATCACCAGTATTACAGCTGTTTGCTAACACGTTGCTTGAATTAGGCTCTGCTGTAGAACTGGCAACATGCACCATGTGGTTAATAAGTACAGTTACATGAAATTATTGTTGCCTATATAGAGATATATGGTACTTTTTAAAGGTGAGGACACTTGCCTGAGGTCTCAAAACAATTGTGACATACATCGGTCAAATTACCACAAATAAACAGTATGAAATTCTTTTCTACATGTCATTGCTATGTTCATAGCAGCTGTTTTTGGGGCGCTAAATCGCCTTTACCGCTATCTTGTGTGGGGTGCGCATCTTTTGAAATGAGTCTGACAGCTTTCTCCCACCTACTTCAGAGGAACAGGGGATGAAGTATGATGCGACTTTTGGGGGAGATAAAGATGGAGAAGCTGAATTATTCTACTGTGATCTGGATCTGTGATCTCATAGTACCCTGCAAATCTGAACAGCTCAATAAATCTGATTTTCTCCGACTCAGGCTGCACCAGACTAAATGACAGGATTTTGTCATGTCACAGTTTTGAGCTGGCAATCACTTCAAATACCCCAGTCAACGCTGTCAAACACAGAAAAAAATATTCATTCTTCATACACTCCGTTTCTAAGGTCAATTCATGGTTTCCCCACCAGAGATTCAGAGTTGGATCAGAGACTGCAAGCTGACCAGACAGCAAGCACACCAACTGCAGTGGGGGTCTCTTTCATGCTTCGTATTCATGATGCCTTCACTGTATTCCATGTGGATTCATTATATGTCTGGTCCAACATGAGAATCAAAGTAGCTCCTCTTTTGCATGTTGTTGCCACAATTACCATTGTACATGTATGAAACATGTTTAGCTTGCAGATGCAAATTGTGAAACTTTGTTACATTTATAGCTGGCAATTTCAAACCTTAAAAACATTACCATTATTTTTGGTCCAATACTGCTGCAGACTGGTGTGGAGGACAAAACTGAAAGCATTTGGAAATCAGAATAAAGTCGCATAGATTTGTGTCATAATTTGCTCTTCTTGCTCACTATGCATCTTTCCTGATTCACCAAGCCTTTCTTGGGACAAACCTTAACAACAGAGTAAACAAAAATGTAGAGATAGAGCTGACTTTTTTTTTATTATTATGCAGCTTATTTCTGCATTAAATAATACTGTAACTGTCTAGTTCCACAGCTACAAAGCCATTATAAGAGCAGCTGTTTCCAAAACATCTTCTTCCCAAAATGACACCTTACAGTTCATTTTCCATTATTCGCTCTCAACTGGAAAGCTTTAATGCGATATATTTAAAATTTGCATAACGATGTTGTAGATTTTAAAGAAAAAGCAGCAGTAGCACATTTGGACCAAAAGTTTCTCTTTTGAATATCACGTTATCTTTTTATTTTTTATTACAAAAAAAACTACATTTGTGATTTTGTTTTTAAACTATTTAAAAGGTTGGAAGGGGTTTGACGCATCAGGTGCCAATTTTGAACCCCCTTGCACTCTTAATATATAAAATTATTAGTTCAAGTGTTTGTTGATTAGTTTGAGGGGAAAAGGTAACTTTGAAGGGAAAGTGTTAAAATTAATGAGAGCCTTAACTTCCCTGAGCCACATTCGCTTTGTTTACTAATGTGCTCCTGCTCGATTTCTCTGCCTCCGTATCTGTATGCATGAAGGGGTGGCTGGCCACCAGGGATCAGAGCGGCACTTTGCTGCACATCTAACAGCAGCTCTCAGAATTACGATGACAGCTTTTGAGTCTCCTGAGAACAATGAACAAGTTAATTTCTTTACCGTAATGTCATTTTGGCACACTGTTAAGATATCTGATGTGGGTCGAAGGGGGTTAACTGACAACACTGGACTCCATCACTGGGGACAGATACAAGTAACACATTGTGTTCTTGTCTTGTATGTTCTCACTGCTTATTGGTCAGATTTGTGTGTCATGGGAACAAAAATGGAATTAGAGAAAGAAGATATTGCGTTGTGGAATAATCTGGTATACTTGTTGTTTTATGACATGGTGAACATACATGGATTAGTTGTCTTCCTGCTGATTGGTTAAATTGTGCATTTATCTCTATCTCCCAATAATTTAGTTTGAATAAAAGCAGAGTTGTGGCTGGAGAGGAACATTTCAATGCTCTGGCGTCACCAAAGGTGCAGAGCAAAAGAGAACACGAAATTGTTGCATTATTGTATTATTTAGTTTGACGTTAATAAGAAAAAACAATCTAAGCTCAAGTCACTGCCCCCAAAGCATTAGATTCTAGGCTCCTGCTTTGGCTCTGTTATTCTTTCTCTGCAGTCGTACAAGACCAAAGTTCACCAGCTGATTCAAATGGAGACCACCTCTTTGAGATCTCAGTCCGATTATTCTAGTCCACATCCAAACGTAATCACTGCTCACCCCAGGGGTAACAGGCCACACCCAGTAGGAAAACAACCTCAAGTTTGTATGAAGAATAAATTCAGTAGTTGTGAAAGTCCCCAAAAAACAGCGGAAAAAAGATCTGGCAAAAACATGTCTCTGTTTAACAATGAACAATTTTTTAAAATATCAGATACAAGGAAACATTCAACCGATACAAGGAAACAGCATTTGAATAGCTGTCCACTGGAGTGACATCTGTGCATGAAAAGCTTACAGATTTATAGCCAATTTTGCAGGTCCAACAAAAAACGATCAACCCAACAGAGGTTGTCCTTGGGATGAAGTGAACTATAAAATATATCGTAAACATGATAAGTTATTTTTGTTTCTGCTAAACTTCTTGTGTTTATGTTCCTAGAAAGCCTTCCATGACTGATTAAACAGAAAACCGAGCTTAACAAGTTGTTTACATGTTGTAAACATACAAGCAGCCTTCCATAATTATCACACAGTTGTGCAGTTTATTCAGAGACTGTTATTACGGGGTTATGGTGATGCTTTGTATACCAGAAATTTGTCAAAGATAAGACTTAATTAAAATGATATCTGCCTGGGAAGCGCACAAGCCCTGAGTATGTACACATCCTAATGGTTTTTAAATTAAAACCCCTCCCTGACCTCAGCAAAATCTTAGATAGGTGGTCTTAATTAGAGTCGAGGGTAGAAGGAAGAGGTGGGCTGAGCCACTTACTCACAGACATCCCCTTCAGTCGATTAGGGCTGCATTTGGTCATGTGACATCATTTTAACACCTCGATAGCTTCTGCTGTCAGTGTGAAGAAAAAGCTGGCTTAAAAGCACCATCAAGAAAAGTAGTTATTAGCTTTTCAGTGGTGTTTTGGAGGGGGAGAAAAATAAATAAAACGGCAATCCATTTCAATCCATGTTGTGTGCATTCTGTTTTTGACCCCAATTGCTTTGCCTTGCAGCAGATCAGGAACATCCGATGACCTTGGCGAAGCTCTAGAACAAGCACAGGAGCCAAGCATGCACACATAACCAATCTGAATGATATTAGTTGATCCAAAGCCCACATGAATAATCCTTGATGTTTCACGCAAACACAGGTTTCTTTGAAGTATGTGGAATAATTCAAATATCCATGGTGTAAAACAGAAGTGGATGATATGATTTGTGAAAAAATAACCATTTCACTGAAATCATCATGTGAAATATGCAATCATTTACAATTAAACTCTGTTACTTATGTATTTGATTTTTCCATGCAGTAACATTCATATAATTTCCTGCTGCAACAAATTAAGGCTGGACCTTAGCTTTATTCAGACAATCCACGCCAATCTTTATTCATAACATGTAAGGATAGGCAGAGCCAGGGGACAATGAACGGGCCTCTGACCCAAGCAAGCTAATACCCAAGCAACAACATGGGGAGACTGAATAAAGAGACCTCATTCAGTGGACTCAGTCATCTGCAGAAGCTTAGATGCTTCTGGCTCACAAACGGTAACGTTATGCAACTAATTCATGAGAGGCTGACCTTCTGAGGTCAGTCCTGAAAACTTTTGCAAAGTGTTCCAGTGTGAAGGGTTTGTATACCAGCTATGATCTTTTAAAACAACTCCAAACTTCAGTTTTTCTAAAAATCCATTAATTAATGCACATAAATATTATAGCATCTCTTTAGCAGTAACCTTAACCGTTACAACAGTTTTAAACTTTGGGTTAATGATATGTCTGACATGCCGACCTCGCGTGAGCTATCTTAAAGCATCACCTAGCAAAAGCGCTCTGGAGAAACTGTAGAAAATTCCAGATACTTTTACTGGGTTGACACTTTTAGAGCTCTCGTCAAAAAACGACCAAGCATACTTTTTCGTACTAATGTACTGGTCTGCTGTTATTGAAAAATGTATTCACATTTATTTCTTACCATCATCATATATGGCACTTATGTTCTTCAGCTGGGTCCTAAAGACCGGCTGCCTTACATGCGTTAGATGTTTCCAACACGTCAATCTCAGTTTTTGATTTACTCAGACTTGTTTAGGTTATGTCGCATGTCCAGGCAGCTAAGACATGACATGAACAAGGCGCCCCCCCCAACTTTCAAGCAGTCTCTAGCTATATAATTTGAATATTTTTTATTTTTAACAGAAGTTCATAAGGTGGCATCTGTACACTTCAGAGTGGACCTAGGCTAAAATAACAAACAAACAAGAACTACCTTCAATAATATACTTACTGGATTTCAAAATAAACAAACCAGAAGACAAAGACTTACCTCCCTGAACTAAAGAAACAGGAGAAAACAAGACTCCACATAAATGGCAGTTCACCCCTATACAGAAACCACCCCTGACTGACTGGATGGTTGGAGCTGGAGGAGAGTGGAACGTCCATGCTTTTAATAATTGTTTCTGCTTCTTCACCCAACTTCTACTAAGATTCAGCTGGTGGACGGACACCGAGACAATCATGGTGAGTTCTTCAGGCCCTGAGACAGCAAAGTAACCCCGAACCATAATCCTGTTTATGATATTCAGATGTTGGTCAACTGTGTCCTGAGTATTTGTCCTGAGCAATTCAACTTTTGTTTCAGCAGTCCACCACTGCAGATTTCCAAGACTCTCTTTGGCAAACTTCAGGCATAACCTATCTTGCTTTACTTACTGTACGTTATGTCTTAAAGCCATGGGCTGTTACCTGTTGGCTCTTTCTTTCATCCTGACTGGGTACCCATTACTAGCCCTGGTAAACTGTAGTTTCATGCAGATTAACTACTCTTGAACAGGTCTCTTCAGATAACTCCTTCTTGCAATGTGTGAATCACATCAGCAGATGTTTGATATGAAAACATAATAAACTGTGTATATTTGTGTGTTATCATCTGAAACACACGTTTTTGTCAATTATTTTGACATTGTTAAAGGTCAGATTACATTTTCTGTCAAATTGAGACAGAAAGTTTCATAGATGTTTCACAGAATTCAGATACTTTTTCTGGCCACTTCAACTATCTGTTGTGGTTTATTTCAATCAAGACAATGCATCCAATTTTATAGATAACCTCAAGTATTAAAAATTAAGGTTCATGTTTAAAAAACTGAGAATTTGTTGAATAGTTATTTTTGACTGTTCAAAATGGTTATTGCTGGAGAGATCAGTGGAGGAGTTGAGAGGAGTCCTCTGTGATCAGATGGTTATACCATGTAAACCTCCTAGGCGGTCTTAAGGACAGTTAAGAGTTCTATTCTTCTTAAGGGTTTTATTATGTGAATAACTTTGTTTAAACAAAGGCTACAGGTCTGTGGCTCTCAGAATTTCCTAAATCTCTGTGTTTTTTATTTTCTTACGTTTTTAACGTATAAAAAAATACAAACAAGTTCTGGGCACTTATTCCTCTGACCGTAAATCATGGCAGTTCTGCAGCCTAGTGTCATTTACACTGCAGGTGGTCCAGGTGCAGACTTATTGCTACATTGGAGATCATTATATATCATTTTTGCAAGATGTTTTTGCAGGTAAGTGCATTTCCCCCCCTCATTTCATCCTTGTTTTCCTTATACTATGCTGTATATCCTGATCTGGAGAGGGGAGGAAAGAAAAGGTGCTAGAAGATTACCATTTTACAGATCAGATTTGGGAAGCTAGCAAACACACACAAAACATAAGAAAATGTGGATAGAGGAAAAACAAAAAGACTTTACACTTTAGAAGGAACTTTGCAAGTTTTGCACGAAATGAGTGAAGGGGAGTGAAGAGGACTGCATCGATGAGAAATGCTCCGACTCTAAGATGGACCCATGCGGAAAAAAACAGCTGACAGCTGTTAGGCGTACGATGTCCACACAAGGTAGGGAAGGTTTCTAAACAGACATTATTTTGCAAATATTAATTGATTTAGCCTGATCTGAAACTACCATCACGAATAAAGAAATACAGTCAACGCCGTACCTCTGTACAGGGTAAACAGCGGCTGCTGAAGCACAGCGGCTGATGTCAGCTTTGCTGTCATTGCTACAATACAAAGATTTATAACTATTATTATCATTATCATAAAAAAAACAAAATAAGCAATTACACAAATAATAATAATAATAATACTATGAACCCAGTGTATCTCAACAGAATATAGAGAAACCTTAGGTTTTTCCATGGGCACGCACACACTGTCTTGTGTTCGTGGACTGTGTGTATTTTGCATTTATATGTAGTTTGTTAAAATAATATGTTTTGAGGAGTGTGCTGGTGCCTGAACATGTTTAATAGATTTTGAAACTCAATACTTTTTGCTTCACGGCATAATCAGTAACACATTTCAAATAAAAAAATGAAACAATCAGTCGTGATCAGTCACCCCACCCCACCTGCACGCTACATGCACGCATACTGTGGTAGAACCCCAGTACCCCTTTAGCCGTTCACCAATAAGGTTAAGATTTATAAAATCGGATTAGTTACAGAGAATATATTTTACTTTAGTCCCTTCACCAGCAGGCAACAACAGCCAAACATCTTAAAGGATTTAAGGCAAGGACTTAATGACCACCATATTCTGTCACTGCTGTTGCTTATGTCACATTTCTGCATATCTAGCTCTTTACAATTCTCTCCAGTGAACTCTTAGATTTTGTATGTCAATGTTCACTCTTCAATGTTTGTAGGGATTGAAAGATAACGAGATACACATTTTTTATGTATTTATTTTAATTTATATTCTTTTTTATTGTTATCCTATTCTGCACAGTAAAAATAATTTCACTACTTACCATTACAAAGCCGGCAAAACCTGAATAAAAACAAATAAATGCTTATAAAACAAAAGAAAACCAAAATAAGCCAATCTGCATTAATTTGAAAGCTCTTTTTTGACCAGGACTTGCTCTAAAAGGACCATTGACACCTTTCCTGTGCAAACAACAGCTCAAAGGAAGAGCTGACTAGATTCAATCGGTGACAACAATGAGTATGTTTGTATGTACATATTTGTTTATTATCAACTTGGTTCAAATATGCATGAAACTGATGACAGAGTTCCATTGCTTTGGGCATGAAAGACCTGAATAATCTTTCCAACTTTAATTAGTATTTTGGACCACTTAAATCAGAAACTTAATCCATGTCCCTGCATGTCAAACAAATTAGTATTTCTGTAATATTTGAAAGTGTATGGTTGTATGACTCTTTGCTTTCAGGAAGTTTTGTTCCATCAGATGTGATCACAGGCCTCCATCGTTTTCTCCCTACTAATGCTTCCTGATGTGTTGCAAAGTCAGTCAATGAAAGCGAGACATTGGGACATGAATTATTTAAGAAGCTGGTTTAAGAAGCAGGCCTGAAATGATCTGAATGTTCAGGCATCTTGTGTTATCAATAGGTGTAATATTCTCTGTCCTCCCAGCAGGGATGTGTTCAGCAGATATGCTGATACATTATCATCCGACCTCTGCATGACATTCCTCTCAGAGCATGTCTGAATTAAAAGTGGTACTTAAAGAGACATCAGCGATAAAGCAATAAGGCACATGTTGGTAGGGGTCTCAAGTGCCTGTTCAATTTCTAAAAGTTGTTTTTATTTTTTCCTTTTTTAATCCAACCTGTCAATACTCCAATAATTTTTAGCGACTCTTAATGGACTAATGGAAATAAAAGATACTTGAAGGTCAAACTTAAATCCACCTGCATTAAAAAATGCCGCTTTACAGCAGTTTGGAAAATATTCAAAATGAATCTCAAGGACACCGTTTCTCTTAGGGAGCGTTTCTGTGCTCATACATGGATTTGTTTTTTCTTTGGCAGAACAAGCACAGATTTCATTAGCAAGTGATCAGTTGGTTTAGGTGAGCGTCTGCGTGAGTTTCTGGGTTGGTTTCGGGCACTTGATTGCCTTTGTTAGTCTGAATCTCTGTCGTTAGCAGCTCTCTCTGACTACAGTTGAGGTCGTAGGCGCAGACCACACCCACTGTTTTGTAGTGCCCGGGGGAAGCAGAAAGAGGCAGTTTCAGCAAATTGCAATTAGCCTAGCGATTGCAGCTGAGTCGACTTCTGGTATTTCACCACACTCGGATCGCTGAAGCGTCAGCCCGGTTACTGTCCACTTTGGGTTACGACCACATATGGTAAATACCTGCGAGTCTACCTGCGCGAGTCCACCGAGCAGAGTTGCATCCAAAGTAGTGCAAAATGTGTCTCCAAACCATCCCAGTCAGATATGGGTACAGACCAAGACGCACCTCCCGTAGGTCGCGCAATCCGCAAAACCGGTTGTGGCAGGGTGGAGGAGCTGCAGCCACTCAGGCTGATTAGGGCACAGGTGGGCCCAATCAGCCTCTCCACTCTGCCAGCCTTCATAAGGCATGGCTGCCCAGCAGCAAGGGCTCCTGAGAAGCTGTGTGAAGGTGCTTCTGCACGTGTTGGCGGTGTTTTATGGTCTAATAAAAGGGTCTGCACGAAACTCTGTCTCTCCATCCTTCGGTCGGCCCCCGGTAGCACTCGCCCTGCTACACCGGTCTCTCAGACATTCCGGTCCTATCACTGACAAAGACTTGGATCTGCCCAGAAAACACAGCTAAACCAGCTGCTCTAACCGTAGATGCAGAATTCCCTCAAACACCTCGCTCTGCTGGAAGAGCAGGTGGTACAGGCATTATAATGTCCAAAAATTGGATTTTCACATCCATCTGTCCCATTCCTAAATGCTCATCACTTGTTTATCACGCAGTAAAAATCTCTAAGCCCTTCACTGCTTATATTCTGGTCATATACCGCCCTCCAGGAGGCAAAATAGATGAGTTCATCTCTGAACTGGACATGATTCTCTCTGACATTCCTGTTGATGGCTCTCCACTAATTGTACTGGATGACATGAAAATCTACATCGGCAAATGAGTTTCTGGCTGTCATCCACTCTTTCAATCTTACACTGGTCCAGACTCCTCCAACACACAAAGCTGGTAACATCCTTGACCTGGTGCTGACCAGAAACTGCACTACACCTGGTTACATTTTCCATCTCCCTTCCTCATGTCACTCACCCGACTCCAAAGATGGTTTCCTACCGCAGAAACTTACGAT
Source organism: Cololabis saira (assembly GCF_033807715.1). Taxonomy (NCBI): domain Eukaryota; kingdom Metazoa; phylum Chordata; class Actinopteri; order Beloniformes; family Belonidae; genus Cololabis; species Cololabis saira. Next base: position 25,133,569 of record NC_084600.1, on the reverse strand, counting down.
CTCTCAGCCCTACACAGCTATCTGATGAGGTCTGCTCTAACTTCCCTTCCCTCTCAGACTTTCCCACACTCTCTGTTAATGAGGCTACAGAAACACTCTGCTCCTCACTCGACTCCTGTCTGGATAAACTCTGTCCTCTGGTGTCAAAACCAGCTGGAAAGAAACCTCCCAGTCAATGCCTCACAGAGGTTTTGAGGGACCACAGAGCTGGACTTAGGGCAGCAGAAAGAAAGTAGGGCAAATCCAAAGAGCACACTGACTTGTCTGAGTACCGACTAAAACTTTTTTTCACATCCAGCTTAAAGGCTGCCAAGGTATCCTTTTACCAGAACAAAATCCCAAATGCTCCCAACACACAACAACTGTTCTTGGCGTTTAACTCTCTTCTCTCTCCACCACCTGCTCAACCACCTACTGGGTTGTCTGCAGAAAAGTTTGCGTCCTACTTTACTGAAAAGCATGCTACTATCAGAAACCAATTCTCTGAGCCTGTCCATCTCAGCCCACTCCAACTGGCTACTAGTGCCTCTCTCTGCTCCTTCCGGTCTCTAAATGAGGATGAAGTCTCTAAACTTCTAGTCGGCTCAAAACCAACAACCTGTCCTCTTGATCCTGTTCCTACCGACATCCTGCAGAGCATTTAACCTACCATCAAACCGGCAATAAACCACATTATCAACTCTTCTCTTGAATCTGGCATCTTTCCCTCTGCCTTCAAACAAGCTCGGGTCACCCCACTGCTGAAAAACCCACACTCAACCCTGCCCAGGTTGAAAACTACCGGCCGGTCTCAATGCTCCCATTCATGTCTAAAATTCTAGAATGACCCGTCTTCAGTCTGGTCTCACAGTTCCTTCACGGCAACTGCCTGTATGATCCTCATCAGCCTGGCTTTAGGCAGGGCCACTCAACTGAAACTGCTCTTCTGTCAGTTACTGAGTCACTACGGGCTGCCAGATCAGCTGGTCTATCCTTAGTCCTCATACTGCTTGACCTGTCTGCTGCCTTTGACACGGTCAACCACCACATCCTCCTCTCCACACTCTCAAAGCTTGGCATTTCAGGACTTGTCCTCCTGTGGTTCATGTCTTACCTCCAGATCACATGAGCTGGCAACAGAGGTGCCACAGGGATCGGTGCTCTCTATTCACTATACACAACTTCACTACGTGAAATCATCAGCTCTCATGGGTTCTCCTACCACTGCTATGCCGATGACACCCAGCTCTTCCTTTCCTTACCACCTGGTGACACGGCCGTCTCAATGCGGATATTGGCCTGTGTTTCTGATATCTCTGCATGGATGAAGGACCGTCACCTTCAGCTAAATCTGTCCAAGACTGAGCTTATTGTTTGTCCAGCCAGTCATTCCTTACCTCCTCAGATGAGCGTGCAGATGGTGGAATGTCCTACCAAACTCTGGCCGATTTACAGGGTCTGTACCTACTGCTCATCAGAATTAGTTAGAAGATTTGTCCAGTTCTTTGCAGGACTCAGCACTGAGTAAGCTGCACGCACTTATGACAAGATGATTGCATGATGGTGTTAGATGCAGCTTTCTTGTATAAATGGACTATTGGGTTTGGGCGAAGAAGAAAGAATTCTAGCACTGGCATGGTAGTACCTGTGACTCACAGCAGTCTGACCAGCACTTATCCATGCTGTACCTTCCTATGTGATTTCTTGCTTGTGTTGTTGACAATGACAATAGTAGTAGTAGTAGTAGTAGTAGTAGTAGTAGTACAAAATAATGCTTTCATTTCCTCAATCCATTGGAATAATTATTATCTGCTTTAATTTGCCAAACATTTAATTTGATTGTCTAAGTCATGATAACCGACAAAAACAAAATACTTTAGTTGATCACATGCAAACAATAACATCTTTTTACTATACGAAGTATATGAAAGATGATGAAAGAGTAAGTGGGCTCAGTTATCTCAACAACTGTTAACTGGACTCAGAAGTTTGCCTACTTGGAGTTTTAATTAATGAAATTAGTTTGGAGGTGTGGTTTAGAGCTACTTTGATTAATAAAATACTGAAATATTTGAAGTTTGCCTTTGATGATCCTTCTTCTTTGATGTGATTCGCGAAAAAGAGCTCTAAAGACAAATGATCAAGAATAGCTGTTCTGCATAAAGATGGAAAGAGATACTGTGAGAAGGTGAACATGTACACTTCTCCCCCTCATGGACTGTACATTTTAGTAACCTGTGCTAGTCACAGACTTGGGTGTGATTCCCTGTTGGGTTTTGGGAATAGTGTGTGGTACCCACTACTTTTTGTAATCCATTTTATATTCATCACTTTGCTCATACACCGTTTGTACAGCTATTCACGATGACACTTCTTTGTTGGATTGTCACTCTGTCACGTCCCATTGCAGAAGCGTGCTCCGCAGTGGGACAGCGCTTTTATATCAATTCCCATGAAGGGAGGGGCCAGGGCACCAGCCTTAACAGGGGTTAGTGGGTTAGCTAATTATCATTTTGCAATTTGGGGATTATCTTGGTTTGTTACTTAGATTTTGATTATTCATAGGTAAGTGTATTTAATTACATTCAATTCAATTCAATTCAATTTTATTTATATAGCATCTATTACAACCTAAATTGTCTCTAGGCGCTTTCCAGAGACCCAGAACATGCAGTTATTACATAAACATAAACAATGGCAAGGAAAAACTCCCTTTTAGCATGGAAGTCAGCTTGAGCAGGACCTGGCTCATAAGGAATGTATTATGTTTTATTTTCGGAACCTCTTTAGTTTGTGATGTTTTGCACACCAGGTTCAACCTTAAACTTTAGCTACACACCACATGCAATCTGGCCATCGTGTTTGTCTGTTATAGTAACACTGTTACAGATCACATTTTTTAGCATATTATAACAGAAAATGGTGTTGCTTCTGAATAAAACCTTCATCCACAAAGGATCAAGTCTTGATCTGCTGCCATGTAAAAGCTTGGAATAACAGCTTTGAGACGTCTTTCAACTGTTACCTTGGGGGAAAAGCCTCATCAGCTTCTGAAGCATATAAGAACAAAGAGATGGGATTAATGAAGAGAAAATGGCCCTGCTCTCTGTTTTCAACAGACACCTCCACTACGGTTTTGTCATTAAACAATTACCTCCTCTTTCCTTAACATTAAACTGCAGTATAATGGGTCTTTTACACAATGTTTCATTAATAAGAAAATAACCTCATTAAATGTACATGGTGATTTTCTGAAACAGAGACAGTGTTTGTTAATCTAGAAAAAAAGAGAGTATGGCTGCAAAATCAGCCTAAATGTCAGCTTCATCAACATCAAACTCTTCATTTTGTCTATATGCAAACACTGCAGTTGTTTACCCTGAGGTTATAAACAATATAAACAAGGACTATAACAGTCGGCCTGATGTAAGCGAGGCTACTCACAATAGTGTTTATTAAGGCACACGCTGTCATCCTGGACACTGAGCATGCTCACTTCATGGTAAAGGCATCTCAGTTAGCGATGTCCACTTAAATATCAGTCAAATGGAAGTAACACTTCGGGACGGAATAAATCAACTTCTCAGAGCTGACATATGGATCTTGGTTTTAGAAATCTAAAATAAATAAATATTGATGTGGGAACATTTAAAGAGCAATGACTCTCAATTTAAAACTGTTAATCATCCAACTTTTACATCAATGGGAGGCAGTCAGAAAAGTTATTGATATGGCTGAAAGAAATCTATTATAGTGGCACCATAGTTATTCATACTTTAGGAATGTGCAAAAGGGGATACATGATTCATTAGTAAGACTAAAACTTTCCAGTTATAGTTTCCAGGGATGTATACTCTTGCAGAGGCAGCATTGAGCAGATATTATAAATATGTTAATATACAACTCTTTTTTTGCAATGCAGAATTACAATACTTTATGTTCTTGTTCTAAATGTAATTTTATAGCATTGTGTCATACTTAATACTTGTTAAAATTTGAGTTTTGCCTCAAAAGGTACATGTAAAAAGTGTTGTGGTTAGCACATATTCCGATGTGATCCTGGCTCATCCTTGCTTCGGTCCCGACCAACGACCTCTGGTGCCGGTCATTGTCTCTCCCGAAGAACAATGCAAGGGATTATGTTTGTTGCAATCACATGCAGAGGAGGGAAAGCTAACGTGTTACAAAGCCACACCTTCCATTATTTACTCATCTTTTGAAAGTTTAAATTCATTCTTCATTCTTTATTCAAATATGTGTAACAATGGATGTTTTGACCAATTAATAATTCCCCCATATTATTCATGTTATTCATATATTCATGTATCTTAAAGTACAACGGTTCTCCTCAGGTGGAACTTTAGCTTCTGAGTTTGTGTTTTTGTACATTCTATTTGGAGTGGGGGCAACACACCCCTATAAAAGCTTCTCTCCCGCCTAAACTTTCCCCTATTTGTTCTGTGATGTCTTCGGGGAAAGTTGAGCTCTTATTTTGTATTTTTAATTAAGCATTTTATTGGTTTTAATTTAATATTTTATGTCTCTGGATATTTCCCATGTATATTTTTTGTGTTTGTGTTCATATTACATCATTGTAACCCTCTCTTTGTTCTGTGATGTCTTCAGGGAAAGGAAAAGGAAATAAAGTTTTATAATTGAACGGCTTGAGTCCAGTCACCTAAAATACACAACTAACCACCACCTGTTACATCGGTGCTACAACCCGGATCATCCCTGATCAGCGTCATCTGGTCACTAAGGATCACTGGAGTTGTGCATGATTGGTCTTACACTAGATGTGTAAGGTCAGTGGCTCAAACCCATCATGCATTGGGCCTATCAGCTCACAGTTAAAGTCATGTGACTGATTCTCTTCATCCCCATTTGATTCGACGGCATGTCAGTTAGGGACAACACCGAAATCTGTACACATTCCTCCTTTGGCCCCTGATCATTCTGGGTCTGGTGAGTTAGTGTCCCCACACAAACCTGCTCCCTTGAACTTGTTTTTTGTGGCTGCCTCTGATCCACATCCTGCTGCCATTGTTCAGCCAGCCACTGAGCCTGGTGTGACACAGGTTATAGCGATGTTTGACAAGGTTTTTTCCTTGTGTAATGCTTCCCTGACTAAAACCTGGAGGGATGGTAACCCTCAGCCAGCAGCTAACCAACCATCCCAGAGACAACCCTACCATCTCCGCAATCAGCCACACTCCATACCCTCGTGTAGAGTGTGCAGTTCTGGGGACAACTCGAGAGTTTGTACATCAAATTCACTTAACCGATGATCGTCCCTTCCGGCTACGTTATCGTCATATCCAGTGTTGTGCTAGTTACTGATAAATAGTTACTTCATTAAAAAAGTAACTCAGTTAGTAACTCAGTTACTTAGACCAAAAAGTAATGTGTTACTATGAAAAGTAACTATAGAGTTACTTTAAATAAAACATTTTTTTTAAATGCTCCCATTAATGCCCCTCTAGCCTTCATTTCAGCAGGTTCTGTATGGATTTGCATTGTGCCTTGTGTTCTGCATTCTGATTGGCTAAACAGTCTCGCCGCTTCTTCACTTCCTGTGTCAATAACGTTGGTTGCTTAGCAACAAGCTGAGAATGACCAATGAGCTTCAGCAGCAGCTCAGGAACGGGACTCTTTGATGAATCAGTCATTACCGTCTCAAATATAACCAATGGTGGCATGTCGGTTTATAAGAATCTTTTTTGCCCAGAAGAAAAAACAGCGACAAAACGACCAATAACTATTTTCTTCTCTCGAAAAAAAACCACCTGCACCGCGGGCTTTAGGAGAAAAAGACGCTACAGAGTCAGGATGCAGCGGCAGTCAGAAGAGCAGTGGAATACGTGCTAGGCGGTGCTGATCTCCGCAATTTGAAGCCTTTTTAATTGTAAAAAGAATTTCACTTACCACAGGTTCTTTTTGGAACGTAACCACTGCGAAAAACGAGGGATTACTGTGATGACAATATCTCCACGTTGCGAAACTCGCCGTTTCTCGGCTCTCCATGACTGCGGTGAAGTTAGTTTTATGTTGGATATTCGACATACATTTGCTCTGGGGGCATTTCTGTCGAATATCCAACGAATATCCAACGTAAAACTAACTTCACCGCGGTCTCGCCATGACCGTCATGTTTTTGAAAGCACACACACATCCACACTACATTTCCTCCGGTCTCCGCGTGCGGGGAAAAAAGGCTTCACTGTAGCTGCAGAAATAACGGAGTAACGCACCCTTGGTAACGGTAACTGCGTTACTGAATTAAAAAAGTAATGCGTTAGAGTATTAGTTACCGCAAAACTAACGGCGTTACTGTAACGCGTTACTAAATAACGCGTTAGTCCCAACACTGGTCATATCCCCCCAGCACATTATCACAAACTAAGAGAAGTGCTCTCTGAGATGGAGTTGAAGGGTCTCATTAGGGTCTTCCTTACCAAGGAAGGAGCGTTGGGTCTCCAAACTGGCTCTGTATTCCCTTGACATTAAACACATTCCCGGTTGATTGAATGTGGTGGCAGTTGCCCTCAGCAGGGACCGTTTTGTGAAGCCTTTGGGGGAGTGGTTGCTACATGTATGCCAGTCTTACTTAGAGCTTGTAGACCAGGCTAAGGACGTAAACTGTGGGAGTGTGCAGGACAGTTTTCATCTCACTTGTCAACCTCAGTCCTTGGGAACTGAGGTTGAACTTCAGCAACTCTCCATGGCTCTTTGTCAGAGGATGATGTCTCCTCACTTCTATCCTCTTTGGATGACTGGGAATCGGGCCCCAGGCAGCGTGCAGCCTCCGTTGTTGACCACCTCACCACTTTGGCACCCTCTGGTCAAGATGTGTTGCATTCATTGTCTCAGCATATTTTTAGCCTCAAACTGGCAGAAATCCGATTCGTACTGCCAAAACAAAGTCGGCTGACAGTTTTGTCTGACCTAGCAACGGGGGCGGGGCTTGACAAAGTGTCAATTAGAGTGCTGGAAGAAAAAAACTAATGGGACAGGGAGTAGGAACCAGTACTTTGTACACCATGAGTCCAGTTAATGAAATGAGTTTAGAAGTTTGGCTCAGAAATACTTGATCAACAAAAGAAAGACAACCATGTTGAGTTTGCTGTTAATAAGAAACATCTGCTGATATTACCTCTGAAGGCATGCAAAAAAAGGAAACTTTTCTTCATAGATATATAATTCAGCAAACATACTATAATTTACTTGGGCTGTCCCGATCAGTTTTTTTTGGCCCAGACCCGATTCCAAGTCATTTGATTTTGAGTATCTGCCAGCCCCCCAGTCTCGCGCTCAGAAGGTGTGCCGATTTTTCCCAGTGGCCAGCCGCGGTACTGCAACAAAAAATCCCATGGGGCCCAGAAAGCTTTTTTCCCATAGACCGCAATAGTAAAAGAGAAGCCTCTAAAACTGTTCACAGGACACCTCCAGCTGTAATCACCGGCAATTACTAATCTTTGTATTCTATATTTTTAAGTCATGGACTTTATATCCGTCAAAAATGTTTTATAACGGCCAGAAAAGTCAAAGAAAAGTCTCTTTCTGGGCGTGACGTCACGGCCGCGTCGGTGCCATTGATGTTGCCCCGGGGCATGATGGGAGGCCCCAGAGCATCATGGGAGGTGACTCAACTGCGCATGCTCTATGGGATCTTGTACACGGAGGTAAACCCGGAAGTCTGAGATTTTTTCGGCACATGCGCTGGCTGAGCAGAATGCATTGAAATGAATGGGCGGCCATTTTGGGCACTGTATCCAGTTAATATTATAGATCCATGGTATCTGCCGATACCGAGTCCTGATCCAATACTTTCGTACACATTAAAACAATTAACAAATGCAAAATAAACAAATCCAGGTTGTACCCCATTTTTATTTTATCCACCTTATTTAATCATTTAGCACTAGTAAAAATAGTGAAAATTTAAACATAAATTTGAATTAAATAAAAACAGCAGATCTATGGGCAGAAATATGTGCCACTAGAAACTGAATTTGAATAATTTATATTTGAATTTGAATAGCTCAACTTGAATATTTGCATTGAAAAACTGAATCTACATTCAGTTTTCACAATTCAAATTCAGTTCTTGCAATTTAATTTCAATTTACTGGAGTTACTGTGCCAGATATCTGGGTCTTCCGGAGGAAGAGCAATCGAGTGCAGATACAAAGAACTCCTTTTCACGTAGCCTACTGCTGATGAGTGCCATTTTTGATTAATTTTATCTGTAGACAATCCTGTCCCACCGACTGAGGTTCAATATGGTCACGTGACGAGACTACACGGCACAGCTACGTTTGATTGGTGAAACACAGTCACATGGTAGAGCCTGGCGGACCCCTCTCTCTCTTGCTCTGACTAAAGCCTGATTTATGGTTCTGCGTTAAATCGACGCCGGCATAATTTTACGTACAGTGTGCGTCGCCGCGTACCCTACGCCGTAGGCTCTGCGTTGGTGTAACGCAGAACCATAAATCAGCCTTCAATAAATGCGCCCCTCTCTCTCTGAGTGAGAGAGATTGACGCGTATGTGAAGGGGATAAAAGAAAAGTAACGAGCTCAATGTAGCTTAATGTAGCGGAGTAAGAGTACAGTTTCTTCTTCACAAATCTACTCAAGTAAAAGTAAAAAGTATAGTGATTCAAAACTACTCCTAAAAGTACAACATTTCCCAAAACTTACTCAAGTAAATGTAACGGAGTAAATGTAACTCGCACCTCTGTTTATATCTTGCCGTTTTGTAGAAAAATTCAACATTATTTAGTGGCTACTCTCAGGTTGGAAGGACCATTTCACCCAGTATAACAAGTAATGTTTTTGAACACGATCACCAACTATACCTTTAAAGCAGCACAATGTAACTTTCAGCTTTTGTTGAGTTTGGCGGCCCATTTGGACAAAAGTGGTAGTGCTTTACCAGAAAGAACACTATATTTCCCATGAGCACCAGCGCGTACTGCCGGAAAGATCCTGTCCCCGTCACGTGAATTTGTTTTGATAGTGAATGAACGGGACGGACTTTCAAAACTACTTTTCTGTTTTCAGCGGTCGTTTGCAGGATGGATAGCGAAGAGGTAATGTATCTATTTTTGGCTAAACAATATAATATGACAATGTTGAAAATCACTAAGTTCAACTTGGTTTTATTAGTGAAGCTGTCCTTTTTCAGCGAGATAATGCGCCCCAAACTACAACGTTTTTTAGAGGGACTTCGTCATAAATTAGTAGTCCAACATACTTACTGACAAAATAAAAAAATACTTTATAACCTATGAATAACTGAATGCCCATTCCTTATATTTTGCAGATCAGCCCTGCACAATTTTACAGTTTTCAGGAAAAATACTAGAACCCAAGACGAATCCCCTGTACAGTATGTGAAAACATTCTAATTTTGATTCTTATTGAACATAGATCTCTACATTTACATTTGTATCATAACAATTCTGTCTCTCTTGTCGGACATCCCTCCTCGTCTTTCATCTCACACCAGCGAGTGAACGCCGGGCCAATGTTTATTCTTGTCCGGGTATTTTTTTTTTGCCACGGTCTGAGGGGGTCAGACCATGACACGGACTGAAAGCTTGTTTCTACAGTGATGTCAATGTTCAATAAAGACACAAGAAATTATTAGTGTCGTATTTTGAGCTTAAGCAAAATATTCATTTTATTAAATGCATTTAATAAATATATTTAACAAATGTATGATGAATTTGAAGTTATACATATTTAATAATTCAATTATTATATTATTTTAATAATATTTTATAAATTAATTGATAAAAGTCATCAACTGTATTGACCAGATCAGTTCATTCTTTGAGATTTGTGTTCTTTGTTCTTGTCCCTGCAGTTTGTCATTTCCTCCCTTTATTTCTTTGCTCTTTTCATCACCATCATTTGCTCTTGTCATCACCATCATTTGCTTGTCATGTTTCACGTCTGCTTGGTTGGGGCTTGGCAGCACCATTTCTTTGGGTGAGATAAGATAAAGAAAAACACTTTGTTAGGCTTAAAAATTCGTAAAAAGATGGTTAAAGAATAAATGAATAGTTATAAGCTTACATCTGGCTGCACTTAACAAAACAACAAGCAAAATAAAAGCTATCAAACTATCTCCATATTTGTGCCAGTGCTGTGACAAATATCCAGATGACTACATTTTTGGGATGCAGTCTTTAAACACTGCATTAGCTGTCTTAATGTTTATTTGCTTCTCTTTGACTTGTGATAAGGACCACAAATCCAACCAAGTTTGGGTCATCCTTGTTGCAGCCACTGAAAATGGCTCGGTCATGCACTTCAGTGGTAACACAGTGGCCCCAGCTGAAATCATACATGTAAGATGGAAAAAATGACTATTCAAAGGCAGATTTAATATGATTAAATTAATGTGTTTATTTTATGTTTGATTCACCGGGTGGGTTAATACTAGTTAAACGCAACTAAATTAACTGGGGCAAAACTATGTGATGCCTAATTAATTTTAAAATAGTTCAGCCGTTTGATGTAATAAATTTTACATGATGGTTTCTTATCGAACTCTTTATGCATTTGAAGACGTAGGGGGGATATCCTGATCTCAGGAAGGACCTGCTCTGCCCCGTGGGAAAATGAGACCGGGAGATAATTAATATTGAATGAGCATATCTACTTCGAGCAGTCATCCCCACTGACCAAATCTCATTGGCACACCAATCATCTGTGTGTTATGCTGAGTTAATTAAGATCTAGTGTGTGGAATTCAGCGAGCCTTGCCACTGCAAATGTCTTCAATCACCGGGGCTGTCCTGTCTTATCTGAAAGCATTTCATACCAGAAAAGGAGAAATAAAAATGCCCCCCTGCCCCCAAGAAAAAGAAAAACAAACAAACAACAAAACAAATATAAAATTCCCTGTGTGTGAACATTTAGATTTTCAAGTGCATTCATTTTTTTCGATTTCACCGTGACCAGAGAAAAAGACCCCAAAACAACCAAATCAATAATAATGATGAGGATGATTCGTGGATGTATGGAGGACTGCTGTATGCTTCTGCTGTCATTTGTGTGAGTACAGTATTGTTTATTCATTTATCAGGGGAAATACTTTACTCTCTTAGGCTTCTTGACTTCCACAGATAAGAAAAATGGATAAGATTACACCTCATTTTTCTTCTCAATGCCAACATTTTCCTTTCCAGTGCCAATTGTAATTTTGCCCTCCAGGCGTTTATACCGTGAACGCAGAAATTGGCTGGCCAAAGAAAACAGCCTTGTTAGAATCAAAATATCCCAAAGGACCATTTGCCAGTTATACCCTGAGACACAAGAAAGCAATAATCTTCTACTGAGTTAATTAAATTGAACAAGGATATTGATATAAAAACTGGAGTATGATTCCAATTCTTAGCTCTGTGTGATAAGGTAATCTGTTAAACTGTTGCAAATGATCATTTCTGATTTGGAGCTTCATAATTGTTAACTTGTGCAGGAAAAAATATTTGCGAAACTGCAACACCACAGTCTTTGGGGAAAAATGTCAGACAAGGAGACACAGAAGCGAGGACTCATGTCGGCATGTCTGTTGTCTTGGTAATGTCACTGCTAGGTGTATGCGTGTCTGGAAACACGTGATGTAAGCCGTGCCTCACTAAAGGGCGTAGCATGAGCAGCGAGTCAGCAGAGCAGCAGCTGCAGCCTCCGAGCTCCATCTGTGTCTTAGCAGGAGGCGTTCATGCACGGAGTCAGCAGCAGTACCATCCTCGATGACCTCGATAATAGTATTATCAGACTTTTGGCAGCATCAACAAAAAAGGAAAAGCAAAAGCTTGATTAAAGTGGATTTGATGGCAAAGCTGCTGAGAAATTCCTGCTGCCAGGATGAGCAAAGAGTATTCAGTTGTGTTTAAAGCCATGACCACCGTAGATGTAAGAAAATGGCATGGTTCTGATGTTGATACATTACCAAGGAAGAAAAGAAACAAACTTGACCCTTGTCAAAGAAAGCTATCAGCAAATACTGATTTTCCAACCTTAAACAGCCAACATTGATTTTTCTTGTATTTTTACATGTAACTCTAATTAACCATAAATGTTTCTAATAGAGTTCTCTTTTCTTAGAGTGCAGGATTACTCGTAGTTTCTATGGTATCCAAGTGTAATTTTGGAGGACGGGCCTTCTGCTATCAGTCACCATTACTGCTGAACCAACTTCCAATGTGGGTTAAGGAGGCTGACACAACTTCCACCTTTAAAACCAAACTCAAAATGTTTCTGTTTAGTAAAGCCTCGTGTAAACTTTAGTGTGTTAGGGCTGGTAGTCATAGCTGCAGCTACAGGACAAGACTAGAGCAGCTCGTCTTAAACGTAGCTTTGTTGTAGATATGCTGCTATAGACCTACGCTGGAGGGGGACACCAAGGTGATCCACTGTTACCCCTTTTCCACCAAACCGGTTCCAGGGCTGGTTCTGGGCCAGTTCTGAGTTTGGAACCGGGCTTTCTGTTTCCACTGACAAAGAACTGGCTCCAGGCCAGAAAAAATGGTTCCAAGGTAGCACCAACTCTTTGCTGGTCTAGAGGAAAAGAACCGCCTATGTAAGTGGAGGGGGTGGAGTTGTTAAGACCAACAGCAATAGCAAGACGGCGGCATTTTCAAATAAGCGGCAAATTAATATAGAGCGAAGCAGCAGTGGTCTGACGAGGAGACAACCTGTCTTTTAGGGACGTGGTTCAGGGAGGAAATCCAGAGGAAACTGGAGGGTGCTATGTGGACCAAGCCTGTATTAGTCGATTTTTACGCCAATGCAAACTCAGCGACGTAACTGACGTTTGCAGTGACGTAACGACGTGGCTCCCCTGAGCACCCGAGCTATGAAAAAGCAAACCGGTTCTCAGCTGGTTCGCAAGATCAACGAGTTGTGAACCAGAACCAGCACTGGCCCAGAACCAGCTCTGGAACCGGTTTGGTGGAAAAGGGGTATGAGCGGTGCCCATCACGCCTTCTTCTCTTTCCTTTCTTCAGATCAACCCTCAGTTAGTAATTAGGAGTATCTCATCACCAGCATTGCTCTCCATTATTCTTGTAGAACAATCCAGAGCTGCATGCTGACCTGCAGTCCCACACTCTGACCACCTTAGTGTTTGCTGTCTACACCTGTTTATACAGTCATCCCTGTAGTACACTATCTAACCACGTATCAGTCATATGTACATAGAACTCTTAGTTTTCCTGCTCACAGATAATTAATACTAATACATCTTGTCTTTTGTACTTTTGACAATATAGCTGTCTCTCTCAGTTCTTCATTATCTCCTTCCTATCTCTCTTTTCTTCCTCTACCAGGTTGATCTTCTGCAGGAAGTTCCCCCCTTTTGATCCAGGTCCAGATCAAGGTTTCTTACCTATTAAAGGGGAGGTTTTTCTTGCCACTGTTTGGCTTTGGGTTTTTATCTCATTAAGGCAGTTTTTGAATGTGTCGTTATTTATGTGATTGAGGGGTCATGTTCTGGGTCTCTGGAAGGTTTCTGGAGACAACTTGTATTGTAATAGACGTTTTATAAATACAATTTAATTTAAATGAATTGAATTACAGATGAGGCAAAATGGTGCCAGATTACAATTTTAAAAAGCCTGATTTAAGTTAGATTCCAGACAGTTCAGGATAGCCATTGTTGAGCCTTTATTACGAAAAAATTTAGCTATTAGAAATGCTGGTGTCAGACGATGTTGCAAAACAATATGATCAGCAATTCTTATTGATCCAAAACTGCTGTATCTGTCAAAATATGTGTTGAACACTATAATATTAGTGGTCTTTATGTGCAAATAATGGAATCAAGTGTCAGTAGTGTCCTGCTGTCCTCCTTTGACTTGAATTTTAAACGGTCTGTGCTTCTACGGCAGCATTTAAAGGAGTGTGTGGGTGAATGTGTATATTTTATATATATATATACAAATATGTTATTTTGAGATATTGTCTTATGTGTAAGTGATGAAAGAACATACACTGAATGGGAGTGTCTGACCGGCAATGCATCAGGATCAGAACATCGCACCACACCTGAAATAAATAAAAGAATGGCCCAACATCAAAGTCAATGTAATAAGAAGGCATGTCGCCTCTCGGAGTGTTTTCAGCCACAGGAGGACATCCAGGGATGGCATAGCAAGTGACCTTCACTTACACATTTCTGACAAGAGCTGGTCATTTGAAACCAGCATCCTAATACAGTGTAAAACAGCTGCTGACTATAGGAATTTGGTTCATTCACTAATACTTCATCTAAAATCTACACCTGGCTTTTTCCAGGATGTCAAAATGGATCAAAGTGTTCCACATATTGTTCTTAATCTGTAAAGGGAAAATATATTGTAGGAGTAAAGCATCAGTTAGTCAGTCAGCCTTATGAAGTCACAATAAGTCTCGCTGCACAACCTGGCCACATCGATAACACTGCAGCAGTGTTACCAACCCAGGTCCTTGGGGGCTTACTTCCTGAGTGTTTTTAATATTTCCCTGGTCCACCAAACCTGATTCAAATACATTGATTTTAAAATTGTGTAGGGAAATTGATGACAAACTGATGGTAAGGAAATAGTTTAAATCAGATATGTTGGAACAGGGAAATGTCTAGGTCCTGGATTGGGAGAACACTGCTGCCAAGTGTCATTGATGTGGCCAGGTGGGAACTTCTTACTGGTTGAAACAGAAAGCATTTCTGACTGAAAACACATCCTTTTGTTTGGTGCTATGCTGAGGGTATTCAGAGTTGACCCCTCAACTACAGATGCTCCAGTGCATCCTCCATAGCTGGGAAAAAATTTTAAAAAGAAATCAGTTTGTTGGCTCCGTCCAGGCCTCCATCAGTCCAATTCTACTTCTGCTTAAAGTCAGTGATCTTTATCCCTGATCCCACATCCCATGTACTGATCTGCTGGAGTTTGTGTTCCAGCTTTTTCCTGTAACACTTCTTGCTCTCTTCTAGCTTCACTTTAGGTTGTTTCACATCCCAAAGTAAATTCTTATTTCTCTCCCTGAAGGTTATTTTCTTCACGAGTAGCTCTTTCAGGTCAGGTTAAGGGCCAAGTGACATTATTCTAGCTAAAAACAAAACACTAAACCTGTCACGGGTGTCGTGGATAGAAACCAGATGCAGGAGACCAAAGGGCAGGAGTTCCAAAAATGTGATTTATTTTAACCTAAAAAAAAAAAAAAAAGTGCTGCTTAGCAGGATTTCAAAAAAGACAAATGTGTTCACAGAACGTGAACACGAAAAAAAATCCAAAATAAAAAAACAGTACAGACCAGCAGGGAGCAACGGAAAGACAAGACAAGAAGGCTAGACGAGACACAGGTGCAGACAATCAGGGAAGATGGGAACAAGGGAAGTCAAGACATAACTGAAACACAGTGCTTTCAAAATAAAACAGGAACTAAATACCAAAACAGTGACATCAACTCAAAAGTGTGACAAAACCAAAATAAGTCAATGACGATGGCATAAAATAATTCAGTATTACCACTTTTATTATATTGTATCAGCTTCAGGCAAGGAACTAAACAAACAAATAAAAATAATCACATATCTGTACTGTTGTCTGTTTGGCGACACACACATCAATATTTGACTGTTATATGCAAAGGCATAGTATTATGTTAGAGTTCTTTACACAACGACTTGTAAAGTTTCAACTTTGGAAAATGTACTTTTTAAGGTTGAGACTTTCCTTCCTGTGACAACCCACATCTGTATGTCTGCAAAATATGGAACCTCCAGGGATGTGTGATTAAGCTCATGTGAAATATTTGTATGAAGAAGTGCCTAAGTAAAGAGCCAATGAAACTGAGATAGACTGAAGCAGGGGCGGATCTAGGATGTCAGGAGATCCGGGGCTTAGCCCCGGGGGGGGGGGGGGGGTTCCCGGTTTGGCGCGGTTTGGCGCCGTTTTCCCACTCCTTTGGACGTACAGTAGCCTACAGCTCGGTTTGCAATAGCTCTCTACCACTACCAAAAGTTTTCTACCATTTTTAAATACACCTGGCATGTCCAAATTTTGGGAGATTTCTCTCCACTTTTGTCCCTTTTTATTGAGGTCACAATAGGCCTGCAGTCTTGTATCCAACAACTCCTCACACAGACTCACAGCCAAAATGATTTTTTCTTCCATCTTGATCGTCTCTGATCAACAACCCGCAATTTTTTTTTCTCCCTCCACCACCTTCTCTCCTATCGGACACCGCCAAGATGTCGTCACAGCGCAGCACGGTGAAATTAAAAAATTTTCAATTTGGGCGCAGGCAAATATTTTAAGATATTTAGATAATTTTAGATATTTTGCGGCGCAGTATCAGGCCAGCAGAGATCATTTTAGATGCTTCCCGTGCCCTGAATGCATTAAGTGACGGGAGCATTATTTTTTAGAGGATGTTACTGGACTATCAAATGATGCTACCCCTGAAATATTGATTTAAAATGGCTGAATTGAGGTATAAGAATGCTGAGATTCATCCTGCAGTGGTAGTGAGGTGATTAGTATCTTACCTAAATGCATTAAGTGACGGGAGCATTATTTGATAAGACGTTACTGGACTATCAAATTATGCTACCCCTGAAATATTGATTTAAAATTGATAATATGGGATGTTGAGTATTTGATCCTTCAAAATTCACTACTCATGACATTAATTGCATTACTTTTTGTGAACATTATACGATAAAGAGGAAAAATAAAACAATTCTATCGCTTTATTTGATATTCATTCAGTCATTCTCATTTATTTAACCAGGCAGGTCATTAATAACACATTCTTATTTACAATAACGGCCTGGCAAGAGACAAGGACCACTTGGGGGGGAAAACGAAGTGGTTTAGGGAGTAAAACAGTAAGATTGTTGCTCTGCAAAAGGAAGAAAACCATTCAGGAACTTTTTCTGATAGGGTAGCAAAGCTCGACAGAAAGGCGCTATCGGTTTATGCGGTGGTAGCATTTTTCGACGAAGCAGCAGAAATCGACAGAACAGCGGCTCGGTCTGCGCTTTGCGCCCAGAGCGGACGCTTCCCCACCGAGGTCGGTGGCGCGAGACGGCACCTGGCGCGGTGTTTGCGCCCCAATTGAACATTTAGACCAGACGATTTTTTTGTTTTTTTGTTTTTTTCAGATCTGGGCACCTGCGCCGTCTGCACCTGCGTCAACCCGGCGGCGTGCGCCCTGTTGCGCGCCGCCGACCCTGCACTCTTGCGCGCAGGCAGCAAATACACAATAAATGGGAAAGCCGGCAGCGGCTACCGCTGTGCGCCTTCTGCATGAAAACCGCTTTAGCCAATCAGTGATTGTTGACATAGGGGCTCGCCTGCTCGGCCATCTCCGTGGGCGCTCGGGCCCCGAAGCACCCACGGTTCTGGCGCCTATGGATCCGGGGCTTTTGGAAAAACATTCGGGGCTTGAGCCCAAGTAGCCACCCCCTAGATCCGCCTCTGGACTGAAGGAAAGGGCTGAGTGCATGCAAACAAGGAAGCGATAACTCAGCTTTTGCATTACTTTCTAAAACCTTAGAACTCATTCTTATTTTAAAACATCCCACCAAGAATTGAGACCTATAATGCCCCTTTTGCACTAGTATCACTTCAGCTCGGTTCTACCCGTTTTGCGCTTTTGCATTAGGGCTGAGACGGGTAGAGCCGCTCCAAGCCGATACCTTTTTCTGTAACCATTTCAGTGAGGTTCTATAGCGGGCTGAGCAGGGACTATTTCTGAGGTCACCACCCTCCTCGCCACTGATTGGTCGGGGGTGGGACGTCACCACCCTCCACGCCTCTGATTGGTCGGGGGGCGGGGCCGTCAAACGTTTGAATCAGGAAGCGGGAGTCAGCGCGAGGCGACTCGCGACTCGGGGCTCGCTGCGATTTTATTATAAAGCGCAAAACGTCTGTTTGGTGATCCAACTCTGAGGTGCAGATGTTCATAAACCTGGTGGCTGTCGAGAAAAAATTAAAAAAGCGATGTAGACGGGCTGTTTTACTCTCAGCCGCTCGCGGCTCCAGCTGATTTCTGATCAGCGCCGACATGAACAAAGGTGTTGCGCAATCGAGTACGTCACAGCAGCTTCACCCCAACCTGCCCACTTCTCCCCTGGCAGTGCGAAAACACACGGGGACAAACGGGAAGAGCCGCGACGAGCCGAGCCGGGCTAAGGTGGTACTAATGCAAAAGCGCCATAAGTGTACAGACTAGATCTAACAGGGGCCAAAAAATTCAGATAAATCTTTGGAATCTCTCCAAGGAAAGTTAACGGTACAAATTTGAGAAATATTCAAATTTGTATAAGCTGTTACTTAAACAATTACTATATTCATTTATTCATTCATTCATTATCTTACCCGCTTTATCCCTTGCGGGGTCACGGGGGTCTGCTGGAGCCTATCCCAGCTTATTTTAGTTGAGAGGCAGGGGTTACACCCTGCACAGGTCATCACAGGGCCACATATAGACACACAAACCATGCTCACAATCACACTCACACTCACACCTACGGACAATTTATAATCACCAATTAACCTAATGTGCATGTTTTTGGACTGTGGGAGGAAGCCGGAGTACCCGGAGAAAACCCACGCAAGCACGGGGAGAACATGCAAACTCCACACAGAAAGGCCCCTGCCGGGCCTGGGAGTCGAACCGGGGACCTTCTTGCTGTGAGGCAACAGTGCTAACCACTAAGCCAGGGGTTCTTAACCTTTCTGACCTTGGGGCCCAATTTTTTCAGTACAGAGTGGCCCGGGGCCCGTTAAATATTAACACTGTATAGCAGGGGTATTCAACTAAAACATTAAGAGGTCCATTTAGAGAAAATTTACTCAAGCGAAGGTCCAGAACATCATTATATATATATATATATATATATATATATATATATATATATATATATATTTATATATATATATATATGTATATATATATATATATATATATATATATATATATATATATATATATATATATATATATATATATATATATATATATATATTATGTGTGTGTATATATTCAAGTAACCTCATAGTTGTATCAACATCTGCATCTGACTGTTAGATTAAAAAAAGTACATTTCAAAAATATTTGCCACTTAACATGTGTAACTTGAATTACACATATTTTTTTCTCTTAAAAATAAAATTGATTTTATTTTATTTTTCAAATGCTATCTTATTTTATTTCTCTACCAGCAGTTTGATTTTCCCCTTTTCTTTGTTAATTGTCACAAACACGTTTTTATAATAAATGAATATAAACACATCTTAGAAATTGAACAGTTTTGCAGTTTGTCTTTCTTCCCCTTAATCGTATGCCCCCACTTTCTGTCGTTCAGTGAGAGAACTGAGCTCTAATTTCTCCTGCCAGGACTTTAAATCTGGGCTGGATGGTGTCAGGTCCTCATACACATGTGAAGGTGCTCATCGGTGAACCTGGAACGATATTTAGTTTTAATTATGTTCATTGTGGAGAAAGCTGCCTCACAGCTGTATCTGGACTCAAACATGGGTGTTTTAAGATTTATTTTATTTAAGATATTAAATTAATCAGTTGTCAGGACTCAGCGTGTCGGGCTTCATCCGAGCCTGATCAGCTGCGACGGGCTGCGACGCGCTGCAGCCCAGTCACTTTCCGATGCTTTTGCAACAACAGTCCAGTCCAGCAGACACTTCAGCCCACGCATCTACCATCCTTCAGCAGTAACGACGGAGCCCGCTGCCGCTCGGGCGGCAGCGGGCTCCGCGGCCGCGGGGACGCGTCGGCTCCCGCTCAGTCGGGCGGCTCCTCCCGCTCTCCGGCCCGCCTCCGCGGGGCAGCTCCCCCGGGAGTCTCGTCTCCTTCTCGGCTGCGAGCCCCAGGTCTCGCCGTCCGCCCCAGGTGTCCCGCCCAGAGCCGCCGCCGGGCAATCACTGGCAAATCACGCCCCCCTTCCCCCTTCTCATGGTGGCTTCAATTACGTCCGCCTTAAGCCTGAATTATGGTTCCGCGTAAATCGACGCAGAGCCTACGCCGTAGAATCCCTGATCCTGGTGGATCTAAACCTACTCTGTGCAAAATAAATGATTTTTTCTGTAAATACACACCATTTCTCTTACTATTACACGTACAGCTAGCTGAGTGTCTTCTCCTCATTTGGTCGGGAGTTGCTATGCAGTCCCGCGGCCCCCGCGGCCCACACGTACAAAACTGAATTCTTTTTGCGGCCCTCTAGAGGGCGCTCGCGGCCCAACGTTGGGCCGCGGCCCTATGGTTAAGAATCACTGCACTAAGCCACCGTGCTGCCTACTATATTATTATTGAATAATAAAAGTAATTTATGATTGATACTGGACAGTGCTTTAAGTGGGAAAAAATAAGTGCCGGTACTCTCCCCCTCCAGTCATACAAATATGGGACTATGTAAATTTGTGTGTATACATACATATATATATATATATATATATATATATATATATATATATATATATATATATATATATATATATATACATATATATATATATATATATATACATATATATATATATATATACATACATATATATATATGGTGGGTATATGTGGTATATATGGTATATGGGGGGGGGTCTGGGGGTCCTCCCCCAGAAAATTTTGAAAATAGTAGATTCAATTTCCCGCATTCTGGTGCATTTTACACCCAAAATAATCTCCCTCTCTCTTTGTTTTTCCTTGGAGCTGGCATGGTCTGCAATTACTGACTACTATTATGTTTTGGTTTAATTCATAGAGGACTGACACTGACAACTTTTTTGGCACTTTTTAGGCACTTTATTAAATGAGGATTAATGTCATGCAACAAAAAATCTCTTGAAAAAAAGGTAATGAGGAAATACAAACTATTCAGTGACGTGCAGAACATACAACTATAACTCAATACAACTATAACTCAATACTCAATACAACCTGTTAAATGTTCCATATCTTCACCCATCTCCTCTTTTATCTGTACATGCTTACAGCAGGATTTCTATATAGAACATAACCATCATACAAAGGCTCCAAAAGTGTGACCTCTTTTGTCATTTGCAGACACAAATGACTGGCAAATCTCCTCTAGTCAAGTTTGTCAAGATGCTCTTGGTGGATGTGGCAAACAGCCACATTGTTCAAGCGCTTTTGAGTCATTGAAGAGCGCAGCCAGGTCTTGAGCCTTCTTAAGGCACTAAAACTTCTCTCAGCCTCTGCTGAGGAGCATGGCACAACAAGAAGAAGCCTGACCAACACTTCTACTTGAGTGAACAGACCTGGAACCTCTGGCAGCATAGCTCTCAATGTATCCACCACTTCACTGACTGTGCTGCAGGATACTGAAGTTTGAACATGGCCAGCTGAACCTCCAACGAATGGCGGTTTAGTTCTGGGTACGAACTGACCACATCCACATCCTCCACCTTTCCAGTTATTAACACTGGCGGCTGGTGACTGAAAAAATTGGGGAGGTTGGGAGGAAAACCAACCCACGGCGTCATGTTATTTTATATTAGTTGACTACTTATCCCTTTTTTCTTATATTCAACAAAAAGTAAAAGAATGGCTTACAAGATTTCTTAACAACAACATCATTTTATTCAATCCTGTTGTTTCCAGATGAACCATACAGGCCTACTACAGTATTTATCAAGGATGTGAGGTGTAACAAGAAGCAGGCCAGTGTTCAACACCTGTGAAGGCACCCAGAACGTCACAGTGGGAATTTTACACAACACCCTCTGATTTAAAAAGAAAAAACTAATTTTCTAGGGACAAAATAAATTCCCAGAATGCTTTTAGTCGTCATACAGCGAGAAATATATATTTTACTTTCATAATATTCACTCAGTGAATGTACATAATCACTTTTTTGCACGTTTTTTGCAACCTCGCCAGAATAAAGGCAGATTTCTGTCTGCTGCCGGCCCCGGAGCTGATTTATGGTTCTGCGTTACACCAACGCAGAGCCTACGGCGTAGGCTACGCGGCGACGCGCAACGTACGCCGTACCCTACGCCGTAAGCTCTGCGTCGATATATATATATAAGCTGGCTGTGTTTGACCATGGAACAACGCAATTTTGCTGTTTGGCCACTCAAAGTAAAACTTGGTAACTTACTTAATTTCTTATGTCCATCTCGGCATCTCCACATCGGCTTGCCTCAGACTGACTGAATGTTTTGAATGATGCTGCTGCTGCTGCCGTGTTAAAAAACAGAAGTAAAACGCGGAGTGGATTCTGTAGATATGGGTAATCTCCTACTCATAAAGTGGAACGGATTTGATTATGAAGCAATGAAAACACGCTGGACTAGCAAATGTGAGGGGGTCCGAACGACTTTTTTTCAAGAGTGGGGGGACGCGTCCCCCCCCCCAAAATATATGGTGGCGACGCGCATGGACTTTGGGGAGATCGGGGGGAGTTACTGACTGATGGGGAATCTGGGAAGAACAGTACCGGTACGCGCCGCACACAGTAAATAATTTCCGGTACGCTGATGGGTAAAATTTAGAAGTGCCGGTACTGCGTACCGCTCCGTACCGGCCCACTTAAAGCACTGATACTGGACAAGGGCATAAAATAATATTAAGTAACAGAAGGGGAATCGTCAGTCAGGGGCTAAATTAAACTATAACTAACATTCTTCTATGACAGGGGTTGGCAACCCAAAATGTTGAAAGAACCATATTGGACCAAAAATACAAAAAACAAATATGTCTGGAGCCGCAAAAAATGAAAGGTCTAGTCACATGCTGCATGTATAGTTGAAATGTCGAGAAAAAAGTTGAAATGTTGACATTAAAAAGGAAAGTAAAAAGGAAGAAAGGAGAAAAAAAGGAAAAAAAGAAGAAAACAGAAAAAAGAAAAAAAAGAAAAAAGAAAAAAAAGAAGGAAAAAAGGAAAAAAGGAAAAAAGGAAAAACATTTTTTTGAAAAAGCTCCAGGGAGCCACTAGGGTGGCACTAAAGAGCCGCATGCGGCTCTAGAGTCGTGGGTTGCCGACCCCTGTTCTATGGTAACAGAATGATGTCTACCAGGAGCATCAGTGTTACTGTTATAAACTAGCTAGCCAATGGTAGTTGTCCATTCACTTGTGTTAGGTACTTCAAAACAGAGAATATTTACAAGGATCTATGCCCCATCAATTCATAGAGGCTTTTGGAAATCGTGTTGCAGTTATTTTAGATTGCTTTGAAGTTTTCATTGAGAGACCATCAAATCTCACAGCCCGAGCCCAGACGTATTCACACTACAAGCATAACCACACCCAAAAATATCTGATCTGGATTGTACCACAGAGAGCAGTTTGTTTCATCTCTAAAGGCTGAGTTAGGGTTCTGCATCAAAACGACGCCGTGCCTACGGCGTAGGGTACAAAAATTGTAACTACGCGTCGAGGCGACACAGACCAGAGGGCTGTGATTGGTTCGCTTGGTAGCAACACATTTCCGGTTTCCGGTTTTAAGCAGTCGTGAACTTTCAGCGCTCTTTTCTTCGTTTATGTGTGATTTTTTGTTTTTTGTTTTTTTGCACAATAGTTGTCCTTATCTCTTTGATTCACTGTGACCGGAAAAATTCGGATAAACGGATAAAAGATCGCGAATTAGCGGTCACGGGGGGTCCTGCACCGCGGAGAAATGGAGTGACGGAGAAGTCCGAAGGGTTCACGACGGCGTCACGGGGGCGGCGTATGCATGGTGTCGATTTGACGCAGAACCTTAATTCAGGCTTAAAGGGGACCTATTATGGCATTTAATGTATATTTTAAACAGGCCTTGAATGTCTTAAAAACAATCTAAAGCTTGTTTTTTCTACATAAATCAAAAATTCAGCCTGTGGGCCATGTCTCTAGTTTTACCGCTTCTAGCCTCCTTTTCTGTGAGTGATTCTGAGGGGAGGGGAGGCTTTGATAATGAGGCTCTGCGCTGATTGGCTGCCTGAATGACGTATAGCGGGGGAGGTACAAAGCCTCGCTCTGGGCAGAAGAGCCGGCTGCGTACACAAAGCGTGTCCCATGCGAGGGAGCTTCGGCGACAAAATAAATTCCATTGCTTTATTTTTTTTGTATTGGACTGTCCTAACTGGCCGCGAGTTTAACAGTTTCAGTGTGGACAGAGAGCGCCCGATGTCACGCAGCTCGACGCGATAGTCGGACGCTCGCATGCAGTAACACGGTGTAAACGGATCTTAAAGCCTGATTTACGGTTCTGCGTTAAATCGACGCGTACCCTACGCCGTAGGCTCTGCGTTGGTGTAACGCGGAACCATAAATCACCCTTTAGTTACCTGAAGAGGGAACCGGGTCACCTCATCTTCACACTAATTCACACAGGAAGATTTAATTGAATTCTAGTTACACCACAGTTATTTACTCCGATTCCTCATCATTTCATTTCTTATGTTACAAGACAAATGAATCATGTTAACTGTAAAAAAATCACAAGGTAAAATCTGGGGATTTTAACTGCACGCTGGATTTTACAGTTGATCGGACGAGTGAGGACCCTCACCTACAGTCTGCTCAGAGCCTGAATAGTGTAGTCACGCGACTAGATCTGCTGGACACATGGAGGGTTAAACATCCACAGACCAGGCAACATACATGGGTGAAGGTCAATAACAACACAGTGAGTGCAGCCAGGTTAGACCGGATCTCCCACAGTGTCAGCCCCAGATTAACCTACAGTGACATCATCCCAGTCGGCTTCACAGACATTTTGTCAGCATAGATTTCATCATTTCGCCAGGTGAAAGGGTTAAATCATGCTGGCATTTCAATAATAAACTCCTACAAGATAGGACGTTTTGTCAGAGTTTTGAACACTTTTGGAAGCAGTGGGAAGTGGAAAAGGCCTGCTTTAGTTCTTTGAAGTTGTGGTGGGAGGTGGATAAGGCACAGATCCGTGTTTTTTGCCAGCAGTACACCTCTCAGTCAACGGCTAACATCAGGGCAGCAGTTCAGGAACTTGAGGCTGACATTAGGACCATTGAAGAAGGGTTGCACAGGAACTCAGATCACACTACAGGTCAGCTGCTGAGGGAGAAGAGGTTGGAACTAAACTCCTTCCTGCAGGAGAGGGTGAAGGGAGCTCTTGTCCGATGCCGCTTCCTCCGGCTGAAGGATATGGATGCTCCAAGCTCCTTCTTTTTCAACCTGGAGAGATCTGTGGCTCAGAGAAAGCAGATTACCTGCCTGAAGCTGCCGGGAGGCGGAGTGACCACCAGTCCGGGGGAGATGAGGAGCCTTGCAATGGACTTCTACGCGGACCTCTTTGCAGCAGAGCAGTGCAGTGTGGAGAGCCGTGGGGAGCTCCTGGATGGGCTTCCTCAGCTCAGCCCGGAGGAGAAAGCTACTCTGGACTGCGAGCTGACGCTGGAAGAGCTGACGGTGGCGGTGCATCAGATAGCGCCATGATGAGCACCAGGGATCGATGGTCTCTCCGCTGACTTCTACAAGCGCTTCTGGGCAACTCTTGGACCTGACTTTCATGCTGTCCTATTGGAGTGTTTCAGGATAGGATCTCTTCCTGTTTCCTGTCAGAGGGCAGTGCTTTCCCTGCTGCCAAAAAAAGGAGACCTGGCCTCACTTAAAAACTGGAGGCCAGTCGCCCTCCTCTGTGCTGACTATAAGCTGATTTCCAGAGCCTTGTCGAACAGACTGAAGGGTGTCCTTGACATGATCATTCATACAGACCAGGCATACTGTGTACCTGACAGGACCATTATGGACAACATCTTCCTTGTTCGGGACATTATTGACATCTGTAAAAGTGATCATGTGGATGTCGGCATTGTCTCTTTGGACCAAGAAAAGGCGTTTGATAGGGTGGATCACTCCTATTTATTTTCTGCACTTAGGGCTTTTGGTTTTGGTGATGGGTTTCTGACTTGGGTTGGGTTGCTCTACAATGGTGCCCAGTGTATGGTGAAGATGGGGGCAGGGCTGAGTCGGCCAATACCTGTACAGAGAGGGATAAGGCAGGGCTGTCCTATCTCAGGGCAACTCTACAGCCTGGCTATTGAACCTCTGCTGTGCAGGTTGAGGGATCGGCTCAGTGGTCTCTTACCGTCTGGGTCCTCCTGTCAGGATCGGCCCCATACTGTTTCTGCTTATGCTGATGATATGAACATATTTGTCACCAGTCAGGGGGATGTAAACAGGTTAAAGGAAACCCTAGCCCTGTATAAAAAGGCTTCTTCTGCACGGGTGAACTGGGCTAAAAGTGAAGCTCTGTTGCTGGGGCAGTGGAGGGATCAGGCAGTGCCCAGTCTGCCTGGGGGCCTGGATTGGGGCAGGGTGGGGCTGAAAGTGTTGGGAGTGTTTTTGGGCACCGAAGGGTTTCAGGCCAAGAACTGGGAGGGAGTCCTGGAGAAGGTGACTGCTCAGTTGTCTAAATGGACATGCGTTGCTACCCCAGTTGTCATATAGGGGAAGGGTTCTGGTCGCCAATAACTTGGTCGCCTCGACTCTGTGGCACAGACTGGTCGTTCTGACACTACCCAAAGGCCTGATGGAGGGAATCCAGAGAGCTATCCTGAACTTCTTCTGGTCTGGTCATCACTGGGTCCGAGCAGCGGCTCTCTATCTGCCTGTGGCTGAGGGGGGGCAGGGGCTGATCCACATCCAGTCAAGGATCGCCACCTTCAGACTTCAAACTGCGCAGAGACTGCTGTATGGCTCCGGCCCGGGTTGGCTGGATACAGCCCGAATTTTGCTGAGGAGAGCTGGAAGATGGGGGTATGACAAGCAGCTTTTCCTGCTGCAGCCTGAGAGCGCTGACCTTTCCGGACTGTCGCCATTTTACAGCTCGGTGCTGCAGGCCTGGCAGGTCTTTAAAATCACACGGACCACAGATGATACCCCAGGCTTGTGGCTGTTCGAGGAACCGTTGTTCTTCAATGGTCTCATACAGACTCGAACGCTGCAATCTGCCAGCCTGCGAACCAGTCTCAGGGAGGCCGGCTGTACTAAACTGGGCCATCTACTGAGGATGAGGGCGACATCGGTGGACACCCTGAGGAGGAACAGCAGCATCACCTCTATCAGGCTGATAAACAGGGTGGTGGAGGAGGTCTGTGCAAGCCTGCCACAACCCCTGAGAGCATTTGCGAGGGACGGTTCTCTGTGTGAGCAGTGGGGGGAGGACCGTGAGTACAGTTTCCCCTCGCTGTTTGTCTGTCCAGCTGTGGGGGAGTGGCAGGAGGGAGGGGGCAGTTGCTGTCTCTCATAACCCCTCGCCTGGACACCTTCAAGGTTGCAGAGAAGAAAGACCTTTACACAGTCTGTGTCAAGGTTTTGAACCTGCGTTGTTTGATGGGCCTGAAAGAGTCGAGGTGGACTGAGTTTTTTGGTCCAGACGTTTCCCCGAAGGGCAGCTGGCGGTCCCTGTACAAGCTGCCCGTTGAGAAGCGGACAGCAGACCTCCAGTGGAGGATTGTGCATGGGGCGATAGCTACAAACAGATACAGAGCGCGCCTGGATCCAGGGCTGGGGGAGGGCTGTGTCTTCTGCTCTCAGACGGAGACTCTTGCACATTTGTTTGTTCTATGTCCTCGGTTGGAAGCACTGTTTGAGCTCCTGAAGGGATGGTGTGAGGGTCTTGGGGAGGAGTTTTTTTTCCTTTGTTTATTTTCGGCCCAAGGTACAGTGCCAAGAGGAAGTCTGTTTAAACCCTGATCAACTTCCTGTCAGGTTCTGTTAAGTTGGCCATCTGGCTAACACGCAGAAACCAAACCCAAGGTGCCGGTAGCGTGGAGCCGGTGGGGGTTCTGCTGGGGTTGCTGAAGGCTCGGTTAAGGGTGGAGCATGCCTACTACAGTATGATGGACAATATGGGAGACTTCTGTCGTATGTGGACTGTGGGGGAGGTTTTGTGCTCTGTGGGGGAGGGTGGAGAACTGGTTTTAAAATTCTGAGTAGAGGAATATTGTCTGTGTCTGGTTGAAAGGGTTTGTTGGTTTGTCTTGGCTCTTTTTTTTTTTGTTCTGGAGTTTTTGATATGACGGTTGTATGACATGTCCTGCAGTGTCTCAATAAAGGGACTTTGAAACCTCAAACCTCAAACCTCTCTCTCTCTCTCTCTCTCTCTCTCTCTCTCTCTCTCTCTCTCTCTCTCTCTCTCTCTCTCTCTCTCTCTCGGTTGTATGACATAATAATAATAATGACTTGGTTTTATATAGCGCCCTTCAAGGCACCCAGAGCGCTTTACAGAGATCATTATTCATTCATACACATTCTCTCTGGTGGTGGTAGCTACGTTTGTAGCCACAGCTGCCCTGGGGCAGACTGACGGAAGCGTGGCTGCCATATCGCGCCTAACGGCCCCTCCGACCACCACCAACATTCATACACATTCAAACACATTCACACGGGGCAAGGTGGGTAAGGTGTCTTGCCCAAGGACACTGCGACAGCAAACTGGGACAGAGCGGGATTCGAACCGCCGACCTTCCGATCATTGGACGACCCGCTCTGCCACCTGAGCTACTGCCGCCCCACTGACATGTCCTGCAGTGTCTCAATAAAGGGACTTTGAAACCTCAAACCTCAAACCTCTCTCTCTCTCTCTCTCTCTCTCTCTCTCTCTCTCTCTCTCTCTCTCTCTCTCTCTCTCTCTCTCTCTCTCTCTCTCTCTCTCTCTCTCTCTCTCTCTCTCTCTCTCTCTCTCTCTCTCTCCTATATAGTATGTACCGTATGTATATATATATATATGTTACGGTTAATGTAGAAAAACGTTATTTTTTATCAAAATAACCGGCAGGGCGGTTAATGTGTAAAATAGTCGGCCAAACGGCTATTTTGCAAAATAGCCGGTGAATGTGTAAATTATAATAAAACCCATCCGCACTCTCGCAACCTGCCCTGCATAATTAATGCTGTGGATGTGTCAGACCCGACACTTTTTCGGGGAGTGTAACGTTAGGCCATTCAACTGAACTGTAGGCTATTCTGTAGTAACTGGACTCTATCTACCAAATGAATTACGTTTGCTTAGTTTGTTTTGGTTTCATCAATTTGTGCAAATGGAGGAGGAGGAGAGACCTCATCTCATCATGCGCGCGCTTCGGGTTTGCGCGATTCGGGTTTAGGAGCGCACCTTCCATGAGAAAGATGCAACAACTGTTTGTCTGTTTTGGAGGTGGCAAAGAGAAGATATTTGCGAGTAAATTACCCAGACCTATGGTGTGCCCAAATTCAGAGCGCACTCCACTGCGCTTTACCACCTCGGTGGCAAAGCTCTATTCTGGGGTGCCAATGATCTGTAGTTTGCATTATTCGTTTTGGAATACTCAATTTAGGAATATACTGCATGGGATTTGGACTCAGAATAATTGCTATAATTGCCTTTGTGAGGAAATATCTATTCTTCTCTTGCAAAACCTGAATTCACTCCTCTTGAGGACTAATAGTCCTTGCTTTTTTTTCTTTTTCTTCAGGAAGAGAACAACTTAGATAGCTCTCAGAATACAGCTGGATAGATGAGCAAGCCATTGGCTGACAGTATTAGTTTTATTCAATAGGTCACAGTATTATCTGAGGTTGTAGCACTTCAAATGCTATAATGGTGCTGTTTAATTATAACTCACATCATTCTAAAACATATCTAGTCCCTTGTTTAAAAATTAATTATGCTTTAACTGAGAACTACCATGAAACACACATTAAAGATATTTTTTGGCTGTAGTGTGTAATAGAATCCATGAGCAAAAGCATTGATTTGATAAAATTACATTTGGTGGATTTGCTTGCTGGCTAAGGGTTTTTTTCTACTCTGCTTTCTCTGTGGCTGTAATTTTACCAAATAGGGCCCCATTTGGATGTTTTTTGGACCAGGGAGACAAAACATGTTATGTGTATTTTTGCACAGTGTATGTAAACTTCTGGTTTCAACTGTAAATATTAGATTGATAAGAACAATTCTGGTACATCCACGTGACAGTCCCAAAGCGCTTTAAGTGGGTGCAAATATGGGCAAAGTATTGTCTATTAGATAGCATGGCACTTCCTGGACACAAAAAACATGTGCATATTTTCTAACTCTAACACTTTTTGGTAAAGCATGAGATTTACTTAAAGGAGCCGTCTGTAAGAAATGGCCAAAACTGGTACTGCAGTCACTTTCAAAATATTGTTGAGCGGCGTGTACCCTCCCCCTCCTCCCCCCGACCAGAGGTTGCCAGGTAGGCTGCAGGATGCAGCAGGAACGTAGGCTGCCATGGCTGCGATAATTTACAGCCGAGCTGGCAACCCGGATGCCGAAACAATACTGACTTCGTGATTGGGAGATAGGTGGAGGGTGGAGCTTCAGGCCAAAACAAAAAATGACAACATAAACATCAGTTGAGGGCTGCAACTCCTCTTTTTAAACTGGAATATCCTGGGTGCTGTTGTCAGTGACATAAGTATTTGAAATGAACATGATTTTTAAATGTCTGTTGACATATCGGGGTGAGTCACGACGGGAGCAATTTCCATAGGTCGGCCTCCGCTGCATGAAACCATGCCCACAACTAACTCCATCGGAACAAGAATTCGACCATTGTTTCGAAGTGGTTTATTGTGTGGCTGTTTGAACAACGAGGGACAGTAAAAATTAGGTTTTGCATCGACACTTACCCTCATAAAAGGATCAGTACCAACAGAACGGACCCGGCAACTGCACACGAGTCAGCGGTAAGTGACGTTAATTTTTTATGTTGTTTATATTTGTCTACGGGTAACACCGGAGCTCCGGTGAGTGGCTCCGGTGGCTCCAGTGTTACCTAACGGGTAACACCGGAGCCACTCACCAGAGCTCCAGTGTTACTCAGGTGTTACCCGTTAGGTAACACCGGAGCTCTATTAGTAATACATTTTTTTCTGTCGATGGTTTCAGATCTTCCAAGCAATGCACTTGAAGCTGTTCAACGACACCTTCAGAAGACATGCACGGTCCTTCCTTGAGCCAGCAATAGTTCATAAATGTTATTTATATACAACTTGGTGTATGTAAACAGTGTATGGTGTATATAAGTAGTGTATATGGTGTATATAATGTGTACACATGTTTTTTTTTAACAATAAAGTTGCCATTTGTGAACATTCAGTGTTGTGATTTCTTTACAGTTAACATGATTCATTTGTCTCGTAACCTAAGAAATGAAATGAGGAATCGGAGTTAAGAACTGTGGTGTACCTGTTTAGAATTAAATTAAAGCTTCCTGTGTGAATTAGTGTGAAGACGAGGTGACCCGGTCCCCTCTTCAGGGAACTAAAGGCTGATTTATGGTTCCGCGTTGCACCAATGCAGAGCCTACGGCATAGGGTACGCGTCGATTTAACGCAGAACCATAATTCAGGCTTTAAGATCCCAGGGAGTCGTTTACACCGTGTCATAACTGCATGCGAGCGTCCGACTATCGCGTAGCATCGGACGCTCTCTGTCCACACTGAAACCGTTAAACTTGCGGCCAGTTAGGACAGTCCATTAGACAATAAAGCAATGGAATTGATTTTGTCGCTGACGCTGGCTCGCATCAAAAGCTTGTTTTTAAGACATTCAAGGCCTGTTTAAAATAGTCATTAAATTCAATAATAGGTCCCTTTTAAGTGAGTCTTCAGGGTATTCCAAGTTTTGAATGAGCATGGCCATTCATAATATTTGCATGGATATGGATTTCTGGCCAAAATGGCCATGTGCTAATTTTTAGTGATTCAGAAGCTCGTACCTTTTACATACAGTTGCCAAACACTCCTTGAATCTCCACATAACCTAGAGAAATAGAGAAAAGAATGAATAATGCAGATTGAGTGTCAAGTCAAATTGTGAGTGTGTGTGGATGAGCGGAGAAAGGTTCCACTTTGGCGAGAACCGGAAGTGTGAACCCGGACCGGTAAAAAGGCGACACAGGTCACAGGGAGCAGATGAGACAAAAGGTGTGCAGACAGCAGCAGGTAAAAAGATTGTTCACTTGTTTTTGCAACATGTGTAGAAGAGCATCTACAAACACCAGAGAGGCCGCCAGTAAGATGCCGAACTTGTGAACTCTTGCTATTGCTGCAAAACACTGTTTGTGCTAGCGTTAGCTTAGCCGCGCTAGCTTAGCCGCGCTAGCATTAGCTTAGCCACCGGGTCTGTCGCCTGGCTCCATGTGTGCTGATTGTATGTTAAATGGTAATAGTAAATTTAAACTGTGCTTATCAATTAAGAGCATGTAAAGTGCATCACTTTGACCTGATGAATTATGAAATGGAGGTGAATGTATTGTGTGTTAGCCACAGGAGTATTGAATTGAATGTGTGTAAAGGGTAACTGCACTTTATTTAAATAGAATCCAGTAAATTAGTGCAATCAAGCTTAAACGTAATTCATGCTAAAATACAGTTAATTGTTAAAATAGAGTTGTGATAATTTAAATGAAAATGCATTATAAATTATAAAGCAACAACAGATATTAAAGTAATGAAATTCATACTTACCTGATACAATGTTTAACAATTGACAGTAGTGGGTAATTTTACTTACACTTAATTTGTAATTTAATTTGTAATTTAGGTCTGTGGGTTTCACTGTTGAAGTGTTTATTAATTCTGGTATAGTTATTTGCAACAGCATTTGCACTGTGTACAGACTTTAGATATTTTTTCTTTTTGTGTCTCTTTGAATGAAAGGTTTTTCACCTGATGGCTAATGGCAAACGGCTTGTTCTTGCATCTGAAAAATAAAAGAAGGAAAAGGAAAAGCTGCCTGGTCATTTGAGTGAGATCCAGTTAAAACTCTGAGTAGGTGACTCAAGCCTTTTCAAGTGTGGTATCGCATGGAAGACAGCTCAGAACTTGACATTGAGCATATTGTGAGGTAACTGCTCCACTGTAGCCAAACACACTGAAAACCACTGTCCTCTTGCAACTACTGCTTCTGAATCACTGTCTTTTCACAAATCATAGAGTTCAGGAGAACAGAAGATGGAGGTTCAGTGTTATAAGATGTAAAAAAACTACCAATACATAATTTTACTGACACTACCAAAACAACACGCTATTTACAAGTGCAAGGTTTTTTTATAACATCCACCTTCTGATTAATTCCAAGGAACCCTAATTTAGACCTTTTTCGTTATGAAAAACATGGACCACAAACATTGATTATAAAAGGTACATGGGACAAGGCCCATGAAAGTCAATGGAAGCTGCCATGACAGCCACGCACACCTGCACACCTCTGTGGGACACTTCTCTAGTTTTGCCGCATCAAGTTCCTTTTTTTTTTTTTCATATAAAAACTACACAAAACTGTTAAAAGGAACCCTGCATATTAAGACATGTAGGTCTTAAAAGATAAATGTTGGTATCAATTATAACAATGTGATATAGAAAACCTTGTTGATGTCTTCGTTTTTATAAAATTTGAAAATATAATTTAACATGTAGGTCGCCATTGTTTTTTACGTTCTGGGTAGTACGTCACACGGTGGCACCTGCTAACCCCCGTCCACTGTTCTGACACCCAGAAACAGATGAAAACACAGCTAAACAGGTGACGGCGCACCAGAAACACAGATCAAAACACAGCTGAACATTAAGGTGACGGCGCACCTACAAAAAAGTAAAATAAAATAAAAAAAAAGTGCAGCCCCATACAGCATGAACTATAAAAACACCATAAAACTCAGATAGACTAACAGACCACACGTTTCAACTAGCAGATAACCGATGCTACAATTAAAAACCCCAGCCAGATCTGGCGTCATTAAATTAAATAAAGATGTTCTTGCCTATTTGAAGCGAAGTCTGCGCCTCCCGTTTCGTCAAAGTCCCGGGCCAGTCCCCTCAGCGTCGGGTCTGTCATCACCCAGCACCGAGGCCGGTTTTAGGGGGGAGAGGCGGGGGCTATGCCCACTCAAACGTGCATATTGCCCACCGGCGTCTCCATCCCGGCGGCGGCAGCGAGAGCGGAGAGCGGGTGGCGGAGCGCTGCGGGCTGTAGAGCCCCGGCTACGCAGGCTACGGCGTAGCCTACGCAGGCTACGGCGTAGCCTACGCCGTCTACGCCGTAGGCTACGCCGTCTACGCAGGAGCCTAATGCACTGGTAAGATGCGCACAATATTGATCATTTTTGCAGATCTCCCGTGCATCACAGAACTTTGATCCAGTTTGCCTGAACCGAGACGTCTTATGGGCTCCCTCGTCAGCCTCCACGGCCGGGAGAGAGCTGCTCAACTATGTTTTAGATACCTGTCCCAGTTAAACTAATGGGGCTTATCTTCCCAGAGCCACCGTCGTACGTCATCGCCCCCAGAATACATTGCGCAGGTAAAACATGGCGCCTCCCGCAGGTCAAAATATGTAATAAACATTGTAGATTTTTAAAGCAATTAGATTATTTTATGTGTTTCTAACAACATATTTTAGTATAAGAGAACAATTGTGGCTAATTAGGGACTACATGTCTTAATATGCAGGGTTCCCTTTAAAAAAAAAAGATTATGATCCGTTTTAGAAATTCAAAAACAAATACATCATGATGACGAGCTGAGGTGTGGATAATGAGACGGTACGTCATCTGGCTCATACCAGGCTATAAATTAGCATTGAGTTGTTGCTACGCTAGCCACTAGCCAGTAAAAACCGAGCTCAATTAAATGAGAAGTGCAGTGTTCATTCCATCAAAACGTTATCACTTTGTCCACAAAATCAAATAAAAGTTCTTTGTAGCTGCTTAAATATAGGTACAATGTTATTCATTATGTTTTTTTTTTCCACAAATCGCATACTGCATATTGATCAAATACAAGTAATAATCCACATTTTATGTAGTTTATACATCGTTTTCATTAGTAGGATCATGGCAATTAAAGTACTTACCAGAAAATCGACAACAACAAAAAAAAAAATCACAGGAGCACACCATGAAGACAGGTGAATCGTCGAATTGCCGTTGCTCTCTTCTTGCCAAATGTTACTGCGTAATGCACATGTACCAGATGGAGGGTAAACGCTTTGGGACAATTTATTTTTTTTTAAATACTGTGTTGCCTAAATTTTATTAAACAATATTGAATATTCCCCAGACTTTTATTGTTATTTTGATGTAATGTAACCCTCTAGTTTGTATTATTAAAAGTGAATTTAATTATATTTTCAATATAAATACATTACACACAGTAAGGTATGCCACATCAATTTTCCATTTCTTTGAATGTGTGTTATGAGGCACTTTACAAGGCTTGTTGAGGTCGTGTTAAAGGATATCTCCAGATTAAACATACACATAGGAGAGCTTGTATCACAAGACAAATAGCGTGAAAAGGTAAATACATAGCTAGAACAGAGAAGCCTGCAAGGGGAAACAGCCAGAATCAGTTCTGTGATTAGAGGTAACAGTGCAGATGGTATGAGCTAGTGATTACCAGAAAACACTGTGGTCAGGGAAAAAGATATTGAAAACAGAGTAGGTGTGTTCACTTC
The DNA here is from genome assembly GCF_033807715.1 of Cololabis saira. Lineage (NCBI taxonomy): Eukaryota > Metazoa > Chordata > Actinopteri > Beloniformes > Belonidae > Cololabis > Cololabis saira. The sequence continues at coordinate 25,098,113 of NC_084600.1, read as the reverse complement.
TACAGCGAAGAAGTGGAAGAAGAAAGCAGGATGAGCAGGGAGCCAATGAAGGGAGAACTAAGCCATGATCACTCCCCAACATTTCAGTCCTATTATAATCACTGCCCTTCAAACAGATGTGGAATCCGTACAGTATATGTGTGATCACCTTTAAAGTTCCAATAAGTTAAACCTGAGGAATATTCTGAATCATAGTCATCCGTGTTGCACAAGAATTACCCTTCGCATTGTTTTTGCTATCTGTCTTTTTCAAATATCAGTCAACTAACATCATTCATTTATATAAGTGCATGCTGATCACTGGGTTCTCAGTCTTGAATGAATAAGTCATGTTGTTTTGTTTTTGTTTTTATTGTCCATATCCAGATTAGGAAACCAAAAATAAATGAAGTTCCATCATTTATCTTTGTTTTTTTCATTCTATATTTAATAAGTAAATAAATCATGTGCTGTTGTTGACTGGCAAAGTTTGTTTATGCATGTCACTTGTTCCCTAAAACATACACTAAGGTGTTTTTTTTTTTTTTTTTTTATAGACAAAATATGTAAGTAAATTCATAAGACGTGTGCTTCAGACATTTTAAGATTTCAGAGATTCGACAAGGTCTTCAAATTTGATATCACATAAAAATTACTAAAACTTTCAAATGTTGACCTAGGAATTTGAAAAATACAAAATAAAACTATTCTAATGTAAATAAAAAAAGAGCTATTTCAGGGTCAAATACAGGCACCAGAGCAGATTAGTTTTACCCAAAGCAGAATCTAGCACACAGAAAGTGAGTGTACCAATGCAAAATCAATACATTTGTTCTCTGGTAGATTCAGGAAAAAGGAAAATTCTTCAAAAATGCAGCCTTCATTGAATATAGCAATACTGATGCAAAACTTAAATCAGCATAGAACGCTTCCTGTCGAAAAAGTAAAATCCACCTGTATTATCAGAAGGGATGTGAATTGTTAATAATATTCTGTTTCCATTATCGATAACACATCGATTCGGTTCCTTATTGGTTCTCTTTTTCACACCCAGAAATATATATTACAAATGGCTTTGGTTTTATTCATACTTTCCTTTCAAGTATGCACCAATATTTTGCACTCAACTTCAACTAAATCAAGGCTGGCTTAAGCTAAAAAGCAAGAACTTTTTCAAATTAACATTGTGTCATAAATACAATCACAATGATCAACTTTTGGAAATTTACAGTTTTTATGCAGAAAATGTTTCAGTGTATTTCCCCGCTTTGATGTGACCACAGGTCTGCACCTTTTTCAACCAAGCGCCAACCATGTCACTTCCGCATTGATGATCATGTAGGACTATGTTTTGTTGCAGTTCCTCGACTGACCGACAGAGGGTGGCTTCAAAAGTGAGTCCATCTCCATTGGCATCCATGTTAAAATGTCCCACTTTAGAGCAGAAATAAACATTTTTACTGCTGGGATTGGTTTGTACCATGCCAGGAGTTTATATCAATCATTCAATTTATTTTTAATATGATTGTTTGGAAGTCGGCTCAGCCAATCGCTAGCTGTTATAACTTCCTTATCTGTAATCGTCAAGCTACCATCCTTCACGAAGCAACTATCCGTTTGTATGAACCCAGAGTCGAGTAAATGGGAGTGTCATTTTTGATTTCACCGTCGAGTCAATATATCAAACAGTGTATCGCGCTATAAAGGTCCGAGGGCAGACCTGCAGATATGTCGGTGGGTTTCGGCTGAAGGGAGCTGGGAGCAAAGCTAACCATCAGTACTTTACATGTACAACATAAAGTCGAATTGTAGCCTTAATCCGACCAATTTCAAATTTTTTAAAGCCATGTATACCGGGCCGAAATGAAGCTCTTGAGATTGAGCTTTTAGTGCCAGATAATGCGGCCCTAATTCGAGTTACTTTGGCATGTATAAGCAACCTAAGCTTAACCGAGCTAGTGACTGCCCCGGGACTCCCGCTTCCTGAAGTGACGAGCCGCGGGATCGGGAATAATAACAGACACGGCATCATAACAACACAGTAACAGAAGAAGAGGGCAAGTATGTATGAAATTTACAGAGCTGCTGCATTGTTAGCGTCCATTTTTTTGCACGGTGTCCTCTTTCGCACTAATTGTACCAGAAGAACGCCAACACGAAAGCGCGTGTGGCGCCATCTAGCGTCACGGAGTCGAACGCATCTCACTCAATAATTCGATTGTCTTCTCACACATGTTTACTTGGATTTCTATGAACCTCCCATTTAATCTTTAACTAGATTGTTGCCAATAGCTTGATTTAGATGGGGGCGTTCCCGAGGGCTTGTTGAGTGATGTGACTGTGCTCTGTACAAAGGTAAAAGGGCTTCAAAATCGGTCTTCAGAAACCAATGAGTCACGTGCCTCAAAGCTTCGTCCAATGTTATATAGCCTACAGTAGACTCTATGGTTACAACTGGCCTCAGTTCTTTCCTTTTTCGTGAAATATAACCAAACTTTGGAGCGTTTCTGCCTCAACGCCATATTGGAAACATTCTGAACCAAAATATGAAGTGTGCATTGTGTGTACATGATCTTATCATGCAAATGCGTCAAACGTTGACAGAACCTATAAACGGAATTGTTAGGCAGCCGGGGTAACGATTCCACGGAATCGAACTACTGAGACCGGTTCTCTTAATAGTTTTCCACAGGAGATCACATACTGTCAAATAGGAAATATATATATATATATATATATATATATATATATATATATATATATATATATATGTTCAATGTGAGTTTTTTGTTTTTTTTTTCCCATCACCCAGTGCTCCTACCTAGGGAGGGCCCTACACACAAGTCTCCTTCTTGACCTGAGGAGTGAGCAGGCCACTTCTTTTCACCAGGCTGGACGTAGCACGTGGAATGATCACGTTATTCCGGCCAGATCCTCCCCACCCCATCTGGCGCCCCGGCTGGCCAGAGGGGGCAGTGTATAGCCCAGGACTGCTGCATGTTTTTGTTAGGGTAGGTCACATTAGTTACGCAAGGGAACATGGGGAAAACATGCAAACTCCACACAGAAAGGCACTTTCGCCAACTCCACCCAGGGTGTGGGCGCTGAAGTCATGGGGGAACTTAACACGCACTCAGCACCCACAGCGTCCCCAGCGTGACCCGGCGAGGATTGAACCCGGGACCTTCTAGCTGTGAGATGGATGCACTACCAGCTGCGCCACCGTTCATTTTATTTCACAAACGTAGCCAGTACATTTTTTCTCTAGTTGCGCCTGGTGGACCTAGTGTTTGGAAACAAAGGACATGTGAGAGACCAATATAGAAGGCTGCAGAACTAGCCAACAACGGGAGCAGCAAAGTCTAAACCACGGATTTTCCACCTACGGTATAAATGTTTGCATGGTAGCCATGCAGGGGTTGTCTTTTTATTACATCTGAGGAAAGTCAGTGTTTTATCACTTGAGGACCCATGAACTCATGTTATTCTGTACAATGAATGCTTCTGTTGAATTTTGATCAGATCGGTTCCTCCTTCCAATTTTGAACACGTGGTCGGACTTTTTTTGAAAAAGAACCTTGACATAACCTGACAGAGGATTGTTCCTAGGGAAACAATAGAGACATCAAAGCATGAGAAGGTACTTCACAGGAAATGCAGAATACTGTATATTATGCATTGTACAGTATTAATGAAGGGTTGATTTCCATTTCCAAATTTCCACTTCCAGATAAGTATATTTTCCTTCTTTAGATTGATGCCTTCAGAATCCAGTTGATGACAGATTATTTGACAGACATTTCTGCCATTACAGGGTGCCTGCCTAGCAGTGGTAGGATTTTGCAGACGAAAGGAGTTCAGCCACAACCACAGTCGCAAATCAAGGCTTTTTGAGCACCTTAAAACAAGACTGGGGAAAGAAAACTTTGTGAAGGTGAAGGACGCACTCTCACAAAACAAGGAGAGCCATCACAGCCAACTCTGAAAAAAATGCTTTGAAATCAAAGAGGAAAATAGAGATAGGATGAATGCATCATGATGATGAAGGCCAAGTGTTCAAGCAAGTCAGTGCCAAAAGAACAGAGGGGACAAGAAAAATAGACATGTCAAAGGATGCTACAAAAAGTGATGTGATAAAGGAAGCAGTTCCTTCCTGATGAAAAAAACAGGGAAGAGCATGTAACAGATATTGAGTTGGATCTCAAAGATTATCAAAAGGTGACAGTTGATGATAAAACCACAGTGGGACAATTGTACAATGACACAAAACTCTCCATCTTTATCTATTTACTCTTTTACTATTTACTCTTTTTCTGACTACACGTAAAAAAAAATATAGTGGTCCACACAGTCAAAGCACAGGTTTGTTATCACCTGTTGAGAGATGAGAGAATTTTGAATCAGTCCTCCACGTCCCCAATTGTAGCCACAGCCCCACCATCAGCTGGATTTGAAACAGTCAATTCTGACTTAATACTTCTCGGAAACACTGACTACGTTTACATGCAGTCAAAATTCGGGTTAAGGTCAATATTCTGGTTACTGAAACATTCGGAATAATCTGTTTACATGCGTGAGCAAACAGGGTTATCCCTGTATACATGGTAATTGTAATCATTTGGGATATCTTGATCAAACCAGCGACGCACAGAGTTGTCATGACGCAATTCTTTGGTGCTGGTACTGACCCACCACCACCAGTACTTAACACTATTCCTCGTCACATTCTTCATTAACGGAAGGCGAGAACGTGAAGAAATGGCAAATGGAGCTGGAGCTATGCCATCCATATCCATGCTAACCGTTTCCACCAGAGCACCCCGGACACTTTGGATGAAGGTGCGCAGTCAGGACTGGTGGGAACGGTTAGTAATGATGGAGTTCACCGACGCCGATTCGTTTCGCCATGTTTATAAAGTATTAGTATATATATATATATACTTCCTGGACTACAGACATGAAACCAACTGTTATGGAAAGCTCTTGATCTAATGTATCATGCCAAAGTAGTCATCACTAGGTGGAGCTATAATATAGGGGTAAAACATAGTTAAAATTAATTTTCACGCATTTAACAATTATATATTCAAAATATATTTACACAAATGTGTGTATCATTCCCTTAAACTACTATGTGCACTCTTATTTTGGTATTAACAACCTCCATTTTTGTGAAAAAAAAAATTTGCTGAGAACTACATTTCCCTAGAGTCATGCTATACAGCTTTATGCTAATCAGCGCCATATTTGTAGTCACATTAGACAACTAAGAGCTGACAACTGACACAGAACACGCGTTGCTAAGCAACCATAAAACGCCCCGTGACCACGGCCCCCTTCCATAAAGTCCTGATGGGTGGACGTCCGTAATTGTGTCCTCCACAATACTTTATTTAAAGCGGCACTATGTAACTTTTCCACCTTAATATCATATTTCCAGAGTCATTGTGATGGTACATCAACTTCCAACAGGTTTAATGTCACCTCTGTCATGGTCTGAGGGGTCTGTATCGCCTTCACTGGCACTATGTAACTTTGAGGAGCATGGTAGGAACCCTGCCACACTAAAAAACTACAAATTTTTACAGCTTTGACTGCTTTACGGCATACGTCACTTCCCCCTCCTTCCTGATTCGCAGTCGAGACGAAAATGGGCGGGGCGTAGAGCGCAGAGCTCAGCAGAAGCTGGTAACCCGTTGCTGTGTTGTGGCTGCAGCAGCTCCACACAACAGACGTGGGGAAAAGATCACTAATGGTTTAACTTTTCACCGCTTTCCTGCTTGGAGGAAGAACCACGGAGGCCGGCCAAGTATCTGATATAACAGAGTAAAAGAGTGAAAGAGTCGTCGGCTCGCTTGGATCGCGGCTGTAACGACCAAACACAACGTTCCACACAGTAAACCACAAACACTCACACAGACCGGTGTCGGATCAAAACACGGGTTTTATTCCCCACTTCGCAAGCTAAACGCAGTTGCTGGCCAGCTCTCTGCGGTGCAATTAACCCCAATCTGCAGATAAAACTAGTTTGTTGAGGAAAAAATATTAACTCTTATTTGTAGCTGCAGAGGAAAAAAATTATCTCACGAGGAAAACAAAAATATTGCTCACGCCTCGGAGCCTCTTCAGCATAATATAGCAGTCAAAAAAAAAAGAGAGAAGTAAGAGTAATACAAAACATGTACTGTATGTTGTACTATTATACAAATTTATTGAAACACATGGCGAGTCAAACATTTACCAAAGCAGCTGCCAAACACTCCTAAACAAGGTAGCCTAAGACGCCGGTTGTGCAGAACTGCGGCAGTAAGTCCCTAATAAAGAGTGGAGCTCCGGCGAGGAGCTCCATTCTTTAGTAAGGATTTCATATGGATCTAAACCGTTAATAATCATTATTTTCTCCATATACCGCTCCCTGGCTTCCTTGTTTAAGGTATCCCGGTAAATTCCAGTTCCTTTCCAGCAGTTTAACATCTTTTTTTTGCATTCCGTCTGTTCACTTGGTGAAACAGAAAAGTGGTTTTGAAAGTCTGTCCCGTCTTCATTTACTATCAAAACAAATGCACGCGACGGGACAGGAGTTTTCCGGCAGTACGCGCTGGTGCTCATGGGAAACGTAGTGTTCTTTCTGGTAAAGCACTACCGCTTTTGTCCAAAAGATGCCGCCAAACTCAACAAAAGCTGAAAGTTACGTTGTGCTGCTTTAACGTCCTGTAACTGAATTCACAGATGTATTCACAGTGATTCACTATAAGTTGTAAATGTACCTGTGTACGGTTTATTTTAATATTTACCGTGCAAAAGCACAACATATTTAACCGTTTACTTCGATGTCCACGTCGGGGCACTCGTCACATGATCAGGATCTCCGCTCGTCACTCTATGACGTAGAGGGGATGCCCAGGGACTTCCCCAACCTGATCGATCAGGTTAAAAATGTTGCAGTTTCACATTATTCTGGCGAGATCTGAAAAAACTTTGCAACAACGAGCAAGCGAGGGATTATGTACATTCAGTGAGTGAATATTATGAAAGTAAAATATATATTTCTCAGTAGAAATGTAATCAAAACGCATTTTTATGCAGAAACTAAATATTGATTTTTTTTTCACTAAAAATGAGAAATTTCCGCCATGTTTTTTGGTGTCACGGCCAGAATCTTGAAAGTCACGTGACTTGGACGCAAAACGAATAGGCTATTTATTGTAACCCCTCTACGTTTTTGCACTTTGGACCAACCAGACTGGGTTAGTTTATCAGATGTCTGGAGTGAATTCTATGACCAGTGTATGAAAGGAAATGCTTTTAAGTTCCTTTTTCTTAAGGCATACCTTTGGGCAGCAGCAATGGGAGAGTGTGGGCCAAATAATCGCTTTTGGCTGGGTAAGGGAAAAATATCTTCCTATGAAGATCGCACATATCATATTTGAGCAGGTTGCTTTGGGACAGGCAGACAGTTTCCTCAAATGCATGGCTGAATCTCAGAGTACAGTATTTGAGTTGTGGCAATCAGATTTTAGTAGTGTTGACGAAGAGAAATTATTAGACATTCTTGATAACCACAGAGAAATGCCTAGAGCCAGCAATGTCAATTAAATCCTCCAGGAGCTTGCCCACAAAACACTTGTCCAAGAGCCTGTCTATGTAGTTGAATAATAGGAAAATATCCTGGACATCAGGAGGCACATGCTTAAGGACCTTGTATTAATATATGACAACTTGCAACTAACTGTAAGAATGTATGTATGGTTACAGTAAGTCCCTCACTTTCCCAATTAATGTTCACCAGAAGAATATTCAGAAGTACCTAATCACATACCCACTGTGGAATGGTGATATGCAACATCTGTCCCTATTTCTCAAGTTTTGTACAGGTTCAGACTTATTCCTGGATAGGAATGATTGACTGTACCCATATTCAAAGATTTCGAGAAGACCTGTGGCCCACACATGTGGCTGTGTGTTATCACAGTTGTCAGTTGACTATGAGAGTTACACACACTATGAGGGTTATATACTGCCCCCTCTGGCCAGCCTGGGCGCCCCATGGGGTGGGGAGGATCTGGCTGAAATAACGTAATCCTTCCATGCGCTACCTCTGGCCAGAGAGGCCCCACCCTGTCAGGTGAAAAGAAGTAGCCTGCACACACCTCAAGTAAGGAGGAGACTTAAGCTCAGTGCAGGGCCGTCCCAGGGTTGGCAGAGGGTGAGCAATGCCCAGGACTGACTTAAGTAGGAGCCCTGAGGTGAAAAAAAAAGATGAACCATTTTCATCCTTGCTGTTATGCAAAAAATGTTGCATTGTTGCAAGATGGGTATTTTCAGTACTTTAATCCATTCAGACTTTTAGTGGGCAGCTAGTTATTTTCTGTTACAGCATCAATAAAATAACCTGCAATAATATGTGGGTCACTGAGTGTCTCGCAAGCATCCACCAAAAGGTTTCAATTTGTCATAATCATCTACGTGCTATATATAGTTTGGCCCACGACTGACATACACGTCGTTCTGAGCGTGCATGTTAACTCTGTTCGGATCCACAAGTCGCATTAACTGACACACAGTTTCTTTGTCTGTTATAATTCCAGACATACAACATTTCTGGTTTATCCACCTGTAGCCTTGCTGCCTGCCAGACCATTGCAGTTGGTCTGGCAAGCAATGAATGATTTCACAGTGCTCTCATCCATCTTATTTTTCCTCCGCTATAGCCGGTTCTTTTGAAGCTTTCTCTCTAGGCTCCAGGAACTTAATTGAATATGATGTGACTCCACGAAAACATAGAGAATTTCTTGATTTTTGAATCCACGGCAAAAATAGTCTTCAATGATGCTGACAATATCCATTTGCGTATGCTAAGCAAGCCTTTTCTCTAACCCATTGCCCAAATTAAATCCAAAACAAATCAATGCAAACATTCTCAATAGTTTACAAACTATGTCAAAATTATGAGATGCTATCACGTGATTATGAGAAAGTTTATCATAATGATAATGAGGTAGCAACTCATTAGTATGACAAACAATGTCATAATAATGAGATGCTATCTCCTAATTATGAGACAATACTTAAAACTATGAGAAACTAAGTTGTAATAATGAGAAAGTATCTCATTAATATGACTATCTCATAATTATGACCTAATATCTCATTATTATGACCAAGGGACTGTATTTTTTTTTCATTTAGTGTGGCAGAAATGGGATTCGATAAATACTTGATAGCCTGAAAATCAAACATGATTTGACCTCGGATATCTCGCTCTGACCGCAAGAGACATAGCAAGTTAGGGGGAAAGCTGGCTAAGTTGGCGCTCTCTAGACACAAGGCTTACTAAATATTGTCTAACCATACCTTTTTTCTCTTTGGTTCTAACAAATTAATCCTAAATGGCACCATTCACCTCTCACCCTAACTCTTTATATCTTTATATTTATATATGCTTCCACTTGGGGATGTCATAAGGGCACATACCTGTACACAGACACAGACATAAGCTATGCTGATGACACACAGCTGTACATTGCCATGTCGCCTGAAGACACACGGCCAATTTGTGACATTTTTAACTGTATTTTAGATATTAAATCATGGATGGCAGAAAACCTCCTACAACTCAACCAGGACAAAACCAAAGTCTTAGTTAATGGTCCAGAGTAGAGCCCTGTGCAGACCTACCCGCTCCCGCTGAATTTCTGATCATTACTGCCCGCACCCGCAACGTGTGTCTTACACTCCTGCCCGCTCCCGCAGTGGTTATATCCACTCCCGCCAGCATCCGCAAAAATGTCCGAGACAAATGTATCTGATTTAATGTTACATTATAATTTTGGAGCTTTAAGCAGCACAATGTAACTATCAGCTTTTGTTGAGTTTGGCGGCTCCTTTGGACAAAAGCGGTAATGCTTTACCAGAAAGAACACTACATTTCCCATGAGCACAGCGCCTACTGCCGGAAAGATCCTGTCCCTGTCGCGTGCATTTGTTTTGAGAGAAGACGGGACGGACTTTCAAAACTACTTTTCTGTTTCACCAAATGAACAGACGGAATGCAAAAAAAAGATGTTAAACTGCTGGAAAGGAACTGGAATTTACCGGGATACCTTAAACAAGGAAGCCAGGGAGCGGTATATGGAGAAAATAATGATTATTAACGGTTTGGATCCATATGAAATCCCTACTAAAGAGTGGAGCTCCACTCTTTATTAGGGACTTACTGCCGCAGTTCTGCACAACCGTCTTCGGCTACATTGTTTGCGAGTGTTTGGCAGCTGCTTTGGTAAATGTTTGACTCGCCATGTGTTTCAATGAATTTGTATAATAGTACAACACACAGTACATGTTTTGTATTACTCTTACTTTTTTCTTTTTTGACTGCAATATTAATATGAAGACGCTCCGAAGCGCGAGCAATATTTTTCTTTTCCTCGTGAGATTATTTTTTTCCTCTGCAGCTACAAATATAGTTAATATTTTTTCCTCAACAAACTAGTTTTATCTGCAGATTGGGGTTAATCGCACCGCAGAGAGCTGGCCAGCAACTGCGTTTAGCTGGAGAAGTGGGGAATAAAACCCGTGTGAATGATCCGACCCCGGTCTGTGTGAGTGTTTGTTTGTGGTTTACTGTGGAAGGTTATGTTTGGTCGTCTTACAGCCGCGATCCAAGCGAGCCGATGACTCTTTCACTCTTTTACTCTGTTATCTCAGATACTTGGCCTCCGTGGTTCTGCCTCATAGCAGGAAAGTGGTGAAAAGTTAAACCATTAGCGATTTATTCCCCACGTCTGTTATGTGTGGAGCTGCTGCAGCTACTACAAAGCAACGGGTTACCATGGGTACAGAATAACGGAAAGTAACGATAACAAGTACCGGTAGGCTAAGACAAAACGAAGAGGGAGCACGTCTGTACACGCTCTGGTTTTGTTCTACTGCACCTTTTTCCTGTCACGTTTTTTAGAGGGACTTCATCATAAATTAGTGGTCCAACATACTTACTGACAAAATAAAAAAAAATACTTTATAACCTGTGAATAACTGAATGCCCATTCCTTATATTTTGCAGATCAGCCCTGCACAATTTTACAGTTCTCAAGAAAAATACTAGAACCCAAGACGAATCCCCTTCATGTGAAAACATTCTAATTTTGATTCTTATTGAACATAGAACTCTACATTTACATTTGTATCATAACAATTCTGTCTCTCTTGTCGGACATCCCTCCTCGTCTTTCATCTCACGCCAGCGAGTGAATGCCGGGCCAATGTTTATTCTTGTCCGGGCATTTTTTTTTTTGTCCGGGCATTTAGCTTGTTACTCTCCCGCTTTCTTTTTTCGCCTCCTCCGATAAAACTTTTATTTTCTTCGTTTTTTCCGCTGCTTCGGCTATGATACCAGCTTCTGCTGAGCTCTGCGCTCCAAGCCCCGCCCAGCTTTCGTCTCGACTACGAATCGGGAAGGAGGGGGAAGTGACGTATGCCGTAAAGCAGTCAAAGACATAAAAATGTGTAGTTTTTTAGTGTAGAAGGGTTCCTACCATGCACCTCAAAGTTACATAGTGCCAGTGAAGGCGATACAGACCCCTCAGACCATTACAGAGGTGTCATTAAACATGTTGTAATTTGATGTACCATCACAATGACTCTGGAAATATTATATTAAGGTGGAAAAGTTACATAGTGCTGCTTTAATGGATAATTGACAGTCCATAGGCCACCTGACCGAAGTTAGATGCAAATTCATCATTGTCATCATCCAGTGTTGTGCATGAACGAGTTCAAATAAACGTGTTCATTTGAACACGTTCATTTCTGTGAGAACGTTGAACTGAACGCAACATATTTGCAAATAAAGAACTTGAACGTGAACTTGTTCATTCTGCAGATCACAAACTGGAATTTGAACTGTTCAGATTATGAGTTTTAGCTTCACTGTTTCACATTTCACCAGCGGGCGGCGCACACATTTAAAATACAACGAGACAACGACTTCACACTACATTACCCACAATGCAATGCACACTAGTATAACACCACCACCAGCTCCACGGCAACCGTGGCCCGAGCCCGGTGCAGTCTTTACTAGACCAGTGAAGAGAGAGATGTTGCGGACGCAGCATCAGCGAGCCGTCAGATGATGCCTCCCCTTATGATTATCTGCAGGAGTTTTACACATCGTCTCCCAAAGAGTCAGACGGTAAAAATCTAACCTTTCTGTGCAAATTATGTCCACCTGCGCTGAGAAAACAAGTCATACCGTCGGCCTCAACTTCAAATTTGAAACATCGTGTGGAGTTAAAGCATCCGTCCAGTTTGAGAAAATATCTGCAAGTCCTTGACAATCAAAAAAAGTAATCAGGAAAGGCTAAGAAGACCCCAAACAGCCCCAAAGACCCAAGTCACACCGCCTGCAGCCTTCAGGGGGTTGATTTCCCAGCAACAGGTAGACAAACTGAAAATGGACTACTTTGTTGGAGAATTACAGGCTCTGAGTAAAGTTGAAAAGCCACTAGTACAATACATGTTTGTATACAGTGAACAGTTTTAGAATAGGCTGACGTTTCATTCGTACTTCTCACCTAAAAATATTGAAACTCTGAATGTGAACTATTCATTTTTAAACTATGTGAACTGAACTTTGAACTAGTTCATGAGAAGTATGAACTTGCACAACACTGTCATCATCGCACAAGCTATTTCAACTTTCGCGCACACATCAATTATGTGATTGCGGTTATAGCAACGAGAGTAGGCTGTGAGTGGCTCAAATAACACTAATAAATAAGACAAAATAAACAAATTTAACGAATGAAATTAATTAATTTAACAAATGAATCGCTTGGCCATTACATTGCTGTGGAGGAAGAGAATGTTGCTGACCAACTGCGGCCCCAATCCCGTGCGTCTCCCTTCCAAGATGCGCCAACAGACACTAAACGCAGTTTCTCCAAATATCTGACTTGACTTGCTTTGTCTTTGTTTAGTAAAGACCTTGTTTGAGGTTCTTTTCCACGTCATTGATTTCCATCTTATGGCTAGGCTACATCCCGATCCCGCAGTGTTTTTTTTAGCCGCCTGCTCCCGCCCGTAGCAAAGTTCAAACCGCCTGCTCCCGCAAGATTTGCATCCCGCGGGACCCAATCCCAATACAGCCCTCTAGTCCATGCACTATCTTTCAAAACATCTGATGAAGTAAAAGGCCTGGGTGTCTGTCTTTACTCTGAGCTTAGTTATGTTAAGCATGTGGTTAAAACACGTTTTCATCATCTTGAGAATGTAGCCAGAGTCTGCTTGTTTCTTTCTTGGGCCAACACTGAAATGCTGCTGCATGCTTTTATCTCAAGTCACATTGATTACTGTAATGCCATGCTTTCTGGTCTTCCCAAAACACAATTTCACACCTTCAGCCTCTTCAGAACTCGGCTGCCCATGTGTTGACGAGGACCAGAAAGCGGTCTCACATTACACCGGTTTCATAATCACTATATTGGCTCACCATGTCTTTCAGGATTGATTTTAAGGTACTTCTTATGGTTTTTAAAAGTCTTAATGGTCTTGCGCCGTCTAATGTTATTGATTTGTTTTCACGTCATGAACCCTCGCAGACTCTCAGGTCCTCCGGGATCGGCCTTCTTAAAATTGTTAATATAAGAACCCATGGTGAGGCTCCTTTCTAATACTACGCAATATATTTACGGAACAGCTTGCTGGATAACCTGATGGCTGCAGATTTTAACATTTTTGAAAGCAGATTCAATACTTACTTTTTAATCTAGCTTTTAATTAATATCACTCTTTGTTTAAGGCTTTCTTGACTAACATGATACTTCCAGAATCTTTTTATTATCCCTAAATTCAGGGGGAAAAAATGAACCCAATTTTCACTGTCATACGTCCAATCTATTTCCTCCTTAATGAAAGTTTAAAGTTGAAAAAGTACGATGTTAACAACATGGGGACCTATGAGTACGGGAAGTGTCCGGCGTTGGCCACACAGTTATCTATCTGTTTTTAGTGGGGGTTCTTGCAGTTTATTTAGCAAAAAAAAAAGTAAATGTAACACATTTATGCACTAAAAATAGTATGTGTAAGTGTGCAAGGGCACACAGGCCAAACTGTTTGAAAACCATCCAATAACCCTTTCCTAACTGGTCATCAGCTACACCTGTTTCTCTCAAACAGATGCTGATTGGTCTTTCCCTCGAGGTGTTGTCTTAACATCCTGTTTAAATGCTCCAGCCCAACAAATGTACAAACCATCTTCACACCTGCTGATGACCAGGGGCCTCATTTATAAAAGAGTGTGTAGGATTCATACTAAAAGTGCACGTAAACCCAAAAGCCGAAAATTGCGGGCGCAAAAAAAAATCCGGATCAATAAACCCATGTGCATGCAATCTTGCACGCAATGTTCGCTTTATGAATCAGTCCAGCTGGAAGGTTGCACAGGTGAATTCGCCACATACCCCGCCCTCTACACGCCCACTTCATACCATAAATGGGCAATGCAAAGTAGTTCATGACTGTATTTGCATATAAATGAGCCTGCTGAGCATGCGCAGCGGCTTCCTGCAGCCAGTTTCCGCTGCGCGTCAGGATGAATGAGACGTGTCGAGCCACCGTGCCACTAAATTTCACGGAGACTGAGATCGAGATGTTGTGGATGAGGTGGAGGCCAGGAAAACTACATTATTTGGTGGTCACTGTAAAAGTAGAAAAAGTATATAAATAGTATAAAATAAAGCGAGTGAGTGGCTGCGCGTCGTTGCTGCGCTAAACGCCGTGAATGCCACGGACAGATCTGTGGCAGAAATAAAAAAGAAGTGGTACGGAGCCCCTAAAGAGACACAGATTTTATATATATATATATATATATATATATATATATATATATAATGAATTTTACGTGCGCGCGTGAAACCTTTAATGCTGATTTATGGTTCTGTGCTACACCAACGCAGAGCCTATATATATATATATATATATATATATATATACATAAATATATATATATATATATATATATATTTAAAAAAAATCTGAGTCCCTTTAGGGGCTCCGCAGAGTGGCCCGGCACTCATTTGTTCTGTCCTCAGTCACTCTACGGTTGGAAGCGGTGGGTGACGAGGAGGTTCGCTATTATCAGCGCTATTATATTATAAGTCTGATATGTGATGACATTAAAAGTATGACATGAATCTGGCTTCATTTCACCACCTCACCGCCTGCGTCGCCAGTTTCCCATATCTTAAGACTGTTCCTGCGCGAGGGTCAGGGTTGGCGTAGGGATACGCACATTTTTCGGTTAGTTTTTTCTTTTTAAATCCCAACCTTTGCGTAGAAGGTGGCTTGCGCATCTTTCAAGCCCCGTTTTGTGCGCAAGTGAGCTTTATAAATGAGGCCCCAGTTCATCAAACGTTGATGATTAACAGAACCTGGCTGAAAGCTACTCTCTTAAAGCTGATCAAAATAGTAAGGAGGTGCTTGTTATTGGCCATGTTTTTTTGTTATGTTTTGATTATTGTTAAATAAATAGAGGAATGGTAAAAAGGTTAAATATTGTTTTTTGTTTGTGATTATATTTCCTAAACACTGAAAACTACTATGGTCAGGTGATTTTTTTTTTTATTATTCTTTTTTTGTATCTATATATTATCATAATTTGTTTAATACTCTTTACTCTTTAATACTCTCTTCTTTTTTTATTTTCTTTTTGCTTTTTTTATTTACTTTTTGCTTTTTTAATATTCCTTTTACCTGTAGCATTGTAAAGTGCATTCCAAATTACATTTATTGTTATCATTATTTAAAAAAACACAACATTGAGTAGGGTCTATTAACCTTTGCACATGACTATTCACATTAAGGATAATAAATAAATATTTATTTTTGTCTCATAGCCAGAAAAAGATGGGAATGGGTGCACTATATCCCCCATTTTTTTCTTTCCAATACTGTCCCTCTAATTACAGTGTTAATTGAGTACTGCTGAATATCTTTGTAAGGAACAAATGGTTTTAGTTTACATTACACTCTGAATCACCTGTAATTAATTCTGCATGCTTCACATGAGTAGGTACAGAGAACAGGCTGTCAGCCATGGTTGTCAAATTAGCCTTCATTGACATTAATTGGATGCAGTACACCCACCAGTAATTATTTTCTTTTCTTTTTTCTTGCTTTTCTCTTTTCATTGAAGTGGTATAATGAGGTGTAAGCTAATTTCATGTACATAGATAAGCCATTGATATCCACAGTCCAGTGGAACATTTCAATTTAATTAGAAGCGGTGAAGTCACTTACTTGGACGAAGAGATGAAAGAAACAATTTTTTTTTTTACCGCCAGTTAATGTGCACCGAATTGCTTTTCTGCGCTCATGCCATAACTCTTAAAAATGTTTGATCTTCAAGCTGTTCTCTGCCGGTAGTGATGGACACAGTTGTGCATACCAACAGCGGATTACTGCTGGGTTCACACAGTTTTTTTTAACAACAAAATAAAATTCATATAAAGTTGTGAAATGAGCCTGAAGACTGAGGACAGGATGCTGGACTTACACAGGTAACGTGTATCACCAAATCCACTCTCGGCAAATGCACTGGAGCTTGCTAAGATAAGTCTCCGTCATTTGAAATGCTGCTATCTACTGACAGTTTGTTGTGCTCAGCGAAAATGCAGAGTGATTCTGCTACTTATCTCTTCCTCTTATCATGAACTGAACAAACAAATTGCTCATGTAAAAGAGCCAGGGTCGGACTCAATCAAGCTCGGCAGACTTACGTCTGTAACAATCCACTCAAACAGGCTTATTTCACTTAAAATCATGTACAAAAAAAACCCTCAGTAAGAAGGAGGAGGGACTTCGTTATCATACAGATTTCTGTCAAGTAATTTTTTTAAACTTTTTTTTTTTTGTAAAGAAAGCCTGTACTGTATAATGAGATGAACCTAAACTGAGTCTGATTTCCTGCCAGAATATCACAGTGACTTTTGATTATGGGCACTCTTTTTCAAATTGAAATTAAGGGAAAATTAATTGTTAAAATTGCCTTTTTGAAGGCGGTTATCAGCCATAACACATTCAAGCCCTTTCAAGTTAAATATACTAAGGATTAAAGGTTTGGTCAAACAGATGCAGATGAAGTGTAGTACATGGTGTTACCTTGCTGAACTTCATAGCTGTTTGTTGTTTTGCTTTTTTACTTGAACAAATATAGGATAAAATCAATATCTGAACAAGCACAGGTTCTATAATATATATATATATATATATATATATATATATATATATATATATATATATATATATATATATATATATATATATATATATATATATATTTTTTTTTTTAAGCTTGTAGTTTCATGGGACCTGAAATATGACAACACATAATTCAGGTACTAAGAGAGTGATTGTTTTTTTTTTTTTTTTGGGGGGGGGGGGGTTCTTCATAGTTGCAAAATTGCACTTGCATCTTTGTTAACAAGGATCACAAACAATTCAGGGAACAAAAATGTATGTTTTATAATCTCAGCCATTTTGAAGTAGGTACTGTAAATAATGCTGCACACAATGTCATCACCTGCTTAAAACCTATATAACAACATTAATTAAGAGAAACCGGAACAGCTTTGTGACTAAGAGGACCAAAACTGACATCATTACAAATAAAAACAGAAATACATATATTTTGTTTTTCCTTTTCCTCATACGTGCAATTTCGCGAAGAAATTTATATATTTCGTTTTTCCTTTTCCTTATACATTCCCTCCTCTTCTCTATTTACTTTACCTTATGCATATCTGCCTCATTTTGCAAATGAGGAGGGCTGCCCTTCCTGGTCCAGCTCCTCTACTATTGGTCAATAAACAGGTAAACCTAAAGACTAAAACTAATAATAACAATATCTAGATGTATTCTGATCATTAAAGGATGGATAAGAGGTTTGATATCCAGAATATATTCACTTCTCCAAGACACCTTATTATAAAATCCTACACGTGTGTTCTAATGAACTAATGCACATTTGTGTTGATTCACTGAATTTGGAGAAGATATGGTCCTTCATTACCTTTGTTTCTCTTTTTCTTGCCATCTCAGACCCCCAACCTCGAGGCAGATACTGTACTCACCCTCCCCGACATAGTTGTGCTTGAGGCTTTTGCTTCTGATTGACTTGGATTTTTCACAGTTAACTTGTGCTTTCTCAGAATGGGGTATTTTACCAAAGCAAAGATTCTACAAAATCCGTTGGGTTTCTTAGCCAGGCATTCTATTTTCAATGTTGGACTAAATTTGTATGAACTTGATAATTAAAATTGATTGGGTTATATATGAATTACAATGATTTGGACTGGATTGAAATATAATTTGGATTGAGTTAGGTTATATTTGCTGGACAGCATTTAACATTAAACTTTATGTCATTCACATACCTTGAAATGACTGTTGTGAAGTGGGCCATACTGGTAAAGTGAACTGATTTGAATTAAATACAGTATATAGGCAATATGGAACAAAAAACACCATAATTATCATAAAACAATGAGGCTTTTTGTTTGTTTATATATATATATATATATATATATATATATATATATATATATATATATATATATATATATATATATATATAAATAAATAAAAAGCTGAATTGAATTAATGTCATGAGAGAAATTGCTTCACCACAATAGCAGACACATAGCAGTCATATAATAGCTGCATAATAAAACACAGAAAATATTTATGTCCAGGAAATTAAAACATTCTTCAATAATTGGAGCTGGACCTTCATCTTGGCCCTGGTCAAGTTTAGAATGAGACCACTGCTGGCCATGATCTTTTTGTGCCTGGGTTTTTTTCCCCCCTTTGTCACGATTGCGGTTTGTTGAGGACCCAAATGCAGGAGAGAAGGAGGCAGGAGTTCCAGAAAAACTCAGGTTTATTTGTAAAGACAAACCAAAACCGCTGCGGAGCAGGATCAAAAACGCGGAACAAAAACAGGAATCCAAAAACTAGACGAGGAGAACATGGAGATATACACAGGGGATAACGAGACACAGGTGCAGACAATCAGGGCAGATGGGAAAACAGGAGGGACAAAACTGGGGGAAATGTCAAACCCTGACACCCTTGGCTTGAGACATGTAGAGATATTGCATATCCATGGATTGCACAAACTCACAGAGCCAACCTTTCATTCTAGCACCTGGGCTTTTTTCTCTACATATTTATAACATGTATTACCAACCTGCTGAAGCATAACCTTTATTTTTGACAATTAATTACTTTTCCAGTCATTTTTTGCCCATAACAATGTTACAGATAGGCTACATCCTGTGTTCATCAAATTCAAATTCATGGAGCCATATGATTCTGTGAAAAGGTGATGCAATATCTGTGCCAATGAGACCTATAAACTGAAAAGGGAGCCCCACTACAGCAAAAAGATTATGATGGGACACAGAGATAGATTGTCCACCGTGTCAATAGCAGATGAAAGAATACGAAATATCCTGGAGTTGTCTTGCTTAGACTTCAAGTCGAAAAATAACAA
This sequence comes from Cololabis saira, assembly GCF_033807715.1. Lineage (NCBI taxonomy): Eukaryota > Metazoa > Chordata > Actinopteri > Beloniformes > Belonidae > Cololabis > Cololabis saira. Next base: position 25,078,579 of record NC_084600.1, on the reverse strand, counting down.
TAATAGTATCAATGACTATACAGATCCATGTCCATAGTTGCCTTCCAGAATATAACCTTTCCTAAAATGTGATTTAAATGAAGTAAAATTAATAGTTCTGTAAATGGTCATTGACTCTAGAAGTAACAATGGAGTGAAAAAGATAAAAAGAAAAATATGATCTCATTCATCTTTCTGATATTAGTCTAATTGCATAGCACTGGAGAAGGAAATTAAACCCTACACCTAATTCTATGCCCCATTTGTCAGGAAGTGAATGGCACTTGGAGACACCGCCAGTGCTTATGATTTGGTGCTGTGAAAGTATAGGACTGAAATACTCTATCATTTCAATGAACTTTTAAACGTAAGTGGAGAATACTATTAAAGCAATAAGATTTGTGAAGAGAAAAATGAAAGAAAAGGCTAAACCAATACAGAAAAAGAGTCTGGGTTGTCTCCAGTGTCATGACCTTGGCAAAGTCAAGTCGAGGGGAAAGTGATTCCAGGAGATTCTTTCTGACCCAATCAGTGCTAAGATCTTTTTAAAGACCTTCAGCAAAGACCTTTTAGAATTGACATTCATCAGAAAGGTTCCCTCATGAAACCTATGTCTGTGTCTGTCACAGTGAAAATAAAACAATTTTATTGATAGTAGTTTATCCCACCCTGTAAGTACAGCAGGACTTTTGATATTTCATTATTTTCAATATGCACATATTTGCTAGCAGCATTGTGTGGTACAACACGAGCTACTGTAGATTGACTCATATCCTTCATCATGTTGCTCACAAAATATCAAAATGAATAAAATAAGAGTCTCCTGGGAAAAAAATGAAGGTTAGTGAAGGAGCATCAGTCCACTTGGCTTTTTCCAAAATAAAACAAGAGGTAGACATTTATCAGTTTGGCTCAACATATAGGTTATCTTGAGCAATTATTACTGTTAATTGAAGTTAATTAGACACAAAAACATACAGTATGTTGATAAAGGTTGGTAAACTCACATGAGCTGAATTGTACCATTCCCTGGTGATGGAGATGTTTCCTTTCCTTTTTCTACATCTGTCCAATATGCTACAGATAGCTTCAAAAGGATATATGTAGTCCACCCAGCCTGGGGGAAACAGTCAAACACCACCCCTTTCTGTGTAGAAGTTTACACTGCTGTCCCCTGAGGGGAAATTAGAGTTACTGAACATAAATCACCTTCTGAGATTACATAGTTCTCATAGCACGGAAGGTGAACATGTTATTTTTGGAACTGAGAAATTATTTATCCAGCTTGTATTAGCATGTCTACAATTGTTTAAAAAAGACATTCCAATGCCAATGTTTGTGTAAAAATAGTGTAGAGATCACAACAGTACCCATGTATGAAGTACCTGTTTACAAAATTACATATATCCCTAGCACTGCCCTCTTCAACTGCAAGGGGTGAAGACTAACATCAAAGATTAAGGGTAACAATTAGAAGTCAGATTAGGAATAAGTGATTATGTTGCCTGATACAGTAGATGGCCTTTCAATATACAACGTTTTTTTTAAAACGAGTCAGAGCAGGTACATTTTCGCATCCCTCTACTAAGTCTTTCATCTCATACAATGGAAAGAAAAAGTAAATTAATCCTTTGGGATTAAGTGGTGCTTTGCATAAAATTTTCATAAAATGTGATCTGGGGCTTCATTTAAAATGGACTGCGTAGGAGTTATACTAAAAGTGCACGTACACCCAAAAGCCGAAAATGGCGGGCGCAAAAAAAAATCCGGATCAATAAACCCATGTGCATGCAATCTTGCACGCAATGTTCGCTTTATGAATCACAGTCCAGCTGGAAGGCTGCGCAGCTGAATCCGCCTCATATCCCGCCCTCTACACGCCCATTTTTTACCATAAATGCATATGGATGAGCCTACTGAGCATGCGCAGTGGCTTCCTGCAGCCTGTTTGGCGTCAGAATGAATGAGAGGGTGACCAGCCACCGTGACACTGACTTTCACGGAGACTGAGATCTAGATGTTGTGGATGAGGGGACAGGAAAACAACATTATTTGGTGGTCACAGTAAAAGTTAGAATAAGTATATAAACAGTATGAAATAAAGAGAGTGAGTGGCAGCATGCCGTTGCTGCGCTAAACGCCGTGAGTGCCCCGGCGCAACAGGGGGACACACGTCCCCCCGTCTTTTCAAAATCATGTTTTTTCCCCCCCCACTTTTTACAGTTTAAAAACTAACGATAGGCTCAGCCTTAAATTGCAAATTATCAAGACACTGTATGAAAGCGATACAGAACAGCCCTGCAGCCCCGCTCCCCCTCCCGTCTCCCCTCAGAGCTGCTCAAGGCTGATTTATGGTTCTGCGTCACACCAACGCAGAGCCTACGGCGTAGGTGCGCGTCGCCGCGTACCCTACGCCGTAGGCTCTGCGTCGTTTTAACGCGGGACCCTAATTTAGGCTTACACCCGCACGTAAAGGTCTCACGCACGCGTAAAACTCATTATATATATGAAAAACAATCTGAGTCCCTTTAGGGGCTCCGTGGGGCTCCCTAAACGCCCCTCATTTGTTCTGTCCTAAAGCGGTGGGTGAAGAGGAGGCTGCAGCTCCAGCAGCACCAGAGTCCTGACTGACTGAGCTTCACACACAGAGGGACACGATCAGCGCTATTTTATTATAAGTCTGATCTATGTTGTGATATGTGATGACATTATTAAGAGTATGACATGAATCTGGCTTCATTTCACCACCTCACAGCCTGCCTCGCCGGTTCCCCGTGTCTTAAGTAAATTCTTACGGGAGGGTGAGGGTTGCCGTAGGGATACGCAGATTCTTCGGTTAGTTTTTTTCTTTTTAGATCCGAGGCTTTGCGTAGATGGTGGCTTCCGCATCTTTCAGGCGCTTTTTCTGCACAAGCAAGCTTTATAGATGAGGCCCCACATCTTTATCCAAGTCTCAATAACTGACTATCATTATGTGCTAAAGATGATACCAAACAACTTTCTTTTTTTTTTTTACTTTATTGAACACACCAATTAAACATTCATGGTGGGAACAAGAGTAAGTAAATCCTTGGATTTAATAGCTTGTTGAACCTCCTTTGGCAACTAAAACAACTGTGTTTCTGGTATCTGTGAACCAAACCTGCAGAAAATCCAGATCCAGGGAATCCAGATAAAGAGAATTGTGGACTGACCAGAACTGCCATACTTCATCAGTGGGATTATATTGTTATATTGGTTAGCTGTGTGCTTATTGTGCCATATGTACTGCAGATTAATTTAAATTTGTTTCATCAGTCCAGAAAATCTTTTCCTATTAGTGTTGCAGACCGCTAAGTTGTTATTCGGCAAAGATCATGTATGGAGTTAAGATCATGTATGAGTTAGGAAGCTAGGAAGGTTCTAGGAAGATAGTACTAAAACGTCTCCATTTCTAGACAGTTTGTCTAACTGTGGACACATCGATGATGAACAGGTTGAAATGATTTTGTACCCCTTTCAAGATACTTTCAAAATACTTTATTTCTTTCCAAAGGGAAATTCATTGTTGCAGTAGTCCCTTCAAAGAGTCATTGTACAGTCTTATTGCTGTGGGCTGAAAGGATCCCCTGTAGTGGTCTGCGTTCCAGCAGATCTGAAGAAGCCTCTGTCTCTGATATAAATGAGACAACTGTTATGAGTAAAAGCAGTCAACTGCCAACTTCAAAGTCCCTGGTTTAATTTTGGCCTTGTAGTCCATGTATTGAGGTGTCCTTGGGCAAGATACTGAACCCCACATTACCTCTGATGCACTCACTAGTGTGTGTCATCATGTCTGCAATAGCTGTGGCACTTCTTAGACTCAGAACAAAAGAAATCTGTGCCTATAGTGCTGTATGTGCCTATAGGCCTTGTAGTGTAAAACTACTTTAAGTGGTCAACAAGACCAGAAAAGTATGTACCATTTGACTGTATGTCTTTAGAAACTTCCTTTTTGTGAAGCAGGGGTCACAAACTGGACAAAGCAATTCCAATTTACCTCCCCTGAAGTGGCCTCATTTTGCTCACTTTTTACTGCTGCATGATTCATGTGTAATAAATCTGTTCAATAAAGACACAACAAAATGATTATGGCTTTATGTTATCTGCTTAAGGACATTGTGTATGTCTGTATTGTGATTTACTTTAAGATCCAATCACATTTTATGGTAACTTAATCCAGAGAAACAGTTAATCCCAAGCAGTTCTCATACTTCTTGACACTGTATAAATGTACCAGTGTTTTTGATATGAACTGAAATATATGCAGTCCAACAGTGAAGTTTGCCTTTATGAATTTTCAATTCTTGATGGAGGCATTGCTTGAGCCTTACGCATTTCATAACACATAACTGTTGTATAAGAAATGAGTGAAACTCAAAAAGAACTTTGTTTTCAGTTTGTTCATGTTCAAGAGCAGCCAGGACCAGTGATTAGCACTTTCACTTCACAGAAACAAGGTTCTTCTTGGTTCAAGTCCCAGCAGGGCTCTTTCTGTCTGGACTTTAATGCAAAACATAGATATAGACTCCAACAGATTCCCTGACACTAAATAGGAATAAGACGGTATAGATGATGAGTGGATGTTCAGGTGTCAAAGCCTGTCAGTTAAAGGGGACCTATTATGGCATTTAATGTATATTTTAAACAGGCCTTGAATGTCTTAAAAACAATCTAAAGCTTGTTTTTTCTACATAAATCAGAAATCCAGCCTGTGGGCCCTGTCACTAGTTTTACCGCTTCTAACCCCTTTTTCTGTGCTCCATTCTAAGGGAAGGGGGGGTGTATGATAATGAGGCTCTGTGCTGATTGGCTCCCTGAATGACGTGTAGCAGGGGAGGAGAATAAACCTTGCTCCGCCTGAGCAGCCCGAGCCTGTAAATAAATCACAACACTGAATTTTCACAAATGGCAACTTTATTGTTAAAAAAATAAAATATGAGTTGTATATAAATAACATTTATGCACTATTTCAGCCGGATCTGCCCGGCGAATGCTGAACGCTGGCCCCGCAACCCCACGCTGGGCGCCCGGCGTGGCTCCGGGGCGCATCGCCCGTTACCGGGGATCAAACTGACAGATTTCGCTGAAAATCTCGGAGGGTGAAGCTGGTCCAGCCTGGGACGTACCCCAGAAATCCCTGCTCCCAAAGCGGCTGGGAACCTGGACAATTTAGTCGGACGGACCGCGCTTTGGGAACCAGGAAGTAGGCTGGAGCAGCGCGCATCACCGCGGCTTTAACCAGGGAATCTGACCGGTTCCGACCGGCCGGGACCGCAGGAATCCGCCTGGACTGGTAGCAGGGACTACCGGGGACCGACCAGCGGAATTTCAGCCGGATCTGCCCGACGGATGCTGCGCGACGGGCGCCGCAACCCCACGGCGGGCGCCTGGCGCACAGATCGGCTCCGGGGCGCATCGCCCGTTACCGGTGATCAAACCAACAGATTTGGCTGAAAATCTCGGAGGGTGGAGCTGATCCGACCTGGGACGGACCCCCGAGGACCCAGCTCCCAAACCACCCGGGAACCTGGATGATTTAACCCGGATCCGCTCCGCCGCGGTGCCGCGTCCGACTGGCTCAAGGAAGACCGCTCCAGCCGGCGTAGCTGGCTGGTTGTGGGCGTGGTTTCAGCAGCGGAGGCTGAACCTATGGAAATGAGCGCCTATGGTGACGTCACCATAGGCGCAGATTCAGAATGGCTCAAAAAAAGGTCACATGACACTGGAAGACTCAGTCAGGGGGGGGAGCAGACCCTGCAGAATTCCATGGTATTTTGTCTCCCTGTGCTGGCAGGGTGAGGGGAGACCACTTTATATATGTTAAAACAAGAAAAAACGTGTTTTTCATAATAGGTCCCCTTTAATGAAAGGGATATTGCATAATCATGTGTTACAAAAACCTTACAAACAAAAAAAAACACCTGAATTTGTAGCCAACTGTCAGCCTTACAAATTAATTTTATGCAAACTGTTGTAAAAACTGTCCTTTAGATTATCTAGGCAAGACTAAAAAAAGGAAGATTGGACTCATTGATTGAATCTTACTTCCAGAGCATGACATATCATTACAGCAAGGCAGATGACAGGATACTGACCAGAAAAACCAAATAGTGTGAGCAATTTGAACATCACGGAGGTTACAGGAGATTGTGGAAAAGTACTACCATAACAGTATCTGACTGATGCCTAACATGCCCTTGTAGATGTGAAAACATCTCACCCATAAAGACCCATATGTGGCTAGTATAGAACATTAACACACATAATATCCAATATTTTTTTTATTTTTCACTCACAATTTAACTACTGAATATAATCTGCTATTTTAAGGTAAATTTGGACTAAAACTGGACAAAATACGATCAGATTAGGTTTAGAAGGTTAGATGATACATGTAAGCTTTGAGTTATACTGACAATGAGCATGTTTCAATTCTGGAAATATTCAGTGTTTGATCAGCTGCTGCATGTAATTATTTCATTATTTGATTGCAACGTAAGGGTACAAAAGCTATGCAAACTCTCATTCAATGGCTGGCCTACCTACAAAATAGCTTTTTCATTTTTTTTATGTGCCACTTCAAGAATATAGGCCTACTGTATTTGTGCTTTGTTTAGAGAATATACCTAATTTTTGACCAGCTGAAGGCCAATCAGAGAGGACTGCTTAATACCAACATGCAAAGATTTACAGTAATCCAGCCGAGTTGTAATACATGCATAGATTATTTTTTTTAAAGTGATCCTTTCAGAGAATGTTTTTCCATCCATCCATCCATTCATCCATCCATCCATTGTCCACCGCATTATCCGAGTCCGGGTCGCGGGGACAGCAGTCGGAGCAGGGATCCCCAGACTTCCCTCTCCCCGGACACTTCCTCCAGCTCTTCCGGGGGGACTCCAAGGCGTTCCCAGGCCAGCCGAGTGACGTAGTCACTCCAGCGTGTCCTGGGTCTTCCTTGGGGCCTCCTCCCGGTGGGACATGCCCGGAACACCTCAGGAGGGAGGCGTCCAGGGGGCATCCTATACAGGTGCCCGAGCCACCTCAGCCTGCTCCTCTCGATGTGGAGGAGCAGCGGCTCTACTCCGAGCTCCTCCCGGGTGACAGAGCTCCTCACCCTATCTCTAAGGGAGCGCCCCACCACCCTGCGGTGGAAACTCATTTCGGCCGCTTGTATCCGGGATCCCGTTCTTTCGGTCATGACCCAGAGTTCATGACCATAGGTGAGGGTGGCAACGTAGATCGACCGGTAAATCGAGAGCTTTGCCTTTCGGCTCAGCTCCTTCTTCACCACGACGGACCGATACAATGACCGCATTACTGCGGCCGCCGCACCGATCCGCCTGTCGATCTCGCGCACCGTTCTCCCCTCACTCGTGAACAAGACCCCAAGATACTTAAACTCCTCCACCTGAGGCAGGAACTCTCCCCCAACCTGGAGGGTGCAAGCCACCTTTTTCCGGTCGAGAACCATGGCCTCAGACTTAGAGGTGCTGATTCCCATCCCAGCTGCTTCACACTCGGCTGCAAACCGCCCCAGTGCATGCTGAAGGTCCTGGCTCGAGGGAGCCAACAAGACCACATCATCTGCGAAAAGCAGAGATGAAATCAAGTGGCTCCCAAAACCGTACCCCCTCCGGCACTTGGCTGCGCCTAGAAATTCTGTCCATAAAAGGCGCAGCCAAGTGCCGGAGGGGGTACGGTTCGGGAGCCACTTGAGAGAATGTTTTTAATCTTTTTAATTTGCCAGTTGTATCAGCTGAAAAGAGCAAGATCTCACCACTGCACTGATCTGACCATGTAGTGGTCAGAACAGTATACTTATTCCTCATGGCTTCATTAATTCAGGAAACCAAGAAGATTTGGTTATATTATAGACAATACAACCAAGGATTGTTAAAGGAGCTGTATGTAAGAGCAATAATAAAACGAATCATAAAATGACCCCGATATGTCAACAGACATTTAAAAATCATGTTCATTTCAAATACTTATGTCACTGACAACAGCACTCAAGCCAGGATATTCCAGTTTAAAAAGAGGAGTTGCAGCCCTCAACTGATGTTTATGTTGTCATTTTTTGTTTTGGCCTGAAGCTCCACCCTCCAACTATCTCCCAATCAGAAGTCAGTATTGTTTCGGCATCCGGGTTGCCAGCTCGGCTCTAATTATCGCAGCCATGGCAGCCTACGTTCCTGCTGCATTCTGCAGCCTACCTGGCAACCTCTGGTCGGGGGGAGGAGGGGGAGGGTACACGCCGCTCAACAATATTTTGAAAGTGACTGCAGTACCAGTTTTGGCCATTTCTTACAGACGGCTCCTTTAAGCGGTGCTTTCATATCATAAATCTGTTGTACAGGCTTAAACTAAACATGGATGCATTCAATTGTTAAATTTGCTTCATTTAAGCTGATTTAAAATGAATTAAAGCTGCAAGCAGCGATGAATAGGCCCTCGCGCGTGCAATTTTCACCAATAAAAGTCAAGGACTCAAAACCTAGTCCGATTGACACCACCCACTTCTCTCTATATCAAACCAATCAAAAGTTATGGCAGAAAATAGAAACTATCACATATCGACCAATCAGAAGAAGGGGCGGAGCTAATTTGCACAAATATGGACCAATGAGATGAAGGGGGGGCGTGCTTTTTGGCGTCTATCGTCGCCATGGTAAGGCTTTTGACTGAGAAAAGTAATGCACATATACGCAGGATTGAGACGCACATTTTGATGTATAACACACACTGGGTGCACGTGTCGATTCGGGCGAAGAAGCGGCCGAAGAAATGGCATAAATTGCGCCAAAATTACACGATTAATTCAAAATGGCCGACTTCCTGTTCGGTTTCGGCCATGGCGCCAAGAGACTTTTCTTTTAAGTTGCTACATGATACAGGTGTGTACCGATTTTCGTGTATGTACGTCAAACCATATTGTGGGGCTTCCATCCATCCATCCATCCATTGTCCACCGCATTATCCGAGTCCGGGTCGCGGGGGCAGCAGTCGGAGCAGGGATCCCCAGACTTCCCTCTCCCCGGACACCTCCTCCAGCTCTTCCGGGGGGACTCCAAGGCGTTCCCAGGCCAGCCGAGCGACGTAGTCACTCCAGCGTGTCCTGGGTCTTCCTCGGGGCCTCCTCCCGGTGGGACATGCCCGGAACACCTCACGAGGGAGGCGTCCAGGGGGCATCCTATACAGGTGCCCGAGCCACCTCAGCTGGCTCCTCTCGATGTGGAGGAGCAGCGGCTCTACTCCGAGCTCCTCCCGGGTGACAGAGCTCCTCACCCTATCTCTAAGGGAGCGCCCCGCCACCCTGCGGAGGAAACTCATTTCGGCCGCTTGTATCCGGGATCCCGTTCTTTCGGTCATGACCCAGAGTTCATGACCATAGGTGAGGGTGGGAACGTAGATCGACCGGTAAACTGAGAGCTTTGCCTTTCGGCTCAGCTCCCTCTTCACCACGACGGACCGATACAATGACCGCATTACTGCGGCCGCTGCACCGATCCGCCTGTCGATCTCGCGCTCCGCTCTCCCCTCACTCGTGAACAAGACCCCAAGATACTTGAACTCCTCCACCTGAGGCAGGAACTCTCCCCCGACCTGGAGGGTGCAAGCCACCTTTTTCCGGTCGAGAACCATGGCCTCAGACTTAGAGGTGCTGATTCTCATCCCAGCTGCTTCACACTCGGCTGCAAACCGCCCCAGTGCATGCTGAAGGTCCTGGCTCGAGGGAGCCAACAAGACCACATCATCTGCAAAAAGCAGAGATGAAATCAAGTGGCTCCCGAACCGTACCCCCTCCGGCCCCTGGCTGCGCCTAGAAATTCTGTCCATAAAAATAATGAACAGAACCGGTGACAAAGGGCAGCCCTGCCGGAGTCCAACACGCACCGGGAACAGGTCTGACTTACTGCCGGCAATGCGAACCAAGCTCCTGCTCCGGTCATACAGGGACCGTACAGCCCTCAGCAGAGGGCCTCCGACCCCATACTCTCGGAGCACCCCCCACAGGACGCCACGTGGGACACGGTCGAAAGCCTTCTCCAAGTCCACAAAACACATGTGGACTGGTTGGGCAAACTCCCATGCGCCCTCGAGCACCCTGCGGAGGGTGTAGAGCTGGTCCAGTGTTCCACGACCGGGACGAAAACCGCATTGTTCCTCTTGAATCTGAGGTTCGACTATCGGCCGAATTCTCCTCTCCAGCACCCTGGAATAGACTTTCCCCGGGAGGCTGAGGAGTGTGATTCCCCGGTAGTTGGAACACACCCTCCGGTCCCCCTTTTTGAAGAGAGGGACCACCACCCCGGTCTGCCAGTCCAGAGGCACTGTCCCCGACTGCCACGCGATGCTGCAGAGGCGTGTCAGCCACGACAGCCCCGCAACATCCAGAGACTTGAGGTACTCAGGGCGGATCTCATCCACCCCCGGTGCCTTGCCACTGAGGAGCTTCCGAACTACCTCAGTGACTTCAGCTTGGGTGATGAATGAATCAACCTCTGAGTCCTCAGCCTCTGCTTCCTCGACGGAAGGCGTGTCAGCGGGATTGAGGAGATCCTCGAAGTATTCCTTCCACCGCCCGACGATGTCCCCAGTCGAGGTCAACAGCTCCCCTCCTCCACTGTAAACAGTGTTGGTGGAGCACTGCTTCCCCCTCCTGAGGCGCCGGATGGTTTGCCAGAATTTCCTCGAGGCCGACCGGTAGTCCTCCTCCATGGCCTCCCCGAACTTTTCCCAGACCCGAGTTTTTGCTTCCGCGACCGCCCGGGCCGCAGTCCGCTTGGCCTGCCGGTACCCGTCAGCTGCCTCGGGAGTCCGCCGAGCTAGCCAGGCTCGGTAGGACTCCTTCTTCAGCTTGACGGCATCCCTTACTTCCGGTGTCCACCACCGGGTTCGGGGATTGCCGCCGCGACAGGCGCCGGAGACCTTACGGCCGCAGCTCTGGACGGCCGCGTCAACAATGGAAGTGGAGAACATGGTCCATTCGGACTCAATGTCTCCGGCCTCCCTCGGAATCCGGTCAAAGCTCTCCCGGAGGTGGGAGTTGAAGACCTCCCTGACAGGGGAATCTGCCAGACGTTCCCAGCAGACCCTCACGATACGCTTGGGTCTTCCAGGTCTGACCAGCTTCCTCCCCTGCCAGCGGATCCAACTCACCACCAGGTGGTGATCAGTTGACAGCTCAGCCCCTCTCTTCACCCGAGTGTCCAAGACATACGGCCGAAGGTCAGATGAAACGACAACAAAGTCGATCATTGACCTCCGGCCTAGGGTGTCCTGGTGCCACGTGCACTGATGGACACCCTTATGCTCGAACATGGTGTTCGTGATGGACAGACTGTGGCTAGCACAGAAGTCCAACAACAAAACACCACTCGGGTTCAGATCGGGGAGGCCGTTCCTCCCAATCACACCTCTCCAGGTAACACTGTCGCTGCCCACGTGAGCGTTGAAGTCCCCCAACAGAACGATGGAGTCCCCAGTTGGGGCACTTTCCAGCACCCCTCCCAGGGCCTCCAGGAAGGCCGGGTACTCTGCGCTGCCGTTCGGCCCGTAAGCCGAAACGACAGTGAGAGACCTATCCCCGACCCGAAGGCGCAGGGAAGCGACCCTCTCGCTAAGTGGGGAGAACTCCAACACATGGCGGCTGAGCTGGGGAGCTATTAGCAAGCCCACACCAGCTCGCCGCCTCTCACCATGGGCAACTCCAGAGTGGAAGAGAGTCCAACCTCTCTCAAGGAGTTGGGTTCCAGAGCCCAGGCTGTGCGTGGAGGTGAGCCCGACTATCTCTAGTCGGTACCTCTCAGCCTCCCGCACAAGCTCAGGCTCTTTCCCCCCCAGCGAGGTGACATTCCATGTCCCTAAAGCCAGAGTCGTCGTCCGGGGATTGGGTCGCCGGGGCCCCCGCCCACGGCTGCCACCCAAATCGCACGGCACCTTCCCCTTATGAACTCTCCCGCGGGTGGTGGGCCTACGGGAGGGCGGGCCCACGTCGCTCCTTCGGGCTGCGCCCGGCCGGGTCCCGTGGGCCAAGACCCGGCCACCAGACGCTCGCCTGCGAGCCCCGACCCCAGGCCTGGCTCCAGGGTGGGGCCCCGGTAACGCCAGTCCGGGCGACGTACACTTCCTTGCTGGTTCTTGCTTCATAAGGGGCTTTGAACCGCTCTTTGTCTGACCCGTCACCTAGGACCTGTTTGCCATGGGAGACCCTACCAGGGGCATTAAGCCCCGGACAACATAGCTCCTAGGATCATTCGGGTGCTCAAACCCCTCCACCACGGTAAGGTGGCGGTTCAAGGAGGAGTATTGTGGGGCTTGATGCACAAATTTTCTAGGGGGCGCTGTTGAGCCATTTTGCCACGCCCATTAATGCAAACCATTAAATATCATATTTTTTGCCAGGCCTGGCTTGCGTGCAAAATTTGGTGACTTTTGGGGCACGTTTAGGGGGGCAAAAAGGCCCTCATTTCGTCGGAAAAATAAAAACGAGAAAAAGGAGGAAAAAAAGGAGGAAAACAATTCCTACAGATACAATAGGGCCTTCGCACTTTAAGTGCTCGGGCGCTAAAAATTCCTACAAATAGGCAATAGAGCCTTCGCACTGTAAGTGCTCGGGCCCTAAAAAATTCCTACAGATACAATAGGGCCTTCACACTGTCAGTGCTCGGACACTTAATAAATGAAAGTTTGAAGTTGACTGACTAAAAGGATGAAGTGGAGCTAAGAAAAAGGCATAGGCCTACTAGCCTTTTCAAAGTGGACTCTGTAAAGCAGCACGCAGCTTGTGCTAACTAGCACGCATCTTGTGCTAACCAGACTTTTGTTTTCCACTATCGAGAGGACGATGGTGCTGTCTGGTCACCGCTTCTCCAATTGAATTTGAATTTAAAATGTTGTTGTTGGTAATATCTTGAGAAATAAGATATACTTCTCAACATCCAAGCAACTGGGAGAAATTCCAACCCTTGCATCACATTACATTCACAGAAGCTCACATCTAAAGTTTGTTTACTTTCAGCCTGGGAACCAGCGGCTTCATGTACAAAGAGTGCATGGATTTCAACGTGAATCCGTGCGTGGAATACTTGCGTACTAAAAAAATTCAGATGTTCAAAACTGTGCGTACGTCCAAATCCACGCACGTTTCTTTGAACATCACAATCAACGTGGAATCGGGCGCACATGCGGGAGAACAACACTCCCTCATCATTTGAATATGATGAGGATAAATATCCATGAAAAACCGTTCATCCTGACAAGAAACTTGCACAAACAAGTGAAATAAAAAAAAAAAAAAACATTGGCCGTGAACTGGGGACACTCCTGTCAGAAGTTGAGGCCTGAAGAAATAATTTATTTGGGGTAATTTCTTACGATTTAAGCTGTGAAAGAAAAAAGAGTAACGTGTTGTAGTTGTGTTGGCTACATTGCATTATGGGTTACACTGTTCCTCAGCTTTATGTTGCGATCTATGAAGAGTTGTGGTTTTATTATGTTCGTAATAATATTTAGTGTTAGTGCATCATTACACTCTTTTTTTTTCTTGTTTGTATTTTAAGAACCGACACCATAACTTAAGTTGGTGGGACAAAAAATGTCTCTCCTCATTCCGTTTTACTGTTGCGCTTATATAACGGACTAAGCCCAACGTACATGTATATTGAGTCTTACAGTTGGCATTGTGGATGTTTGCGATCACCTCTTTCATAAGTATAACATTGTGAACAACATAAACTTATATTTAAAACATGAAGCATCACAATCTGATACTCCGCCGCTGAAGAAAATAAAGATAGGTTGTGCAAACATGATTATATCGAGGTGCAAACGTGAGAAATAAAGAACAATGTCGCTGTAGCGAGTGTTGCAGCCGCAGGAGGAGAGACCAATTTAGGTCCTGGCCTCCATCACCGGGAGGAGAGATTGATCTACCACTTTCCGGAGAAACACAAGCCGACTCGAGGGCCAGTCTACTGCACGTTTTAGATGTTTCCCTGCCTCAACACAACCCTGATAGACATGACTGTGTCACCAACACCAACTTGATGACATGTTGATGACGACCAGTGATTAGAATCAGGTGTGTTGAAGACAGGGAAACATCTAAAACATGCAGTAGACTAGCCCTCGAGTCCCGGCTGTGTGCACCCCTGCATATTGTCGTCATGTCGACCGAGACATGTCCGACATATCAGCAGCTCCCGCTGAAAGATTCATGTTGGTCTGAACCGGAGCAGCTGGTCCAGTTCAGGACATCCAGTCCAGTCTTGATCCTGGACTAGCAGAACGGTGTGGTCCCTCAAGACTCCCTCCTGATCCTGCCATCAGTAGTGTCCTCTAACAGAACCAAGGTTACCATTGGGATTTGCGGGTCTTCATTGTGGTGCTCCTACCTTTGAGATGATTGCAGTTTCACCTTTAGGTAATTTATCTGCTGATCAATCAATCTTTATTTGTATAGCACTTTTAAAACAACCAGTGGCAATGGAAACGATGCTACTGGAGGGCTTGGAAGGAGCATATACAATACATTCAGTTTTACTCTCATTTAAACAGAGTATGTTTTGAGAGAGCCAGAGTTTAATGTTGACTAGGCGTCTGCGGATGGATTCCGGGGCTGGGGATGCATTAGGCTTAATTGGCAGATAAATTTGCAGCTAATCTGCATTCAGATAAAAATAGGCATTATGGTGGGAATATTATTGACCCTAATGGCAGAATGTATAATGAATGTAGGACAGGGCCCAAAATGAATCCCTGTGGCACACCAGAAATCGAAGGCACTGAGGACTAGAAAATGCCATTAATTATTAACTATAATTTAAGAGAAACTGCTGTTTGTTAGATAGGATCTGAACCCCTGCAGCACAAGACCCTGCAGGCTAACTGGCTGACCCAGATGTTTCAAGGACTGAGTGGCCAACGGTGTATAATGCTGCTGGTTAAAAACAGTTGGTGCAGATCCTGACGGACATCTGTTCTCAAACGAGATGAGACAATGGTCTTCTGTAT
Organism: Cololabis saira; assembly: GCF_033807715.1. Classification (NCBI taxonomy): domain Eukaryota; kingdom Metazoa; phylum Chordata; class Actinopteri; order Beloniformes; family Belonidae; genus Cololabis; species Cololabis saira. Next base: position 25,063,561 of record NC_084600.1, on the reverse strand, counting down.
GAAAAACCTGTTTAAGCAGACAAAATGGAATAAGTGTCCATTGGACAGATGGTTGGTCTCAACCGTGGCACCACTTCAGAAAAGGTATGACTGGGACTCTGGCTCAAATTAACCACAGCAGAAGGTGCAGGAGAAGAACATCGAGGTATCGAGGTTGTGAGCAGTATTAGTAATATTTAATCTAACAGAAGCCACTCTATCCAATAAATACTGCAGAAACTGATCACAGGTGGATTTTTACATATTATTTAGAACATTAGAGGATGGATTTGTAACAGACTGAAATTTGTGGAATAACACCTTTGGAGCCGGTTAGAGCTGGTGGAGATATTGTCGCTTAGCTTCTTTAACAGAATTTTGATAATTAGAGAGACTGTCCTTAAGTATGGCCAGAGATACATGTAGTTTGTCCTTTTTCCACCTGTGCTCAGCGTGTCTGCAGCGCTGCCTGAGAGCTCAGGTGGTGTCACTGATTCAGGGTGGAGACATTAATCCAGGATGGAGTCATTTATCCAGGGTGGTGTCATTGATCCAGGGGTCCAGCTTTACTTTGGTAGGTCTGTACTTAAGAGGAGGAACAGTGTCTAAAATATCTGAACAGGTGAATTAGAAGATTCTCAGGGACATAGCCTCGGGTCTGTATCCTCACTGGTTGGCGGTGTGGCAATAAACACCCAGCGTCGGGAATAACAGATGTGTGCCACTGATAGCAGTACTCCAGGGAGCGGCGTAGGTGAAAGTTTCCGCACTTCATTGAACATGATCATAAAAACATATTGCTGGAAATCCTTGCAAGGGCAATGGGTTATGTTATCTATCATAGTTTGTATATAAGTTCCTGATCAAAGAAAGAAATATAAATCCTAAATAGACTGGAACGGACTGACTTCATGGCAAAAGAAATTAGGTGCCTTTAAAGACCGCTGACAGAAGGAGCGTGGGCGGAATTGCAGTGAGGGACTAGTGGAAGCCGCTAGGATTTATATTCGACAAGGAACGGATGATTGGGGGAGTCTTGTCTGTTCATGTCTGACCATTGGATTATTCATGCTCTGTGGAATTATTACAAGAAACATCTTTTTTGGTTTTGGAATATTGGATACAGAACCAGGATCGTACCAGTGAGACAGAGCCTTTTTTTCTTTCTTTTTGTTTTTTTGCAATGCATTGCTATGGACAGATTTCTGTTTACTATTTAAGTTCTGGACTTGGGGATTGAGTATAATTTGTAAATAGTTGCTAATAGTGGTTTATAGTTTGGTGATCGGTGATTGTGATTGTGGGTGTATATTTATATGGTTGAGTGTTTGGTGGGGCGCTTAATACACAGAACGTGACTACAAACGGACATTGTCTTGTGCTTAACTGACTAAAGTGTCTATGATTAATGTTCAGATATCCTTAAAAATTAAGCTTTTATAGTTAATTACTTAAGTGTATTCTTTTTCTGGTAGAAGGATTGGAAAAGTTTGTTACAAGGTCACTGGTGCTTGGATGTATCACTGCTGGAAAACACAGTGAGACTGTTAGACTGAATGGACCAGGAGACGTGGAATGAATCCATCACATTTAAAAGTATATATGTAACAATGTAACAGAAAAAAATGTGCAGGAGGAACCAAAAAACCTATAAGGGCTTGTCGAGTGGTCCTCCTATAATGAAACAAACAATATCTACAGAGATATGTAAAACATAGGACAACAAAGGAGAATAAGCTAAATTACTAGAAAAAATAGGAATATATATATTCATATACATATACATACATACATCTGTGTTTGCATGTGAGAACAAATTTCTGTATAATGTAGTATACCAATTGCGTGAATATGAGGGAGGGCTTGTTACGGTATTAAAACAAAAAAACGTCAATTGGACCAAGACGGCAGCGCGTGAACAACGCAAGGCTAAGCGTCTCTCCGGATTTTGCTCATATGCAGTGCTTTACCTGCTCCTAACTGGCCTGTTCTTCCATAACAGCACGGCTTTGACATCATACAGCATACAGGAGCTTTTGGATATAGGATTACAAAACTCCGACAGTTTAATTGCCGATCTCCGACTCCCGGAGACATCCCGGAGATCTCCAGAACACCGGAGGCTGCTCACTCTTCCCGGCCGGGCGGAAGTGCTCGCAGACGCCGTCGAGATCGTAAACAAAGGCGGGGTATGCGCGGAGGGCTACGAGCTACGAGCTAGGCTAAAGCTAACGCAGCACCGGCTCCCTTTACCCAGCCTTTTCCTCGCCAATGTCCGATCTCTGGTCAACAAAATGGACGAATTACGTCTATGCATCACCAGCAGCAAGCGGATTATGGACTCAAACGTCATGATCTTTGCAGAGACCTGGCTAAAGAGCACTTGCCCGGACAATGCTATCGAGCTAGCAGGCCGCTACGCTCACCGGGCAGACAGGACTGCAGCCGGCTCCGGTAAAACCAGAGGCGGAGGTTTGTGCATTTATATAAACAATGCTTGGTGCACTAACTCTGTTATCACCGGGAGCCACTGCTTACCACTGCTTACCTCCCAAGAGAACTCACATCAGTTATCATCACTGCTGTTTTTGTACCACCGGATGCTAATGCTAAACTTGCAATGAAAGAACTGCATGCAGCCATTAGCAAACAGCGGACAACACACCCGGAGGCTGCTTTTATTGTTGCGGGTGACTTCAATCACTCCAACCTGAAGACAGTCCTCCCCAGATTTCATCAACATGTTTCCTGCCACACCAGAGGAGACAAGACTCTGGACCATGTTTATTCCAACATCTCAGGAGCATACAGAGCGACACCCCTTCCCCACATAGGACAGTCTGACGACCTCTCCCTGTTTTTATCACCTACATACTCTCCACTCATCCAACGTGTGAACCCACGTGAGGACAATAAAAGTGTGGCCTGTGGGGGCATAGTCTGAGCTGCAAGACCGGGTATTTTTCCAAATGAAAGGAAAATTGCAAAAGTTATTCCATTATTTAAAGCAGGCGACAAACATAGTTTCACTAATTACAGACCAATATCATTATTGTCACAATTTGTTTGTAACAAAATTGGATTATTTTATTGAAAAAAATAAACTGTTAAGTGATTATCAATTTGGTTTTCGAAAAAATCGGTCCACAACCTTTGCTTTAATGAATTTAACAGAAGAAATTACTACAGCAATAGATACAGTAGCAAGAAATACACAATTGTGGTTTTTATTGATTTAAAAAAAGCGTTTGACAACATTGATCATACAATTCTTATTTCAAAATTATATACATATGGGGTGAGGGGCATGGTTTTAAATTGGGTACGAAGTTATTTGGACAATAGGAAACAGTATGTGCATTTTTTTGGTAATACATCTAATTATATGAACATTGCTTGTGGAGTCCCACAGGGCTCTGTTTTTGGACCTAAACTTTTTAATTTATACATTAATGATATATGTGAAGTGTCCAAATTATTACAGTTTGTGTTATTTGCAGATGATACAACTTTTTTTGTTCAGGTCATGATTTAAAAACTCTAAGGGCCTGATTTACTAAAGGTTTGCGTGCGTAAAAACGTGTGCAAACTTGACATCACCCGCAAACCAATGTGCAAGCTGATCTACTAACAGCGTGCAAAGAGGACTGCGCCTCTCAAATGAGCAAAATAGCACACGCTGTTCATTTAGTACTTTTGCCCTGATGAATAATCAATATGGGGCGTACCCGCCAGAAAGCGCTAAATACTGGGAGGGGAAAATGCAAATAGGTTCATTTACCACACGCAATGAGTTTTACCAAGCCTAAAAGTTATTGCGGGGTTTGTGATTGCGTCTGTATTTAATACGTTCGAAAGGAAGGTGCTAATCTGCCCAGCATTACGCACCGATGGCTGCTGTTATTGTGGTGTTGTGCCGTATTCAGCAACCCTGCCGTGAAAAGCACCCCCTCGTCGCAAACACATACTTAGGAGTTTCTATTATATATATTTACAAATATTATGGAAGACAACACAGTAAGCAGGCTATTAATTAATGACATCAATAACCATTTACCCGATTTTTGTTATCTGTGACTGTGATTGTGGGAAAGTATGACTATTGTGGAATCCATGAGCGCATTTAAACATGAATCATTAACACAAAACTGGACGCTAAACGGAACGTGACACGGAATGAGAATATAATTTTTGTCATTGTGTGTACGTTGTCATTTGTAGTAAATTAAACATGAGCATTTAGTCCTTTCTGACATTTACTCGTCAATAAGAGATCTGTGGGTAATATATGTCCGTTTGGTAGTAGTTTATAGCGTCCTCTCCACATGCGCGTTCCCGCGACATCGCCAAAATCAAAGAATACGCAGAGAGAGAGTCTTTATTCTGCTGCATGCTATTTTAAAAATGGTTGCACAAGTTTTATTAAAGGCCACTTTTTCTTTAGTTCTTCGCCTTATATCTTGCCACCTTCTTTTAACCTCATCTGCCGTTCTTTTTGTCTTACCAACTGCATTTATTCTATCGCAGATTTTCTCGCATATTGCGTTTCTTTTGGTAATGTTTAAATTTCTTTGCTGTAGTTCATGAATGTGTTTATTTGCCTCTTCCACTAATATCTCTAACTCCAACTTGTCAAATTTCATTTTGCGCTTGCGACTATCTGCTTTCCATCCAGACTCTCCATGGCGCAAACCGTAAGACACGCAACCTCATTTAAATACTGCGGTTTGCACCCATTATCAATTGCGCAAGCATTCTTAGTTGATCACCCGCAAAACATACAACAACAGCACGTGCAAACTTTTTCAGTGCACACGCAATTTAGTACTCTTTATTTAGGATCTTAGTAAATCAGGCCCTAAGTCTTTAAATTTGAAAAAAACTAAATTTAGGATTTTTGGCCATTCAAGAAGAGAGACAAATATATCACTTACTTTAGAAGGAGTTTTAATTGATAGAGTATCACAATTTAGGTTTTTAGGTGTTATTATAGATGAGAAATTGACATGGAAAGCTCATATAGCTCAAGTAAAATCAAAAGTGTGCAAAAATATTTTTGTTTTGAATAAGGTTTGTTTTAAATCATACAGTAATGAGATGATGATGATTTAAAGGGCTGTATAAACATATTTCAGTTTAAAAAAAATTTAAAGAGAAAAAAATAGCAATGTATCGATGAAATAGTTAAGATTTATAATATATGTGTATGGAGACAGACAATCTATCTTTGATTTTTTTTGTTTTCCTTTCTTTGTGATGTTAACAGAGTAATTGTAACTGTGCAGACCATCTGTTATTGTTCAATTTTGTTTTGAGGGAGGAGCAGGTATAATACGATTTTCTTATTCCTGCTCCTTTCTGGTTATGGAATATGCTTTAGTTGATGATTGTGTTGTTGTTATTTTACTTGTTTGTTTTTTGTTTTTTCTGTTTGCATATTTCCATGATCGGAATAAATAAAAAATTAAATTAAATTAAATTAAATATTTAGTTTTTCGGTCCAAAATGAAGACTATGGCACTTTTATATTTATAGTTAATATACACAGAGCTGCCCTGTTGGTTTTATAATACCCCTTTGACTACCCCTAAACCACATAACATCAAAAAATAGTTTAAGAAATTCACAATATTCAAAAGTCTTCAGTGAGGGCTGATTGTGTAAACAAAAAAAAGCAGCATTATATATCCACTTCAACGAATGTAAGGGGTATGTGTGTCACCACCAGTTGTGCAGTAGTCTTAATTTTGGCCCGATCCTGCTCCTTCCTGTGTATTGATCAATAGTAGAGGAGCTGGACCAAGAAGGGCAGGCATCCTCATTTGCATAATGAGGCAAAAATGCATAAGGTAAAGTAAAAAGGGGAGACAAGGGAATGTGAAAACAACAAATGCATGTATAAGGAAAAAGAAAAAGAAAATATACACATTTCTTGATCACAATGCATGTATAAGGAAAAGGAAGAACAATATATATATATATATATATATATATATATATATATATATATATATATATATATATATTTCTTGACGACAATGATTGTATAAGGAAAAAACTAAATGTAGATTTTATGCTTTCAACTTTAATTATGTCAGTTTTGATCCTTCATCGTCTAAAAAGGTGAGAAGCGTAAAAGAGTATCTGCGATATTTGGCAGTTTTTTCGAATTAGAGGTATTTCCAATGCAGGTTTTCTTTGCAATATTTAGGTTTTGTGCAAATTTAGGGGTAGTGGAACAACAACAATTGTTGTTATTCTGATGGATTTCACCTACTTCTACAGATTTCCTTCTGTTTTGATGATGTAATAAATTACGTAGGGTTCTGGGTCTCCGGTGCTGGTGGAAAACAAGCCAGTTCTTTTGAGAACCTGTTTGGAAGTGGCTCTAGCACCAGTGCTGATTTTGAGTTGGTTGAAAGCCTTAAAAGACATGGCAGTATGGCTTCTTCCAGTCTACAAAGCCCATTTCAGCTGGTTGGACCAGCATCATAGAAAGGGTCTCTAGTGTACCACAACCAGGACAGAACCTTCATAATTATTGCTGCATCCAATGTTTGACAATTGATTGGACTCCAAGCTGCACTGAATATACTTTACCAGGGAGGCTGAAAAGTGTAATTCCACTATGACTGACCAAATACACTGTACCGTGTAACTTCTTGGAAGGTGCTCCCCCTAATGTCCACATGATGTTGCAGCCACCACAGCCCCACATCATCTAGAGCAGTGGTTCTCACCCTTTTCTTTGTACACACATGACTGCACCTCTGCCCATCACAGTAACACCATTGTGAAGTTTGCTGATAATATCACAGTGGTGGGTCTCATCTCAGGAGGCGACTAGTCAGGGGGAGACTGTGTGGAGAGGGGTAGCTGATTTCTGTTTCCTGGGGTTCCATATTGAGCAGGGCCTCATGTGGAACCTGAACACCTTTGGGCTGACAAAAAAAGCCCAGCAAAGACTTTGTTTCCTGAGGAAGTATAATATCAAGGAAAAACTGCTGGTATCTTTCTGTGTTCCATAGACAGCATACTGTTGTACTGCATCTGTGTGTGGTACCAGTAGCACGGTGGCTCAAAGGGTTGTGAATACAGCCCAAAAAATCGTCGGCTGCCCTCTCCCCTCACTGGAGGACTTGCACAACAACCGCTGTATTAAAAAGGCAAAACAGATCAAAAACGACACTTCTCACCCTGGACACTCTGTTTGCACTGTTACCCTCAGGTAGATGGTACAGAGCAATAAAAACAACAACCTGATGTTTTTATCCTACAGCTGTAACAAAACTCAATCTACTCAAAAACAAACTGTAACTGATATGAGGGATTGTGTGCATGTGTAGGCTATTTTTAATTATTTATTGATTTTAAAAAGTTATTTGTTTTATTTTGTGTTGTGTGAAGGTGTTTTATATACTATAGTATTTATCTGTTCATTTTTTAGCACTGACTGATGACACTTTAATTTGGTTGTTAAATAACAATGACTAATAAAGATCTAATCTAATCTAATTTAATATCTTTTCAGTGATGTACCCCCTGTGAAATATTATCTCAGCCAAGTACCCCCTGACCAGCGAAAAGCAAAAACAGAGCACTGTGGCATCAGTGACTGATTTATTGAACTTTGGAACTGATAAACACGTACAATGTTCAAACATTTGAAAACTATAACTATTTCAAACATTTTAAATGTTAATAATCCATCACCAATGTATTGCAAATATTTATCATCACTAAAATGTAGTGATTCAAACTAATGTTGTGAAAACAGTAACCATATAACCATATAGAACTCCATAAATGTGCAAAACATGGCCCATTTATAGTGGTCTCTCTTGAACTATTTGGAAATAAAAAGATATAATCAGAGAGAAATAATGAACTTAATTATGAATAAAGACTTTTGCACATAAAAATAATTATAAACATAATCATGTCCTCTTTTGGGATCACAGTAAAGTTCTGTTTCTCAAAAAGAAATCATTAACTTAATTTTAAATAAAAGCGATAATCGCTACTAACAAATATTATACATATTATAATATAGTTTTAATAATCAAAAAGAAGACTGACATCTTACAGTTTTTCAAAATTGTTTAAACACATTTCCTGGTAGACTACCTCACTTTCTCAAAACTCTAAACACAAATTACAAAACTCACACAAAATGCAAAATCCTACACTTCTCTTGCAAAAGCACACTCTACCCTCAAAACAGTGTTAACTCTTCACTAAATGGTTCTAAATTTCCTTCTCAAATGCCAAGCACATACATAATTTGAGTAGACATTTCTAAGCACCCACTGAACACTGATGTGCAGAATGGAAGACACTATAGTATGAATGGAAAACATTATATGAATGCCTCAGTAGAATCATGCATTTGTATGTTCAGTGTTACACCTTCAGCTGTTGGATGTAATATATCACCATATAGTATTCTTATGTATAGGCTACTCAAATAGAAAACAACACACAATCCTTTACTGTGACAACAAATACGTAATGTTGTACAGTATGAGTATGAATGCTAGAAGAAGTGCAGTGTTGTAGGGGCCAAGGGTGGCATGGTGATGGAGGACGCCGTGGTGATTGAGTCCAGTTTGCCAGTTTGAGCAACATTTATTTATTTTTCTTATTTATTTACTTTGTTTCTTTCTTTCTTTCTCTCATATATATATATATATATATATATATATATATATATATATATATATATATATATATATATACACACAGTACATTGTGTTACTGTAAAAGGGTAGACAAAATAAGCTTTGGCTTCAGTTTACACCTTTTGGTCCTTGTTTGATATACATGCAAAAAAACAACTTTGTATTGACTACTGACTTCTATAACGTGACCAAATAACCAAAAAAAATATCAAATCAAATCAATCAAATTGATGGCAGCACACATTGTTATGTTCCCTCCACTTTGGCCAGGGAGCTCTGTGATGGCACGCTGGCCGATGATATTCCTCCCTCGGCGCCTTCTTTTTACAAGGTTGAACCCCGCTTCATCAATGAATATGAATTCAATGGTAAATTGCTGATTGCATATTGCACAACAGCCTTTGGAGTTTAGAAATGTGATTGACTGTGTGTTCTGTGTGAACAGCAAGAGAGGGAATTCAGGAAGAGTGTGCAGGATATTGGGAATTGTGTGTAGTGTTGTGAGAAATGTCTGGTATGGAACGGGAATTTGAGTCTAGAGCAGTAAATGTGCTTGGAGTTCAGCAGGATTGGTTTAGCCACCTGAAACATGAGTTTCAGGTTGTGCACATTGTGTCTGATGTTCCAATAAATGTGTTTAAACAATTGTGAAAAACTGTAACATTACAAACTCTTAACACAGAATATTGCATTGTTGCACTGAATTGAGTGTTTTAGCAGACACTTTAGTGAGACACTTTGGCTTGTGCTTCACTGAGGATCTTTTTGATCCTTGGTGACAGGGAGGCAACTGCTCTGATCAAGCTCTTCTCCAGGCACAGTCTGTTTCTCTGCTTTGTCTTGATCAGTGTCATTGCAGAGAAGGAGGCCTCACATTAATATGTGGAGTCAAAGGGTAGTAGCTGCTCCAAAGCTTCTGTCCCAGGTCAGGGTGGTCCTGCCTCACACACACCCAAAACTGTGAAAGTGTGAACGTGGCAAACTTTATCTGGAGGCTACGATCAGATACTTCCAAGAGTTTTTCCTGATAGATGACAGGGAGCTTGCTTCGGTTTGCTTCAAGAGAAATTGATTTCTCACTCAATCCAGCTGTGCAGATTTCTCCTCCAAGTCAGGAAAGTAGGAATGAAGATCCTGAACCAACTTGGTCAAATGTTCCACTATGACCAACTTGACTTGAGCTATGTCAACATGCTCACTTGAGAGAAAATCAACCCAGCTGTGCACAGGCCCTTCTCCACAGCTCTGCTTTCTTCAGGAAACCACCCACCTTGTCATACAGGTTTAAAATGCTGGTGTTCTTGCCCTGCAGAGACGTATTCAGTTTGTTCAGTCTGCTGAATACATATGCCGGATAGCACAGCTTTGCAAGCCAGTCTGTGTCCCGAAACAAGGTGGCATGGGGAGATCTGTGTTCAATCAGAAAGGCGTGTACTTTGGATATTAATTCCAACAGCCGATTCAGTACTCTCCCTCGAGAGCCAGTGCACTTCTGTCTGCAGCAGCAGTAGTGTGTGTTCAGCTCCTATATCTTTGCAGAGGCAGCAAAACAGGCGTGGATTAAGTGACCTTGATTGAATGACGCTGATCACTTTCATGCTGCTGTTCAAAACGTCATGTAACACAGGGTTCATTTTCTTGGACGCTAATGCCTCTCTGTGTATGACGCAGTGCATCCACATCACATCAGGTTTTCTTTTTTTAATGCGCGCTATTAGTCCTTTTGGCAATTGATGCTGCCCTGCTGTACAGGATTTCCAGCTCAAAGCATATTCAAAGAAAGCGGCATTGACAACATTTAATATGTCCTCTCCTGTTGTTTCCCCCTCCAAACTTTTGTAGAATATTATGTGCTCATAAATTTCATCAGTATCAATGTACCTCACAAAAGCAAGTTGTGCATTTCACTGGCATCTGTGGATTCATCCAGCTTCTTGGCTTTAGCTACAAGCAAAGAAACTGCATAACAGGCCTCCAGGGCCTTGGCTGATGTTGTGGAGGCCTTCCGCATCGTGTTTTGAGATGATCTGAATTCAGACAGTTTCCTCTTAAAAAAGTCAACGTGACATCCATGTTTTGTCTTGATGACGCTGCAGATGTGCTGGCTTCATCATCCCCACAGAAAAAACACAGTGCCTTGGGTGGGTTGCGACTTGTGGACGTAAATCCAATTAAAACATTAAAGCTGCAAGCAGCGATGAACGGGCCCTCGCACCCTTGTGCATGTTCAGGCGTGCTGCAGTGGAAGTGCTTGTAGGACTTGCATGTAGATGTCTTCAGGCCTGGACATTTAGCGGATGACACCAGCGACGACTCTATACCAAACCATTCAAAAGTTATGGCAGAAAGTAGAAACTATCGGATATCGACCAATCAGATGAAGGGGCGGGGCTAATTTGCAACAATTATGTTCAAGGACTCAAAACTGGGTCCGATGACACCACCCACGAGACTTTATGTCAAACCATTCAAAAGTTATTGCAGAAAATCGGAACTATCAAATATCGACTAATCAGAAGAAGGGGCGGGGCTAATTTGAACCAATTAAGGTGAAGGAGTCAAGACCGAGTCCGATGAGACCACCCACGACTCTGTATGACGTACTGTACCATTCAAAAGTTATGGCAGAAAATAGGATCTATCAAATATTGACCATCAGAAGAAGAGGGGGGGGCTAATTAAGGCCAATGAAGGTCAAGTGCTCAATACCGAGTCCGATGACACCACCCACGAGTCTTTATGTTGAGTTTGGCGGCTCCTTTGGACAAAAGCGGTAGTGCTTTACCAGAAAGAACACTACATTTCCCATGAGCACCAGCGCGTACTGCCGGAAAGATCCTGTCCCCGTCGCTTGCATTTGTTTTGATAGTAAATGAAATAAGACGGGACGGACTTTCAAAACTACTTTTCTGTTTTCAGCGGTCGTTTGCAGGATGGACAGTGAAGAGGTAATGTATCTATTTTTGGCTAAACAATATGATATGATGATGTTGAAAATCACTAAGTTCAACTTGGTTTTATTAGCAGCTGTCCTGTTTCAGTGAGATAATGCACCCCAAATTACAAACGCTCTGGTTTTGTTCTACTGCATCTTTTTCCTGTCACGTTTTTTAGAGGGACTTCATCATAAATTAGTGGTCCAACATACTTACTGACAAAATAAAAAATATCTGTGAAATAACCTGTGAATAACTGAATGCCCATTCTTTATATTTTGCAGATCAGCCCTGCACAATTTTACAGTTCTCAGGAAAAATACTAGAACCCAAGACGAATCCCCTGTATGTGAAAACATTCTAATTTTGATTCTTATTGAACCAAAAACTCTACATTTACATTTGTATCATAAAAATTCTGTCTCTCTTGTCGGACATCCCTCCTCGTCTTTCAGCTCACGCCAGCGAGTGAATGACGGGCCAATGTTTATTCTTGTGCGGGCATTTTTTTATTTTTTTTTGTCCGGGCATTTAGCTTGTTACTCCCCCGCTTTTTTTTTGCCTCCTCCGATAAAACCTTTATTTTCTTCGTTTTTTTCGCTGCTTCGGCCATGATACCAGCTTCTGCTGAGCTCTGCGCTCCACGCCCCGCCCAGCTTTCGCCTCGACTGCGAATCGGGAAGGAGGGGGAAGTGACGTATGCCGTAAAGCAGTCAAAGCTGTAAAAATGTGTAGTTTTTTTAGTGTGGAAGGGTTCCTACCATGCACCTCAAACTTACATACATGTAGTGCCAGTGAAGGCGATACAGACCCCCTCAGACCATGACCGAGGTGTCATTAAACCTGTTGGAAGTTGATGTACCATCACAATGACTCTGGAAATATTATATTAAGGTGGAAAAGTTACATAGTACTGCTTTTTCAATCGAGAGGGACTTCGCCGTTGATAAGAGCAAAGTGATTGAAAGGTTTGCGGTGATGAAGAACCGGCTGATGGTTCGGAAATAGTTCGGATTTGAAAAAGTTTTAAAATGAATGGCCTTTCCTATATTGTTTGTTGCTGTTTGACCGCCGTGTCTGATTGTGTTAAATGCATGTCGTCGCAGGTTGAACACGTGTGTCTGAATTGTGCTACTTGGCTGTATTGAATCCAACATCACTGGATGTCATTTGATTTTTATCTCCAGGTTGATACCTATATTTTAAAGTCTGCATTAGGCTTTTTTTTTTAGCAATTATGTTTTAATGGGGATGTTTAGGCCACAAGGGCCCATCTAGAATGCTTCGCCCCCCCTGGGCTGGGACCCCTGTTCTGCCCCTGATGCTACTTCTTAAATATATGTATATTTTAATATCTCACGTACCCCCTGGAGGGCCTTCATGTACCCCCAGTGGTACACGTACCCCCATTTGAAAAGCACTTGATGACCTACTGATGATAACCAATAATTAGAATCAGGTGTTTTGATGCAGGGAGACATCTAAAACATGCAAGACAGTAGCTTTTGAGGACCAGGGTTGAAGACCCCTGATCTAGAGCCCTGAGGAATCCCTGAGGATCTCATCCATCCCTGGAGCCTCTGTCACATCTACTCCAGCTCCATATCTGCCTCACTCACCGCCAGCTCCGCCTCCTCATGTCACTATGATTTATCCCGCCTTCCACACATGCTCCGCATCTGCAACCAGCCCTGAGCTTCTACTTAAGCACTCCACTCTCAGCCATTCACTGCCAGATTGTTCCTCTGTCATGCCTGACTTTCCAGCGGTTTTTCCCAGACTGATCACCTGTTGCCGACCCTGCCTGTCCCTGACCTGTTTGCCTGTCTCCGTCCTGGTAATCACCTCAGACTTCTGTCCCCGACCAGGAGTTCTGCCTGAGCGTCTCTGGTTTGTTTTCCTGCTCTCTGGGCTGCATGGCGATTCCTCTGACTGACCGGCGTTTCAGTTCCTGTGTTCCAGCTTCCAGATCTGCTCAGTGCTCACAGCAGCTGGTTTCTGATATTCGCTCTCCTGCCACTCTGAGCATTACCACGATCCTGAGGACTGAACTCTGCTCTATTGCCCGCTGTGAGGTCGGCTTTAATAAAGACTTTCACTGAACACTCCGTGCCGTGCTGCTGGATTTGGGTCCGCCACACACCCTGTTTACCCTGTTTCATTCGGTTTTTAGTCAATGAGAACTAGATCAAAAGAGAGGGTTATGGCCTTTTCACATTTATACATGTGTATTGCCGTCTTTTCCTTATATACAGCAGACCTTTTTACCTTGATACCCTTCCCATAACTCAACAGAAACGCCTGATGGAGATCTGTGGTAGTGGTGCTTATGCCTGATGGAACCACAAAAACGGCAACATTCATATTACCCTTCAACCGTGGTTTATTTACTTAGTAAATAGTAAATAATTAATTAGTAAATAATTAATTTCCCTTTAGGATACGTAAGGATACATTTTTGAATTTGATTGAATTACAAGAAAAATATTACTGTTTTTGAAGATATGCCAAAGCCAATCTCAGACAGACTTTCTGTTACCAAACTGAAAGTCTATACAAACGAGGAGGCTGCCATCAGGCAAATGCCCACCATAACACAGAAATCTGTGCTGCTGATGTAGAAATTTTGAAGACGAACTACAAAAATAAAAAAAGCCACAAAAAGGCCCTTTGAAGGATAGCTTTCTTTTATATTAGGTTGGGGAAAATGGAAAGTACTTGGCAGATTCCCTTGATCTCTACTGACTTTCATCAAAGGTTCTGCAATGCATGGTTAGATAGTGGGATTATTGCTAAGTGTTTTTGGGCTTTGGTGCTAAAGTAGGTTGGCTTAAGAACACAGAAACGTATTGCTGGTCAAAACTTACACTTGTATAGAATTTATGAGACTGCTGTAAATAGGTATAGGATTATGTGGGTGTGTAGATGGAATCAGATCACCACAATTTAAGATCCTATAATGCAAACTACCGGTGATGAGAAGTACTAAGCATGAATAAAGCATTAAATTGTCCTTTGAAAAGGCCACGACTTGAGACAAATTATGCATAAGCACTCATGCTTACAACGTCTACAACTTAAATATAGTTAGCAAGTTTTCCTCTTCAAATCATAATCAGGAACTTGTGTAGCTGCAAATATGGTTTTCTTAACGACCTCTTAGGATGCAGTCCATGAATATATTTGTCTACAAGCCGGAAATCAAACAGTGGCAATCAAGGGGCTTTTGATGGAAGGGGGGGTGGGCATAGGTTTTACACAGGGTTTAACTTTTCTTAGATCCTAATCAGGCTACAGAATTAGGGTTCACTGCAATCATTATTTGACCATAATTTTAACAGATGAAGCTCTTTTTTTATTTGTAAAGAAAATTTAGTTATAAATCTGAAAGTTTTCATTAATTATTACTACACTTACCGTTGGTTGTAAGATATAATTAGGGCCCGAGCACTTACAGTGCGAAGGCTCTATTGTATCTGTAGGAATTTTTATTTTTTATTTTTCCGACGAAATGAGGGCCTTTTTGCCCCCCTAAACGTGCCCCAAAAGTCACCAAATTTTGCATGCAAGCCAGGCCTGGCGAAAAATTTGATATTTAATGGTTTGCATTAATGGGCGTGGCCTAATGGCTCAACAGCGCCCCCTAGAAAACTTTGTGCCTCAAGCCCCACAATACTGTTTGATGTACATGCACGAAAATCGGAAAACACCTGTATAATGTCGCAACTTAAAGAAAAGTCTCTTGGCGCCATGGCCGAAACCGAACAGGAAGTCGGCCATTTTGAATTAATCGTCACATTTTGGAGCAATTTATGCCATTTCTTCGGCCGTTGATGCGGCCCGAACCGTAACATGCACCCAGGTGTGTTATACATCAAAATGTGCGTCGCGATCCTGCAACGATGGGCATTACTTTTCTCAGTCAAAAGCGTTACCGTGGCGACGATAGACGCCAAAAAGCGCACCCTTCCTTCATCTGGTTGGTCCATATTTGATAGTTCCTACTTTCTGCCATAACTTTTGAATGGTTTTACATAGAGACTCGTGGGTGGTGTCATCTGACTCGGTATTGAGTACTTAACCTTCATTGGCATGAATTAGCCCCGCCCCTTCTTCTGATTGGTCGATATCTGATTGGTCCTATTTTCTGCAATAACCTTTGAATGGTTTGACATAAAGACTTGTGGGTGGTGTCATCTGACTCGGTATTGAGTACTTGACCTTCATTGGCATGAATTAGCCAATGAAGATAATAAAATAACTAGCAAAATATTAATTATGTGTGCCAGTTCTGTTGTTCATAATTTGCATGTATCAGACCAGACAACCAGTCATCACAGGTCTTTAGAAAGTCACTGTTGGTAGTTGAACATATTTGAATCACAGTTTGTGCGTGGAAGCAAAATCAAAGCATCTCACATACCGACTGAGCCGAACAGTTGGTGTGGCCTTTCACAGCATGAGTAATAGTTCTGACACATCTTCCCATGCTCCTCTTTGTGAGTGATTTGACTTATTAATACAATCCACGTTTACCAAGCTAGACAACCACATATGGGCTGTTATGAGAGCACTGAAGACACATGCAACCTTGTTAAATGTTATTTTAGCTGTTGACTATCAGGATCTAACACTTACTTAGACCAAATCTCAGGTTGTTCAGGAAGTAGTTAAGAGGTGCTGTATAAGTTAATGCAACTTTCAGAACTTTGGCCAAAGCCTACTTTTCAGTGCTGTTGGTTTCGATAGGGCAGTTTTATCTCATTAAGGGCATAAGACAAACCTTCATAAGGCACTTCAGTAACATCAAGATGATTAGTAGAAGCTGTGAAGCAAATGCACAAATGTACAACTTTGCCCTGTTTTCTGTCACGTGTGTGTGTGTGTGTGTGTGTGTGTGTGTGTGTGTGTGTGTGTGTGTGTGTGTGTGTGTGTGTGTGTGTGTGTGTGTGTGTGTGTGTGTGTGTGTGTGTGTGTGTGTGTGTGTGTGTGTGTGTGTGTGTGTGTATATGTATGTATCTATATATATATATATATATATATATATATATATATATATATATATATATATATATATGTATAAAGATAAACCCTGTGTCTGATAATTCTGTCTAGATTCAATGGGTTTATAGTATTATTTTCATAATTGCTTACAATGTGTCTGTGTTTTTATTATAATAGAACATTTTTATTGTAGTGATGTCAGTGCTGAAGTGGACATCAACCAGTCCGCCTCAGCAGCCGCTGGCTGTACTCTCGACTGGAACGGCATTGGCTGTAATTCTTTATTCGTTGCAGTAATTTCAGATCAGGCTACGAACTCAGTTTGCATCATTTTGTATTTGCAAAATAATGACTGTGTAGAAACCCTCTCTACCTTGCGTTGACAAAAATGATTTTACTGAAACAACATCCAAAACAAGGTAATATTTAGTTAGAATTAATGGCAGATAATCTCATCATATGCTAACATTGAGTTAAGATAAGCTAAAGACATCATCCAGGTGACATGGTAACTCAAAGAACAACTGTTTTCTAGATAAAGGTAAAACATCTTTAAGAACAAAGAAGAGAAAAGTCACCAGTCGCCTTGATCCCAGGGCTTCAAGAGTGCATCTAAAATAGGAATTAATTTAGGCGTGTTATCTCCTGACTGTCAGAATTCTTTTTTTTTTACCTACCGTAATAGCTCATTTTGCCATTTCTGATCGGGCAGATTCAGTTCCTGCAGGCACGGTAAAAAAAAAAAAAAAAAAAAACGATTCAAAAGTACTTTTCTTGAAACTCTTGGTGAAGTCCGAGAGGCAAAGGAGATTTGAAATCGAAACAAACAGGATTCTTCCCCTTATTTTTAACCACTGTCGCAGTGGAAGCATATACATGCTAAATAATTTACTGTTTTAAAGTAGCCTGTTTACTGAAATTAGACATACTGTTGGCTTAAGTCCTCGGTCTTGAGTGTATTCAGTCAGAGGCTTCCGCTGCAGCACAGACTCAGGGCTGACACTTGACTGTCGTCACTCACCATACCTCCAATTTCTCATGCATGTAGGCTACTGTACATGCACCCATGTTTTTAGTTATAGTGTCCCTAAAACAAAATTGCAGGGTTGTGTAACAGCAGTGTTTTGCCTTTGTAGGCTATACTTGGGCCACAGTCCTATGTGAACTATGTGACTATGTGATAACATGAACAGTGGAGGCCTTAAGTGAACTTTAAGGCCTTTAAGGCCTTGTTCTGAGACCAGCCTTGATTTTTCCTTACAGCTGACCGCATGTTTGAAACAAAGGAAACCCCCATGGACTCAAAGCTCAGGCAGAATTTACATTATGTGGCCCTTCAGTGATAAGGAAGAGCCCCCTCATTGGATATGGACCCCAAGCCACAGGGGG